>NC_134137.1:111512196-111815227 GCF_033958435.1 Carettochelys insculpta | reverse complement strand
AATCAATGGAGTGGCAACTGCTTACACCGTAAATTCTTACTGTTTCTTTTCAAAACTCTTGCAATTGGTTGACTAGCCTCCAAACTTGAAGTACCTGTCCTTGATTGTACTAATAGATGAAAGTGATTATTTTTGTTTCTGCTTTTAGTAAATTACATAATGGGCTCATAATATAAATGCTTGCATCTTGGAATTATACAGTCTTTTAATGCAAACAATCAAATGCAATCAATAGGATTATTTCCAGTTCTTTCATGGGGAACCAAGACATGACCAGAACTTGGATAATCCATTTTTATCCACTGTATGGAGAATGTTCTAGTCAGTTCCTTTTTAAAAGTTTCATTTATTTCCCTTTCTCTCTCTCTGTACTGTACTCCCTTTTTCTTAATGCATGTGCTAATAACCCTGCCAACAAAGTGTAAACAGAAATCTTAGTATATAACCCATTATTTATTTCCAGTATTTATTTAAAACAAAGATGTTTCTTTGTGAACTGCAGAATCCTTTATGAGGATGAATGACAGTGGTTTTCAAAAGAGCGGAACTCATCTTTGTTTGCTTGTCTGTAACTGAAGTAATGGCATAGTACATTAAACCAATGTCTCTTAAGAGACAAAACACATTTTCTTTCAGGATTAATGGTCCACTGCTAGTGTGAAGAAGAGTAAAACTGGGAGTAAAACAGAGTCAACTGGGAGTAAAGGGTCCATAGTAGGCTCCACAGTTCAGGTCTATGGAACTTGTTAGCAAACAAAGCCAAAAAGTCAAGCATTTGAGTAAACAGTTCAACATGAAATTACCCACTGAATGCTATCAGACTTTGTGGTCAAATACATCTGCTGCACAGTTAGGCAATAGATAGAGTGATTTAGCACTGCATACAAATCAATGGGATTCTATGCGTCGGTACCTACTGAAAGGCTGGCAGCAGCAAGAAAAATGCCAATCACTAAGTGTCACTTCTTCATTTACATCACATTGATATTCAGACAGCAGCAGGCAACCGCTAAAGTGAATTTATTGCTGAGAGAAAGTCAATATTTTACAATAACTGTAGGCATTCTGAAGCAGTGATTTAAAAGACTACTTTGTGCAGACCGTTTACTTCTTTATACACATGTATATAGCTATTCATCGCCACGGATACCTACCATCAGAGTAATTTTGTGGGACTTCTTAATTTTAAACCCATGGTCTTTTACAAAGTAAACTACCAATGTTTAGTTTAGTTAGCAAAACTGAGTTATTAGAAAGCTCAGTTGGCTTCCCTAGAACAATTACGTACTGTACACAGTTCATTTGTCTCTCTCTTTCCAATATTCTCAAAACAACATTACATTAGTTAGTTTGCTCTGAAATGTCCCATCAGGCAGACCAATCAGAACATCCCATTTTCCGATGAACGATCACTCTTGCTAAATAACTACCCTTCTTACAACCTGCATTAGCAAACAGAACACTAGGATGCAAATTTTCAGTTTCTGATTTGCAGTTTCATTCTGAGTAAGGCAAAAGCTATGAACGACCAATGTTAATTGCGGTGTAAAGTTTCTGCCTCTTTTTCAATGCATTTTCAACTATTGAAACAGTGAAGACAGATGAACAGACATTAAATGCTCTATTTTATGATTTAGAAATATAGAATTTCCTAGGCTTGTCAAACATGCTAATGATGTGCTTCTGAAAAATCCAGAAATCCAGCAATGCTTAAGCCTGCTCTTGCATCCTTGACTCACGCTGGCCATGGCTACACTCGCCCCTGCCTTTTGAAAGGGGTATGCTTATGAGTTGCTTCAGCATATGCTAATGAGGCGCTGTGTGAGGCTCTAACAAATATGCAGTGTGACTCATTAGCATGATGGTAGCTGAGTGCTTTTCGAAAATTGTGCTTTCAAAATGCACGCTGCTCCTGTAGACAGGACCCTTTCAAGAGGACCGCCAGATTTCAAAAGCCCCTTGTTCCCATTTGGTTTTGAGAAGAAAGGGCTTTTGAAGTCTGGAAGTCCTTTCAAAAGATCCGTCTCTACACGAGCAGCATATGCTGCAAAAGTGGATCTTTTGAAACATGTGGGGTCACCATCATGCTAATAAGGTGCTGCATATTCATGTCAGCACCTCATTAGCATCTGCCAAAGTGGCTCATTAGCATACCCCTTTCAAGAGGCAGGGGCTAGTGTAGTCATGGCCACTGAATAGACCTTACTAAAGCAATTCTGTTGTCCTGAATGGAACTGCTAGCCTACGGACTGTGGCATTGGGTCCCATTTTTCCATATTGCACATATCTATCTGGGTTTAGTTCACCTTTTCACTCTTTAAGATGATGCCATCACATTATTAATAACAATTTATAACTAGTATTGAAAAACCTTTTTGGCCAAGGCAGAAAGCGCATTGAAATCTGAAATCTTTACTTGGACAATATTTCCCATCTAATCTAAAATAGACCTAATCTGCATTTCAGTAGATATATCTATACCTTCAGCATGGCAGTTTTATATTACAATAATGGCTGTGATTAGTTTGTGACAAGATTTTCAGGGGAGGGGTGCAGAGCAAGGAGTAATTCACAGCACCTAATAATGTTGGCTCAGGAGTCTGATTATGTCAGGACTTGGCTCCTCAAAAAGACCAACCAATATAATTGATTCTGTAACATTTAAAGACTCTTCACTTCAAGTGATTTCATCACTGCCTGGCTACAATTATGTTGACCATAAGTGGGGCCAGCACAGGGGTTCAGAACTCCAAGGAAAATCAGTTCAGCGTGTAACCACTTCACTTCTAATGGCAGAAGTTGCATGGGAAATTAATTTTCAGGATCACATTAAGTCAGGCAGCAGAAACTATTGTATGCTTCACTTGGATAAAATTGCTATAGCTGCTGGAGAGATGAGTGTCAGTAATGATATTTATTAAACAAAATGAATAGTCTTTGGAAGCCATGGAAACCAGAGAACTGGAACTGGGAAGAAGCATGAAGTGCAAAGGTCAGCAAGAGCTTTTTAAGACAATCAAAGGATTTAAAGAACAAGAAGAGATTAGATGAATTCATGAGCATTTGTATGTGTTTTCATTTTCCTGCAAGAAGCCTAATAAAATCAACGAAGTACTGAAATGTATAATCACAGGAACAAACTTCCAAATCTCCTCTATTATAACAGCTCTATCCCATTTATACATGTCAGTCAAGACTCCACGTTACATGGCTAAAATATCAACATTCATAATACAGAGAACATGATACAAAAGAGTAATAAATGGGATGAATGAGAGAAAAAATATTAAGTCTGAAATACAAATTTGCAATGCTTCTGAAGAAAAGAAATATAGTTGATTATAAATGCACAACTGAGAAAATAAAATGTTATCTGCTTGTTATGTTTGATAGAAAGGGAAAAACGGGAGAAAAGCAGAAGAGAATGGAGTAAAGCAAAGATATAGAAAGTAGGCTAGTTCTGAATAAAAACAATTAGTTCTTGAGTTAGTCTTGTTAGTTATGGCCTCCATCTTGCAAAAACATACACAGAGGTTACCCTTATAACCAGTGTAAATTTAAGCATGTGCGACTGT
The DNA here is from genome assembly GCF_033958435.1 of Carettochelys insculpta. Lineage (NCBI taxonomy): Eukaryota > Metazoa > Chordata > Testudines > Carettochelyidae > Carettochelys > Carettochelys insculpta. Next base: position 111,811,652 of record NC_134137.1, on the reverse strand, counting down.
TTAAGATGTATGCCTAGCAAATTAGGATAATAGTCTTCGGCTACATCTACACAAGAGGCTTTTCCTGGCAAAACTGGGCTTTTGTCAGGAAAAGCTGTGGAGCATCTACACGCAAAATGATCTGTGTCCGCAGTTTATCAACAAAGCCCAACACCACTGAGGTATGACTCTCTTGATAGTGTTCTGTCAACAAAACAGCCATGTAGATGCTCTGGGGCCCCTTTTGTCAACCCCTTTTGTCCTTCATAGTGCTGGCCTGCTGAAGATGGGAGGTGCCCACCCCACCACTAGCACAGCTCTATCGTTTGTTCCTCCAGCTGCATTTAAAGAGATAGGCAACCCTGGAAGCCCCATGGAGGAAGCCAGAGACATGGTCCCAGGCTTGTACCATGTGGACAGCACCACACCCTGTCAGCCACTCCCTGCACCATTTAAAGATGCAACAGTCTGCCCAAGGCTGCCTGAACCCTCCCAGGATGCAGGGGAGGGCTCCTAGAATGCACCCTGGGGCAGCAGGAAGTGGGCCCCATCCTGGTCTGGTCAGGAGTTCTGGGAAATGCTGGCCCTCTGGGCCATCACTCTGGTTCTGTTGGACCTGTGCACCAAGCACTGCAATGCTCTGGGCTATGCCCACCTCACCAGAACCCTGGTAAAGCATGGCCACCCTGCCTGCACCCTCAAGCAGGTGTGGGTGAAGAAAGAGCTCCACTAGAGTTACGTGCAGGCTCAGGACACACAGCAGAGGTCAGGACCAAGGATGATCACCTGCCTCTATTTCAAGGAGCTAGACCATTTGCTAGGGGGCAATGATTGCACACATTGGACACCATGGAGTAAACCCGCCAATGAAGATTGTGGCCCCAGACTGGGGAACTCTGCTGGAGCAATGCCAGGGTGGGAGGGGATCTCATGGCTAACATGGCTCATGGCCCTCTACCCCCACTGTGGATTAAGGGCCCCTGAACTGAGATGCCCCCAGTTGAGATGCCTCCTCTCCCAGTTGAGTGTCCCCACATTCCAACTCTCCCACTGTACATAGTCAAGCACATTGCCAAGCACAGGTTTATTTATTTCACAAGTTCTATGTGCTTCAGTAAAGGTTTATTTTGAAGCACCACCCCTGTATCCCTCCTAGTTGGGAGGTGGCCAGAGGAGTGGGTGGTTGAAGGGAGGGGCAGTTGTGGTGGGGAGAGGGAAGTTGTGTGGGCCTTGGGCTCACCCTAGGGGTGCCCTGGAGATGGCCATAGGGGATTGTGAGCAAAGCTCTCCCACAGGGCCTTCCAGATGCACTTGCTGGGTGGAGGCCACACCCAGGTGTTTATAGGGGCCCCCACCTTCTGCCGCTCACCCCTAGAGGAAGTCTGCATCTTTCCATTCCACCAGGTTGTGAAGGGTGCAACAAGTGGCCACGACATCAAGGATGTTCTGCTGCCCCATGTCCATCCAGGTTTGGAGGCAGCAGAACCTCCCCTTCAAGTGCCTGGAGGCACGCTCCACTGTGTTCCTTGCCTGGGTGAGGCAGAAATTGAATAGGTCCTGTGAGGAGCCAAGGTGCCCAGTGTAGGACCTCATGAGCCATGGCAGAAGTAGATAGGCTGCATCCCTCACCATGCAAAAAGGCATCCAAGTGTCTCCCATGGCCAGCTTCCAACAGGGGATGCAGGTGACGGCCTCCAGAAGACACTGGCATCATGGGTCTGGCCTGAACACCCAACATAAATGTCCAGGAATTGTCTTCATAGGATCACCAGGGACTGTATGACTATGGAGAGGTAGCCCTAACTGTTGATATATCATGGTGTGTTCTGGGGTCTGGATGGGGATGTGGGTCCCATCCAGTGCCCCAAACCAATAGGGGAACCCAAGGGCATCAGAGCAGGTTATGAAGACATCTACATCAGTGATGCGGACAAGCCTCCACAACAGGATTGCATTGATGGTGCCCACCACCTGTGAAAAGAGGAGACTGTCCACACCCATGATAGATCAGGGATGATAGTACCCCTGGGCCCAGCAAGCTCTATGGGCCCTTCCTCCACTGCCTGTGCCCCCTCTTCCTCCCCATTCCCATCTCAATCCCTCCTCCCATGCAGGGCAAGTGGCCCAAGGGTGCCTTACCTGAATAAGTATAGCTCTGATGGTGGACTTCCTGATGCCAAACTGGTGGCCCATGGACCAGTGGCTGTTGGGGATGGCCAGCTTTCACAAGGCATTGGCAACCTGCTTCTCGAGAGGAAGAGTGGGTGGCATGTTTGTGTCCTGCCATCAAAGGACAGGTATGACCCAGGTGCATAGCTTAAGGAAGGTCACCTTCCTCATCTGGAAGTTCTGTGTCTGCTGCTGGTCACTCCATTGCCCCAAGACAAGACAGTCCCGCCAATCAAAGTTGGTGGGGTACTACCAGACCTGCCTGATCACCTGAGGGGGCAAGGGCAGATGGAACATCAGGGCACTGCAGGTGTGCTCTGTGGTCTACCTCTCGGAGTCATCCCCCCAGATGCAGTGGAACAGACCAATCAAGAGAAGAGGCAAGGCCAGCAGCAGCTAGCCCTCACTCCAGGGTAAGTCTGGGGGTTGCTCAGGCATGGTAGTGGTCTGGCAAGAATGGGCTCTCACTCAAACAGCTATGGAGCCCTGCAATGGCTTTGCTGTCCCTCATGAAGGTATGCAAGCCTTGCCGTTGGGAGCAAACATGGGATGGCAGGGGTGCCCTTTAAGGACTCACGGGGCCAGTGATGCTGGAAGGTCTTGCCCTCCCCGTGAGCCGTGCTTCTGGGGTTATGGGGATGGTTCTGTCAACAGATAAGACAGAGTGTGTGAACACTGTCTGTTGACAGAACAGATCAGAATATCAATTGACATAAATGTGTACACACAATCTGCTGAGAGGAGTTACCGGAAAATTTATTCCAATAGTGATTTCTCTTGACAGAGGCTTCTCGTGTAGATGTAGCCTGAGAGAAAGTAAGGGGGAGGAAAAAGTAAGAGAAAAACCTCTGAGATATTACAAGTTTAAAAAGAGACCAGAAAACAATCAGAGCATCGGATGTGTGGGAAAAGAGTTAAGCCAAATTAGAAGTCCAAAGAAATGTCAGTCTTAGATTTAATTAAAATTTTCTTTTAAATTCAAAGTTTCAATTACACACTTTCAAGAACTAAAATATAGCCATTGATATTCCTTTGTTTTCTATTTTTAACCAGTTAGGCTATGTGTAGACTATTGTTGATATTTCAAGGTACAAATGTATCCCAAAATAGCGACTCCACAGCTAATCTCTGTGTTCAAAGTAGCACAGCTATTTTTAGTGCAATATTGCATTTCCACTTTCCCTCATCATGAGAAGGGTGGTGGAAATCTTGATATAGCTGCTTATTTGGAACCTTGGTGCTGTTTGGATGGTACCAATTTTGAAATAAGTGACTTGAAATAATTTACATAGTTTATATTTGGAGTTATGGCTACAGTCTAGATGTAGCCATCGTGATCAGTGAGAGGATATTCCTTCTTCTCCCATGACTGCTTATTTTGCTTAAGACTTTGTTAAAGGCTTTCTGAAAGTGCATGGACCCTATATCCACTGAATCACCCTGTTAACATACTTGGGCCATGTCTACACGTGCACGCTACTTTGAAGTAGCAGCGCCAACTTCGAAATAGCGCCCGTCACGAATACACGTGTTGGGCTTTATTTCGAAGTTGAAATCGATGTTAGGTGGCGAGACGTCGAAGTCGCTAACCCCATGAGGAGATGGGAATAGCGCCCTACTTCGAAGTTGAACATCGAAGTAGGGCGCGTGTAGACGATCTGCGTCCTGCACCATTGAAATAGTGGGGTCTGCCATAGCAGCCATCAGCTGAGAGGTTGAGAGACACTCTCTCTCCAGCCCCTGCAGGGCTCTATGGTCATCGTGTGCAGCAACCCTTAGCCCAAGGCTTCTGGCTGCTGCTGCCGCAGCTGGGGATCCATGCTGCATGCACAGGGTCTGCAACCGGTTGTCGGCTCTGTGGATCTTGTGTTGTTTAGTGCAACTGTGTCTGGGAGGCACCCTTTAAGGGAGTGGCTTGCTGTTGAGTCTGCCCTGTGACCCTGTCTGCAGCTGTTCCTGGCACCCTTATTTCGATGTGTGCTACTTTGGCGTGTAGACATTCCCTCGCAGCGCCTATTTCGATGTGGTGCTGCCCAACGTCGAAGTTGAACATCGACGTTGCCAGCCCTGGAGGACATGTAGACGTTATTCATCGAAATAGACTATTTCAATGTTGCTACATCGAAATAAGCTATTTCGATGTAGCGTGCACATGTAGATGTAGCCTTGGTGACACCCACAAAGAATTTAACTGAATTGATCAGGCAAACAACCATGTTGACTCTTCCCCACAAATCTTGTTTATTTACAGGTCTCATGATTCCATCCTTTATGGTACAGGTGCTAATTTAAGTGGTAGATTATGTGCTATAGAAGTAGTTCTGCTGTTTCATCTTTGAGTTTTTTTAGACTCCTCTACTGACACCTTAATCTGGAACAATTCCTGAGATTTGTCACCTACAATGAACAGCTTAAGTGGGGAAATCTCCCTCACATCCTTTGCAGTGAAGAATGACACATAGAATTCATCTACAATCTCCACACAGCCTTATCTTCCCCAAGTGCTCCTTTAGCGCCTTCATCTTCTAAAAGCCCCAATGATTGTTTCGATAGCTTCCTGACAAGCAATACATTACATTTTAAACACTGCAAGATATTCTGTAGTTCTTTCAGTATATAAAGGAGTCTAAGTGGGCAAATTCATACACAAGAGCTTGTTTTTTACAAAGTTACCATTATTCATTACCTTGGAAGATAGAAAGGTATTATATTTGCTGACATTTTTCACATACTTTTATAATGATCATAGTACTCATCATACTCAAATAACAGGGTCTAAATTATAGGAATACTGTTGTTGTACACATTGGGCTTGTCTACTTCAAAGGGCGAATGTTAATCAGGGTAATGTGAGATTACTAAGGAAGTGTTGCGATGAATGTGCAGCACTTCATTACGCTGATTCTCCCCCACAGCAACTTCAAAGAGTCAAACTTTGAGAAGTAAAGGCACTCCAAAGTTCCCACGGCTAGATGCATGCTGGCATTTTGAAGTTTGATGCTTCGAAATAGCCACAGGGGAGAATTAGCCTAATGAAGTGCTGCATATTCACTGCAGCACTTCATTAGTAATTTCCCATGTCCCTGATTAACATGCCCCCTTCAAAGCTAGGGGCAAGTGTAGACCCAGCCCTTGTCTCACAAGATACAAGTTTAAATTTAAAATGATAAATAAAAATGTCAGAGGAAAACACAGAATGAGATTAACAAAACAATTACTCTATGTCAGACTCTTTAAGTAGCAAAGAGGAAAAGACAATAATGTTATTTCTAGAATGAGCACTCGTATTAAAATATCATCTACTTGTGTTTCATTTGAGGCCATATTAAAGTCATTTGAGGACATACATGCAGAGCTAATCAAGCCCACTTCTTATCTAATGTATCAGACATCTCTCTTAGACACTGGAAGTTTTTCACTTTATCCATGAGTGGGAATACTGTAAGGGTGCAAATGTTTTTTTAATATTCAACTTCCATAAATAGGCCATCTGTTATCCATTAGATCAATATGAATAAAAGCTAAAATAAGGTCAGAATCTTTTACCTTTGTTAACTGAAACATCCTTTCATATTCCTAGAATTATGTATTCATTCCATTTCATCTTCAGCAATTTAGAACACATCCTATAATTATATGGCATACCACATTTTCTGGAACATCTTTACCTGCCAATGTGTTCAATATTGTGCTTCACTCAGTCCTGGCCCTTATCTAATCAAGAATATATATGTGTGGCTAGGAAGGCAAGTGGTAGTTCAGTACAGGTTGTGTGATAGTTAAGTAGCTGTGGAAGTCTTCATTGCTACTTGTATTTTTCATACATGAATTGTAACAAATGTAATACATTATGGAGCTAAGGTCATAGAATCATAGAATCATAGAATACTAGGATTGGAAGGGACCTCAAGAGGCTATGGAGTCCAGCCCCCTGTCCCAATAGCAGGACCAAGTACTGTCTAAATCATCCCTGATAGACATCTATCTAACCTGTTCTTAAATATCTCCAGCGATGGAGATTCCACAATCTGCCTGGGCAATTTATTCCACTGTTTGACCACCCTGACAGTTAGGAACTTTTTCCGAATGTGCAACCTAAACCTCCCTTAAAGATGACAAAGATGATGATGATGACGGTAACTACAACAATGATCAATTCATGATTAAGGTCTTTCTTGAGACAACAGTATTGTGGCAATTTCTTTAGTCAAACATATTTTGTACCTTTTTCTTTTGGTGAGAATGACAATCAGTGACATTTGAGGAATTAACTGTAAGTCAAATATTAACATATTGGTAAAGCAGCACATATGTGGATATGTGGATAAGCATTTCCCACAGAAGTTACAAAGACAAATAAATGCAAACAAGGAATCTGAGTCCACTGTCCTCATGTGTTTAGTTTAGATTTTAAACACACAAGCAAGAAATTCCTTGTTCCCACAGCAACGGGCAATTGCCCCTTCACAATGTAGTATTTTCTATTATTGTCATTGGTGCTAAGATAATGGCAATAAGGTCCAGCATTGTGTCTGGTTTTGCAAGGAGACCAATACTCAAAGAGCCCTCTACCCATACCGCTGAAGGCTGCCTACCTGGAAAGACAAATCGCCAACCATTGACAGAAACAGGAGAAGAACTTCACCTAAAGTGAAGATACCCACCCTTAGATTGGGAGGAAGAAAGGACACCCTTTCTCTTCCCTTAGGCCACATCTACACAGCTGTTTAGCTCAGCACTGTGCTAAATGGCCATGTAGACATGGCCTTTGCCTCTTTCCAGGTACCAGTCCTCTAGGACTTTATCACCAAATTCTCAGTTCTTCTGATGACTAGAGTTGAACAGAAGACTTCATCCATCCTCTCCATATCTGCTGGACAGTTTCACACTTATTCTTAAGGGGTGAGCCAGGAGGCTTCTTTATTACTTCCCAAGTCAATAGAGAAACTTCTGGAATTTTCTTGCAATCTACAGTGCCAAACAGAGTAGCAATATTACCTTCCACAGCTATCCCCCCTGAAAATGCTGCCAACTATCCCTGTCCACATGAATATGCTACCCCAGAGCCCAAAGAATAATCTGTCAATATCAAGTAAGTTTCTCCCTGGAGTCGAAGAAAGCCAGACAAGTTAGGGGGATGGCAATAGTTTTGAAAAACTCCACCTAAGCCTTTAAAAGCCAAAAACATCAATCTATTTTTTATTTCTTTCCTAAGTCAAAAGATCTTGCCATCAAAAGTCACATTAAAAAGCCTTTGATTTACTCTTGTCTAGAGTGGCACACTGAGTGATCTTTTATTTTCTCTTGTAGTGATGATTTTTCAGCTCTGTATACCATATAATGTGATTTGTTTATGCTCAAAATAGAACAACGTCCATTCAGAATCTATGTTTCCCATGCTTAGGACATGGATTGATTGTAAAATGAGCATGTGGCAGTAACCTCCCCTGTGCCTGGGGTGGCCTCTTTCACCCACAAGAGAAAGATGGTTATTCTAATGGAATTGAATCTCATGGCTATAACCCCAGCATTTTGCTGTCTTTGAATGAAAAGACTATACTAGGTCAAACCAATAGTCCACCTAGCTCAGCATCCTGTCTTCTGACAATGGTCAGTCCCAGGTTCCTCTGGGAGAAAGAACGGACAAGGGAATCATTGAATGATCTATCCCTCTGATGTCAACTCCCAGCTTGTAGCGATGAAGGGCTAGATATATTCAGAGAGAAGTTGTACCTCTAACCATCTTGGCTAATAGACATTGATAGACTCATCCTTTGTGAACTTATCTAGTTCTTTTTTTGAGCCAATTACAGTTTTGGCATGAACAAAATCCCCTGGCAAAGCCTTTCACAGCATGTGCATCTCTTTGTTTTAAACCTACAACCTATTAGTTTCATTAGGTGATACCTGATTCTTGTATTACGTAAACAACTAGCTAACACTTCCTAAGTCACTTTCTCCACACCAGTGAAAATTTGATAGATCTCAGGCCTTCTTTCTTGTCTCTTGTCCCAATCTTCTTAATATCTCATTATTTGTAAGCTGTTCCATGAAATCATTTTTGCTAACTTCTTTGTGTTTGCTTCCAGTTCTAACTCCATAACATACACTTTTTGTTTAGATGGGTTGACCAAAAGTACAGGTAGTATTCAAGGTTTGAGTGTACCTTGGATTTATCTATGGTATTATGATATTTTCTGTTTTATTATCTATCTTTTTCTTAATGGTTCTTTACATTCTGTTCACTTTTATTATTGCTGATATACATGGAGCAGGTACTGTAGACCTTATCATTTTGTATACATAAGCTGTATCTACATGGCTCCTCCCTTTTGGAAGGGGCATGCAACTGCGGCCAATCAAAAATACAAATGAAGTTAAGATTTACAAATCTCACTCCTCATTTGCATAGTCTCATGTGATCATGTTGCCGGAAGAGCCATTGTCAGGAAAAAAACAGGTGATTAGAAGGGATTCCTTCAAAAACAAACCCTGTTGTCAAAAGATCCCTTCTTCCTGAAACAAAATAGGAAGAAAGGATCTTTTGAAAATGGGGTTTGTTTTTGGAGGAACCCTGTTTACACAGCTGTTTTTGTTCCTGGAAAAGCCTCTTCCAGAAATTGATTGCATGAGATTATGCAAATGAAGTGTGAGATTTGTAAATCTGAATTTTGTTTTCATTTTCAATGTCAGTCATTTGCATTCCCCTTGTGAAAGGGGAATGTAGTGTAGACACAGTCATATAGTTTGGATTATGTTTTTCAATGTGTGCTTCTATGTATTAATCCTCATTCAGTTTCGTCAACAATTTTGTTGCCTAGTCACTTAGTCTGGTGAGATCCCTTTGTAGTTCTTCATAGTCTACTTTGGACTTAACTACGTTGAGTAAATTAGTATTGTCTGCAAATTTCGCCACCTTATTGTTTACCCCTTTTATCCAGACTATTTATGAATATGTTGAATAGCACTGATTCCAGTACAGATTCCTAGCAGACTTGCCTCTCCCCATTTTGAAAACTGACCATTTCCTCCTACCCTTTGTTTCCTGTATTGTAACCACTTACTGATCCATGAGAGGACCTTTCTTCTTACCTATGACTCTTCACTTTGCTTAAGAGAGTGTGCTGAGGGACCTTATCAAAGCCTTTTTGAAAGTCCATGTATGCTATAAGAATTGAATCATCCTAGTCCACATGTCCAATGACATCTTCACAAATTTTAATAGATTTGTGAGGCATGATTTCCCTTTACAAAAGTCTTATTGACTATTCCACAAATCATGTGTATCCATATGGTTAATATGTCTGTTTTTTCCAATAATTTGCCTGAAGTTATAATTGCTGGCTTGCGGTTGCCAGGATTTCCTCTGGAGCCTTTAAAAAAAATTGTCACATTAGCTGCCCTCTGGTACACAACCTGATTTAAATGACAGATTACACAACACAATTAGTAGTTCTGCAGTTTTATCTTTGCGTTCCTTAAGAACTCTTGGGTGAATACCATCTGATCCTGGTGACTTACTACTTTTTACTTCCAAACTTCATCTACTGGCTCCTCAGTCTGCGACAGTTCCTCAGATTTGTTGCCTGAAAAGAATGGCTTCATTTGGGAATCTCCCTCATTCTCCGTCATAAAGGCTAATCTAAAGAAATCATTCAGTGTTTCTTCAAAGTCTCCATTTCTCTTTAGTTGTTTTTTAGCACTTTGATCATCCAGCGTCCCCACTGACTGTTTGATAAGCTTCCTGGTTCTGTTGTATTCAATTTTTTAATACTATTGTGTGTCTTGGTAGTTGCTCTTCAAACTCTTTGGGCTTTGTTTAGTTTGTTTGGCTTTTACTGCCTTGTTATGCTTTTGTAAATTTATGCTCCTTTTTATTTTCCTGAGAAGGATTTGATTTTCAGTTTTTAAGAATACCTTTTTGCTTCTGAGTGCTCTTTTGCTCTTCTGTTTTGCAATGTTGGCATTTGTTTAGTTCTTTTCTTTTTTATTTCGATGTATGTATTCATTTGAGCATCTATTATGGTATTTTTAAAAAGTTGTCATGATGCTTGGAAGCATATCACATTCACTCATCATAAGTCATTCCCAGCATTTTCCTTAAATACAATTAGCCACATTAAAAATGTATATTTGTGTAGTGCCAAAGTTGTTACAGGTTTTTTTTAAGTACAATGCTCTCTGTGATGAGGAAGCTAGTTAACTGGAAGTTAAAAGAAATAGTCCTAAGAGTCAGATGCCTGAAATATGTGGTATAGCTTTTAAAAATACGATTTTTGCAAAATATTGGAAGAAGCTCTTCTTGACATGTGAATCCACCAAAATAATTGAAACTTGGTCAGGCTGCCTGAGTAGAGATGGCAAAGGCTAAATTTATATACAGACTCAACTTCTGTTTCATCTTACATGGAGGGCATATAAGTCAGTCAAGTCTAACTGGTTCTGATACAGCAACTTTTGGTGGCCAATGCTTGTGCTTATCTTGCCTATGGATAAACAGAGCACTCCACCTTCTAATGCAGGCAATATAACACATTTCGGCCGTGTCTACACGTGCTCCAAACTTCGAAATGGCCACGCAAATGGCCATTTCGAAGTTTACTAATGAAGCGCTGAAATGCATATTCAGCGCTTCGTTAGCATGCAGGCAGCAGCGGCACTTCGAAATTGACGCGGCTTGCCGCCGCGTGTCTCGTCCAGACGGGGCTCCTTTTCGAAAGGACCCCGCCTACTTCGAAGTCCCCTTATTCCCATCAGCTCATGGGAATAAGGGGACTTCGAAGTAGGCGGGGTCCTTTCGAAAAGGAGCCCCGTCTGAATGAGCCGCGCGGCTGCAAGCCGCGTCAATTTCGAAGTGCCGTTGCCGCCCGCATGCTAACGAAGCGCTGAATATGCATTTCAGCACTTCATTAGTAAACTTCAAAATGGCCATTTGCGTGGCCATTTTGAAGTTTGGGGCATGTGTAGACGTAGCCTTCATAAGCAATAAAATTATATTTAGTTTTGAAGAGTCATGTCCTTCTTAAAACTCAGCAGGCCTCACTTTTTGGTGTGGTAGGACTTCCTCATAAAGATCTAATGGCACAATGATGCCATAAACATAACACAAACGAGCTGTTACAGGGAAATATTCATGTAGCATAGAATACTCTAAGCAAATTGAACTTCTATGCTAGCTCCTTACTACTTATCAGTTTAGGAAGCCTGGATTGGGAAATCGTACTGTGTCCAGTCTTTTGGAGCCTTTCATCAGCCTTTGGATTGCTCTAATTTACACTGCGAACCAGCCCTGAAGGCTCCCAAAGGACAGTCTTGCATCCCCATCCTTGACTTAGAGGCAGTGTAACTTTATCAGTCATAAGGATCAGTGTACAAATGTATTTTTGGATTTCCTTACTGTCTTCAAAGTTACTCATATTCCCTGTCCTTTTACAAGACTTTAGGCTCCTGTCCTACAACCAAACAAGCCTGTAATTTTTTTACATCTTCATCCTATGTTGGTATAAACATAATTTATTACATATGGTCTTAGTTCAAGTGATATTTTACTCATATTTTATATTAACTGGTAAATTCTGTAATGTGCACAATTGTATTACTGTTTTTAAAAATGTAAAACTACTTAGAGTTGGCTCAAAACTATTATAATTCATGCTTTTTACTTATCATCTGCATTTATTTATTTATTTATTGGAACTGAGAACATTGCTAGAATTTTGTGACCTAACAACCAATTTACATTGTATTAAAGCTGGGCAAAAACTACAAAGTCTGGATTTAATGTGAACATATTGACCATTAGGTATAGAGTTGATTCTGAGAAAAAAAGAATATTTTTCAGGATTATTAGTTAATTTTTCGCTATCCAGTTCTGCTTAGCTAGAGACCATTACCTGATATTAAATCCATGTGTTACTTTTTCTCACATTCTAACCCATTTTTTAAGTAGAGATATTTTTTGGAATAAATCCCCTTCTCATTTCTAATCCCACAACACCGTCACCTTCCCATAACTATCAGTCTCTGTTATATACAAAAATAATCAGTCAGATCTAAATGAATCAGTGAGAATCAAGCTGCTTTAAAGCAACAGGTACAGGTGCTTATTTATGTTCCCAAGCTTCGCATCACTAAACAGCTAAAACTGTTCAACTTCTACTTTGAAATCCTTTTAGAAACAAGTGATAAACCCCTTAAGTCTGTGCCTACCATCAATATTTTTACAAGTGTTTAGGCCCGTTATGGAGGATCCGTATTCTTGCCATGTAGCGCTAGAGACTGCCACTCCCATGATGCCCTGGATAAAAAGGAATAAAACTGGGTTTTCAGCCAGGTAGGGAGAGAAGAGGGTGCTGTCCGTTTTTTGGGAAGGTAGGGCCTGCTGCTGAGGGCATGTTGTGCCCTGTGATTGAACAGACCACTTCAGGGAAAGTGTGGAGCCTTTTCTCACTCCAGAAACTGCATTGAGAAGCTAGATTCTGCTTCTGAGAGGCCCTGCAGAAAAAGGGCTGTAATTATCTATGCCTGTTAAACTTATGCGGGGGGCCAGTTCCAGTGTCAGAGGGGCTGTTCGGCATAAGGCTGGAAAGGGGATTACCAATTATCCAACATCTGAGACACTCAGGCCATGTCTGCACTACCCCTCCCTTTTGGAAGTGGTACATAAATGCCGTGGATCAGAGATGCTAATGAGGCACTGATATGAATATTCAGTACTTCCTTTGCATAATATGACCACCCAGTGCCTCGAAAGTGCTGCTTTCAAATCGGAAATGAGCCATGTAGACAGGGTTCCTTTGAAAGGAAACCCCAATTTTGAAAGCACCCTTCTTCCCAAGAGCATAGCTAACCTTTCAGTCTGCTCTTCTCTTCCCAGGGCTCTATAGTCTCTGTCTCTGGCCACATTTAAAGATGCAGGGACCCAGAAACCCCCTGGCAGGAAGCTGAAAGAATGCTGGCTGCCAGGAGAGCACAAGCCTCCAGCAGCATGCCTTCCCAGCAGCGCCAGACCTAGAGCAGACACTCCACCATGACCGTAGCTAGCAGCCAGGAGCCCAGGGCCCCCCAGAGTCCCACTCCCAGGCAGCTAAAGGCTCCCAGTAGCCCAGCCAGGAGCTGAAGAAGAGGGTACCCTCATGGAGCAAGCCAAGGTGAGGGACCAGCTAGGACTGTCGGGGGTGGAGGAGGTCTTACTCCATACCATCGGCTGGTGCTGGAACACCACAGCATTTGGGTGTCTGTCTACTGGACTGACCTCCTGGGGCCACCCTGCCTGGACCCCACACCAGGTTTGCAGCAAGGTCAAGGAGCTGTGGCAGATATACTGCTGGGCCTGGGATGCGGCCAGCCACTCGGGGCAGATTCCATCAGCTGCCCCCAATTTGATCAGCTGGACTGCCTCCTTGGGGCAAAGAAGGCAGCCCTCTCACATATCCTTCTGGACACCACTAGGCAGGATTCAGAGCCCAAGACAGAGGCTGAAGACCTTGTGGGACCTGCTTTTGCCAGCATCACCCTACAGATGGGCCAGGACACTGAGGCCACCAGTGATGACAAGGGCACCAGTGATGGGACTCTCATCATCTCTATCCCATCTGGGTCATCCAGCTGGGCCTTCTCCTCCTGGGCCTCCCCCAAATTCTTGAAGGGACCCGCAGGTAGGCCTTGAGCATTTCAGACACCTCAATCTGTAGCAAGGGGGTGGCTGCCGGCACCAGTCTAAATCCACCCTGGACAGCTGTGCTCTCTGGGACCTGGAGGAGGCCACACACAGCACACAGCACCTGCCCCCATAGAAAAGTACCAAAGGCCACATGCCCAGGAAGGGAATGGGGTCGGGGTCTGACTGGAGCACATGCCTGCTTCACCCATGAGGGGAGCCCCAGCAACTGGGATCTCCCAGGGCCCCCAGCCAATCAAACGGGGACAGAGGGGTCCACAGGGGGCGGGGGGCATGGTCTCCAGGTCCAGGTCATGGGACTGATGGGTTTCCCCCTCACTTCTTGTGCCTCCACAGCTCCACCATCCAGGGGAAGCTGCCCCATCCCTGGGCCAGGGAGCCCCACAGCTGCTAGCGAGGGCTACAAGGGGCCCACAGCAGGGTTTTGCAGCAGTGCCTTCAGGAGGAAGAGGCTGCCACCACCCACATGGCCATCCTGTAGGACCAAAATAGCATCCTGTGGGAGTGGCAGGTGATGGAGTGGGAGGTCTGGGCTGGGTGATTGGCACCCTTGACACCCTCACCTGGGTCGTGACCACTAACCTGTCCCAGCCTCTTGCTTCTATACCAGACACTCCTGCACCCTTCCACACTCCCCCGCATCCCCCACATTCCCCCCCACAGCTCTCCCCACAGACCCACCACAGCTCCCTCCATAGCCCCTGACCTCACTGCCTTGCTTCCAGCCAACCTCCTTCCAGCTACCTTGCTGGAACTGGCCCAGCTGCTTCCGGCCAGGACAAGCTGAGTGGATTCAGCTGCACCTGTCCCCCTGCCCCTTCTTTCCCCCCACACTGGCACTCCACTAACTTCCCATATCCCCATCCCTGTCCCAGCCCAATGGGGACCCCGGGCTTGGGTCAGTAGGGGCTCCCACATCTGTCAAGGCTCATGACCCTCCACCACTGTGGAAGACTAAGGTCTTCCACCCCTGTTCAAGAACCTCTCCAAGTTCAGTGCCCCCACCCCCGCCCAACACAGTGTACAGAGTTTCTCCCCCAGTTTGCCCATGTATACACCCCGTTGTTGAGTTTTAGGCATGGAAACAGTTCCAACAGTTAGATAAATAGTTTATTTGCAACCACCCCCAGATCCCATGTGCTGGTGCATCACTGGTGAAGGGTGTGGGGGTGCAGTTGGGCTGGAGGATGTTTGGGGGAGGGTCAATACGGCCCTTAGATGAAGGCCTCCCGGAGGTCCTCCCTGACATGCACCCTGTCCTGGTGCACCTAGCAGCATGGAGTGGAGGCTGGTTGCTTTGTAGCCAGGCCTAGCCTCAGCAGCCCACCCCTCCACAAATACCTCATGCATTCTCTCCAAAATATTATGGAAAATACAGCATGCCCCTACTATGGCCAGCATGCTGTGGAGACCATCCTCTGGCCATGTGAGTAGGCACCAACAGCACCCCTTCAGGTGCACAAATGTCCACTCCATCATGTTCCATGCCCAGTTCAGGGGGTCATTTAAAATGTCCTGACTTGAGTCAGTGGCTGCATCTACATGTGCCCCAAACTTCGAAATGGCCATGCAAATGGCCATTTCGAAGTTTACTAATGAAGCACTGAAATACATATTCATGCATATTCAGTGCTTCATTAGCAAGCGGGCTGCCACAGCGCTTCGAAATTGACGCGGCTTGCCGCTGCGCGGCGCGTCCAGACAGGTCTCGTTTTTGAAAGGACCCCACCTACTTCGAAGTCCCCTTATTCCTATGAGCTCATGGGAATAAGGGGACTTCGAAGTAGGTGACGTCCTTTCGAAAAGGAGCCCCGTCTGGACACACCGCGCGGCGGCAAGGCACGTCAATTTCAAAGCGCCACGGCCGCCCGCATGCTAATGAAGCGCTGAATATGCATTTCAGTGCTTCATTAGTAAACTTCGAAATGGCCATTTGTGTGGCCATTTTGAAGTTTGGAGCACGTGTAGACACGGCCTATGTGATATATCACTTACCGAAATCAGAAACATTCTGTTAATTGTGCCCCCCAGGAAGCCTAGAGCAATTCAAGGATATTGACAAATAGCTGAGATACAAACTCACAGACTGAGCTTTGGAGAAATATTTGCTGGTTAATTGTCAATCATTTCTGACACATTCCAGCAGTGGTACTTGTTGGGATAGGTAAGAATTAATAAGCATCTGGGAAAGCAATACAAGGATGTGGTGGTTTCTGTCCAGGAAAGACTTGTTTTCCTTCTTGCTTGAGGCCTGGACAAACAGAGACACATGTAGCTGCATCAGAGCTGCAACTTGACAAGTGCATCCTTTGTTAACAATATCATTTTGTACACTCTGGTTCACTTCTCACACGCTCTGTAAGAATACTTTCAGGGTCACATCCTCTGCACTCTCTGTAATCTGCTGACTCAGGAAGTATGTAACATTCAAAAGTGCAGATATGACTGAAAATCCTGCAAACAGTAAACAGGGGCAGGTAAAATAATACACATCACCTGCTTATTAATATTAAATGTGTGGGGGTGAACATTACTAAACAAGGATCTTATGGAAGTGGTGATATGTGTGTGAATTTACATATTAAAATAGATAAAGGAGTTTAACTGGTGCCGAACCATTGCTCACTCAGAATGGTGTGTTGGGATTCTGAGGCAGATGGAGTATTGGCAATAAAGTGATCCATTTACTCCATCCTCTCCTGAGTTCCCTGTCTCCTGCTCTAACACTGCGGACTTTAAAACTTGTTCAACAACAGCTTACCTGGATCCAGTATATTTGGAGGAGCTTCTTGTTTTTGATCGCCTCTACAGACCTTTTGAACATCAGATTCATTTGAGCTGAAATTTCATCATCTCTTTGCCAGTACCCTGGCACTTGAATTATCTCCTCTAGCATGTGTAGCAAGAGCCCCAAATTAAAAAACAAACTCTTCAGAGCTCAATGACTTAGCAAGCCACCAGAAAGTCTCTTGGGTCTCAGCATTACATGACTGATCTTGAAACCCATATGTGAAATTTACATGAAGAGCTGTATAATTTTTTCTGTACAATTGACACTGCTCTGAAGCTAGATGTCACCAATATATCATTAGAATTTTTTCAACCTTGTTACATTAAACACTGATTTGGAGACACAAGCAATAAGTGGCCTTTGATTTGGGGACACATTGGCTGTAAATCAAGTATACCTTGTGATACATTCAGTCGTTAAGTAATTCTTCTTATCCATGTACATTTTGAGAGAGATATTCTCCCAACTTCCATCATGAACTTAACATTGGCAGTACAATCAAGGACATTGGGAAAATTGAATTCAACTTTGGAAGTGTCAGTTCTGTGACAGACAATGTCATTTGACAGAATCAAGGTAGTCTTTAGTTAAACAAGCTGACATCCCACCTCTAGTTAGGATGCTAGCGCTATCACTGCATGCAAAGTTTGCATTTAAATACCCACTGCAAAAACTGTGTTTTGCTGAATGAACTTTGAATCCCTTCATAATTATCTGCAGTTTTATCGTTAACAAAGGATGCATTTGTCAAGTTGCAGTCTTCAAGTTGCAGCTCTGATGCAGCTACATGTGCCATGTCTCCCCATTTTCCTCTGTACAGCTGGGCATGCATTGACTGAGGGCAGAGCCACCCTCACAATGCCACCAGGCTGAGCTTGCAGCCAAAGGGGTGGTCAGAGGGTCTACAAGAACCTCAGGTGGGACCACAATGCCTCCCTGGCAGTGTCTACACTAGCCCAAAACTTCGAAATGGCCATGCACCTGGCCATTTCGAAATTTACTAATGAAGCACTGAAATACATATTCAGTGCCTCATTAGCATGCAGGCAGCTGCGGCACTTTGAAATTTCTGCGGCTCGCCACCTCGCAGCTCGTCCAGTTGGGGCTCCTTTTTGAAAGGACCCCGGCCACTTCGAAATCCCCTTATTCCTATGAGCAGATAGGAAAAAGGAGATTTCGAAGTAGCTGGGGTCCTTTTGAAAAAGAGCCCCGTCTGGAAGAGCCGCTCAGCAGTGAGCCACATCATTTTCAAAGTGCTGTGGCCGCCCACGTGCTGATGAGGCACTGAATATGTATTTCAGTGCTTCATTAGTAAACTTTGAAATGGCCATTTGCATGGGCATTTCAAAGTTTTGGGCTAGCGTAGACGTAGCCCCTGTGGGCTATCATGGGGATAATAGAGTGACAGCTCAGGACCAACATGGAGTGGCAGTCATGGGCATGGGAACAGCTCATGTCCCACTATGACATTGTCACCAGCCTCTGGCAGGACATGATGGCCCAGCCACCTATGAGCACTGCTCCCAACCCTGTCGCCACCACCATGCCCCAACCAGCCCACCCGTAGGGCATCCTGGACCTGCTCAAGTGGGTGATAGATATGGTTGCCCCCCAGGCTCTGTCTGCTCCCCATGTCCCCCCTCCCACTGCCCAACCAGACCCCACCACAGCCCCTCCCTTCCAATACCTGCACCGGCTGCAGCCCAGCCCTGACAGGGGCCCTGAAAATGTGGGGGGGATCCCAAGGCTGACACTACTTGGGGTCCTGCTCCCCCTTGGGTTTGTGGCCCCCTCACACCCTCCATGTTCTGAGGCCTCCTACCCCCTGTGCCCAGTCCCTCCATCCAAGTCCTGATATCCCCCAACCCCTGACCCAAGCCCCCTCTCTGTAAATAGTTCAAAGATATTTGCACTTTGTTTCTTATAAAGAGTTTTGTATTGCATTGCTTTGTTTGCATATATGTTGCCTCATTTCATTAAAACAGTTATTCCTTCACCACATCCACATCCCTCATCATTGTGAAGGAGTTGTGGTGGGAATGGGATAGGAGTGTGGTCCTGAGGTCCCCACTGAAGATGCCCTCTGGAAGGTTATTGGGGGCTGTGGGAGAAGCTCTCCCTTAGGTCCTTGCAGATCTGCAGCCCACCCTTATGGGACTGGCAGATGGAGGCTGTGCTCAGCTGCTCATTAGCACACTCCTTAGTGCCAGAGGCTGTTCCACACACTGGGACACTGGGGGATTTGCTGCTGCCACGGGCAAGGACCACCTCAACTGGCTCCCACTGAACCACCACCACCCCCATTTTGCCAATACCCGGCATTGCTGCTGCTGTGGAAAAGTCTCCTCTGGCAGCTAAGAAACACATGCACCTTTGCTGCCGCTGGGGAAGAGACCATCACGGGGCTTGCTGCCACCGGAGATAAGTCTCATGAGCTGTGGGGTCTGATTCCCTATGAAGGGACTGTGGCAACTGGGCCCACAGCACTTGGCTTGCTTCTTTTTTCATCCACTTTTGTATCCTTTTTCTTCTCACTTTCAAATACAGTCCAGGCCCTTGCATTATTTTCAGGGATCATATGCATGCAATGATGGGAGGTGGGATACTCAGTGGATGGACACTTGAGAGCACAGTCATTGCACGGAAGCCTTTTAGTGCACCGGAAAGCCAAATACTCTCTCCAACGACAATTTAGTAAAGGGAGAAACCAAAAATTCTTTTTTCCTACACTTCCCTACCTTCTTTCTTCTCACTTTAAAAAACAATTCCGGCACCTGTATTATTTCCAAGGATCACATGCAGTGGATGGCCAGTTGAGAATACAGTCGCTGAATTGGTGTTGGCAATACAATGTGGGAGAAAACCAAAAATTCTTTTTTCCTAGATGTTTCTATCTTCTTTCATATAACTTGGAGGGTCCTGGCATTATTTCCAGGGATTGGCATATTTTCAGGGATTGGGAGGGGAATGAGGAAAATGCAATGTGGGAAGATGATGTCAAGACCAGCGAGCATACTGAAAATGCCACAGGGATGTGGGAACAGTGGGATAGTTTCCCACAATGCACAACTGCAACACTTGAATTTAACCAATTTGTGTGTAGCAGCAATGACTCAATTTTGTGGGGAACACATGGCAAGTGAGGATGTTCAAAATCCAACATATAAATTCCAGAATTAGAAAATTGATATAAATAAATTCAAATTTATCTCATACTGTAGATGCAGCCAAAGTAGCCACCATGTACTCTCATTCAGTCCAACAAGTGAGTCATGCCTTACAATGCAGCAGAATATTAAAAGAAAAAAAAAAAAAACCCTTGGGGGAAAATTCTCTTCCAATCCCAAAATATGGGGATTAATTATATCCAGAGCATCTTAATGAGAACCACCAACCAGAAACCTGAAAAAAACAATCCCTCTAAGTTCTCAGAGCCCATCCCATCTGGAGTATCATCAGCCAATGGAGATATTGCTACTAGCAATTGCAAATGGCCCATATGCCATTGTAAGAAATCTCTTCATACCATCCCTTCCATAAATTTACCAAACTCAGTCTTGAAACCAATTTTTGACCCCTAACTACTACCTTAGGAGGCTATTCTAGAACTTCACTCCTCTGATAGTGAGAAAACTTCATCTAATGCCAAGCCTGAACTCACTGATGAGCATTTATATATATTTGCTCTTGTGTCAGCATTGGACCTTAACTTATACAATGCCTCTTCCTTCCTGGTGTTTATCCCACTGATGCATTTATAGACAGCAAACATGTCGCATTTCAGCCATCATTTGTTTAAGCTAAACAAGCCAAGCTCCTTCAGTCTCATCATAAGGTAGAAACTAGAACAGGATTTTATTGTTCAAATAAATAATTCACTTATTCATAATCTTTTTCTTCATATTTTCTGTCTCATCTGTAGTCCCTTGTTGTTTTAATTTATATTTCTTCATAAATTTGATAATCTTGTAGCAGCTGAGATACTAATGTTTTAATCAAACTGGTTTCTTTTCACATGCAGCCAAAAGAATGATTTTTTCCAGCCAGTTACTTCTCTATAATTTCCCTCCAAGAGCTATCTTAGCTTTCAGTATTGCTCGCTGCAATACTATCCTTCTTTTTAATACTCTGTTTTCTCATACGCTGTCATTTTCACTTCTGAATAGTTTCAAACAATATTTCACTGTTTTTCTTCCTTCAGCTGCACAGTAACATTTCAATCAAACTGTTACCATTAATTATTGCTTTCTAAGGGAACAAAATATCAGTCACTTGCTGCCTCCTGAACTAAAACAAGCTGTGTACTATAATTTTATGGAGAGAGCAGACTTTCAAACTGCAGGTGCAATACCAGAATGTGTCTAAGCTTTCTAATTGTTTGCAGTTTTTCCAATGATAATTGACTTGGTATTTAACGTTAGAGAACTCAGCTAACTTCAATTTCCCCATAACATTAGTCAGCTTCCTTTGTAAAGCATTTGACAAGGGATGTTAAATAATTGGGAAAAAAATCAGGTTTTTTTACAGAATGGGGTTTTAAGAATGTTACATTTGGAAATGTCAGATTTTTCTCTGTTTATCATTAATTTATTTCCTCCCCCTCCCCCCCGAATTGCTACAGTGCACAACAGTTGAAATTCGGGCCTCCATGTCCCCGACCTCTTCTATTGTCTGGCTTCCTGCTAGACTATATCTCACATGATACCCTGTGGTCACATGATTCCCAAGGTATGCAACAACAGTGCTGGCAGAGACGATCCAATACAAAGAAGAAAATGAGGAACATGATTTTTATTTTGAAGCAATTGTATTTCATGTCAAAACATGTCTTGATGGAATATACCCAACTGACCTGTTTCAAAATGCTACATTTTGGACAGGTTCCAATAAATCTGCATGACAAAGTAGGATTATCAGATGATTAATTCTAACTTGTACGATGTGTAGAAGAAACAGGAATACCATGATTGCATGAACATTTCAGGTAGCTGCCCTGTCTGGAACAGGTGTTTGGCACCTCACTAAAAACTGTCTCTGAAAAACTTCAGGACTCCAATCTGGGGCCACTGACATTGACTGGCTGTGTATTACTGGCTCATCCACATAGAACAATAATTTTTCTACACAAGAGCCTACATGGGGAAAAAAAAGCATAAATGATGGTCTGAGACTTTTCCATGTGATCATGACACAGAGATAGAAGCTCTACTGGAGACTGGGATTCTGCTCTGTGTGGTGGGCCAAACATGACATAAAAAGGACTTGTGCTAAAGGGCACGAGAGAATCTGGCCAGCCTAAAGCACTGATACATCTCTTGTAGAACTGGAAGGGACCTTGGGAGGTCATTGAGTTCAGTCCCCTGCCCTCTTGGCAGGACCAAGCATCACCCAACAGATCTTTTTTCCCAAAAAATCTATTTGTCCCAGACACCTAACTGGCCTCCTCAAGGGTTGAACTCCCCACCCTGGGTTTAGCCGGCCAATGCTCAAATCACAGAGGTATCACTTCCCCCCAACACTGGCAAAACATCCACCTGCAAGAAGAGTTCTTAACAAGTACAAATCTTTTGTATCTGGCAACCCAGGGACCAGGAGTCTGAGGATATTCAGATATTCTGGATAATGGAGAGATCTATCTAGCGATGCACAACAGTAAAGAAAAGCAAGATTAGATATTAAGAAACAAACAAAAATGTATGCAGAGCACTGTATTTACCAACACCAGTAGTACTGTAAACAGTAAACCTATGCTGTATTTGCATATGTATTTGTATTTACTTTCACTATACTGTACTTATGGAAAACATAACCAAAACTTATTCATAGCTAAAATGCCGGTTATTTGAGAGTTCCAGATGATAGACTGCTAAATATGAAAGAGTTTGCTTTAACAGTTTCCTTTTACACACCTTATGTTCCTTGCTTTTCTGTTACCCTGTCCCTGAAGGATTTAAACTAGAAACCAAACATGCCCACACATCAGTGGAATGTAGAAACAGTTCATAGGAACAACTAGAGGGGCTCAGTAGTTCACAGCCACTGGTTTCAGAGAGCTAGAAGAGGGTGACCCATGTCAAAAGGAGGATATCACGCAAGAATTCTGATCCTGAGCATGTGACCTGTAGATTCAGAGCTAGAAACAGTCATGAGACCCTTCTCAGACTAGTTGGCTTAGCACATCCTGTAAAATCCATAATAATCAGTGTGAAAACAAATACCTGCCTACGTAGGTTCTCCAGTGTTAATGGAGAGTTACAGCTAGTTAAAATATTCATTAAAAAACAGACAACCCAGACACATCAGAAGTTAAAAATAAAATAAAAGGAAATAGAATTTCTTTTTAACATTAAAAATGGAAAGCTTTGTGATAAATTTGACCTACTGTTTGGAGGGGACATTCAACCTGGACTTGATGTTTCCTTGCAATCAATTATGACTGTAATAAAGAACGCACACAAGGAGTTGGGGAAAATCATAACATGTAAGGTTAGCGATTTCAGAGTGTGTAGATCCTACTGCATTCCATGTAATTCATTTAGGCTTAAAATGGGAACAAAGTTAGGCCATAAAGTGTTCTGACACCTCTTATTTTTTCTTGTTTTTCATAGCATGAATATTTGCTAGGTTTTTATTAAGCTGACTATGCAAAGAAGCCTATTGAAATTCAGTTTGCAAAGTTCACGAAAGTTAGACCAACTTCCCCATTTGTAGGTACAATAAGCATGTAGATGTACAACATCCCACTGATGGGGGGTAGGGGGTTCCCAAAGCGGGAAATTATTTAGGGGCCCTGTGGACTTAAGGGGGTCCTGGGCTGCCCATGTCACTGCCACTGCTGTAGCCCTGCTGCAGTCCTAGGCCTTTTTACACAGCACTTCTATAACAAAGTGGTAAGACTGTGGGAAGCCCTGGAGCTTGGGTCTATGGAGCTCCAGGACAGGAGGGAGGCTGTGAGGTTGTAACCATGTGAATGAGTGGGGAGGGGAGAGCCAGGCTGGGAATGGAAGGAGGGCACTGAGCTCTGAGGTAGAGCCAGGCATGGGACTGCGGGGATTGTGGGCCAATGGGGAGGCAGAGGAACAAGGCTGGGGAGGGAAAAGAGTGGAGGGGTGTGGGCAGAGGGGTGTGGGCAGAGACAGGCTGGGATGGCTGGGAGAAAGGAGAGGAGCTGGGTGGGGGCATAGGATCAGTGGGAGGCAAAGATCAATGGGAGGCAAAGGATGGCGGAAAGGGGAAGGAAGTGAGGTGGTTATAGGACCATCGGGGCTCGAGCTGTGTAGGTGGTGTCTGGGGCCTGAGAGGTAAAGGGACTGAGCTGAGCACAGGAGCGAAGGGGAGTAGAGCTGTGCAGAATCTTTGTTGGGGAACCAGGAAGTGAAGGGGACTGAGCCTGGCACAGGACTAGTGGGGGACAGGGCAGAGCTGGGCAGGATTGATGGGGTGGCACAGAGTGGAAGAAGGACAGTAGAGGCGTCACCAGACAGGTGAGGGCTGGAGTTGTGACTGACCAGGGAATCCTCTGATTGAGGGTTGGTACTCGAGGTTTCCCTGGGAAAGGGCAAGGCGGGGTGGGGGCTTGTGTCTCTTTCAGAGGGCGGGGACCAGGGGCCCATTGATTGTGCTGCCCTGAGCCCAGAGTTCCTATCAGTGAGCTGATATGTATACAAACTTTTGTTACCATCCATAATTTACAGCAAGTGTAAAATTAGAAAACATTTTAAAATCGTGACATGTATCAATAATTGAATCAGTTAGGCCTATAAGGACAGTACTCTTTAAACAGGATACTTATAGTCAGAAAACTAAATCTGCCCTTATTAAACATAGGCTAAGGCAACAAAACTGAGATATAGACAAAGGATTAGCTTTTGGTTACCCACATACACTTTGATAATTCACCTGCGGCGTTTTTGCTCAGTTCTCTCTTTTCTGGAAAAAAAAATCTGTAGGAAATATAGAAGGAAAGAAAATTCTGAATTTCAGTAGGCTTTCTTGCAAAGTCAGTTCAGTAAAAATCTAGCAATGTGCATGCTATGAAAAATAAGAAAAAATAAGAGATGTCAGAACACTAGCCATTCTCTTTTGATTTATGACATATATGAAATTAGTTTGGTAGTGATCTTCATTTGGTCCCTAGACAGTACGCGTCCACATCCCAAAACCACTAAGTAATTTTATATGATAGGCAATCTTTGCTCCTCTGAAATCCAGGACAAAAAGAGCTGCTGCAGCTCAGAACTGCAGAGCACTTGCGGAACTCAAGAGGGAAAGCTCACGCCATGTTTGTTTGTACTTTGAGTGAGTCTAATCGGCGCCATCAGTCACTCATCATCAGATATACTTAAGTTCACATTAAAAATGAATGAGACTAATTCAGAACTGTGTTTCTCCAGGTTTTCACCCATAGAGTGCCACTGACTTTTCTCTTAAACTGGAGTAACATATTGACAAAACAGGTCCGGTGTTTAAACAGAGAGCAATAGGATAGAATAGAATCACCTAAGCTCTTGAATTTCTAAAAATCATGTACAGTACATGTTGATATGACAGGTGCCATTAGATGCTGCTGTTAAACAATCTTCCAAATTCTATTTTGTTTGGCTATATCTACACCCCAGGTTAATGTCATTCTCTGGGAAGTATACATCTACTCACGCTAGCTCCAATTGAGTTAATTCAAGTGTAAATAGCAGTATAACCACAGATGGACTAGCAGCATCAATGCAAAGGATCAATGGGGACAGCTGCCCCAGGGCTTGCAATTTGAAGGGACTGGAGGCTCTGGGCACTGCAGCTCCTAAAGTGGTAGCAGCGTCAGCCTCACACCCTTTAAATCACCCCCAAACTGCACGTGCCATGCAGCAATAAGGGCTGTGGGGAGGCACGGTGCTCCCACTAATGCTCAGCAGCCAGCCCTCAGCCACACCCTTTTTGCTCTCTGGCTTCGCTTTCAAGGAGCACGGAGCTGGGTCCTCCACCTCATCCTGCCCAGGGGCTCAAGGAGGCTGTCAGCTTTGCTGCAAGTGCTTCAGCTTCCACTAATAACTATGCTAATACAGCTGTAATGCCATTTAAATTCACAGCATTACCGAAATTACCAGAACAAAATGGTAAGGGGAGACGTAAAGGGACACGGCACATAATAGGCCAGGGGAGGCTCTGCTGTGGCTGCTGGATTCCTAATTGCAGGGTTTTGTGGTGAAGCTTTTGCTTTACTATGACCCTGGGTGGGCTCTGGGGTGTCTGGGGAGGCAGTGTGTGCTATTCAGCTTCCCAGATAAACAGTACTCTCCCTGGAATCCAGAGGGTCTCAGGGCTCCATCCTTGTGGGGCACGCAGAAAGGGCTGAAGTGGGGACGAGCTTCTCTAAAGTGGGCACTCCACCCACCACCCACAGAGACATGCAAGAGAAGATAGTCCAAGAGAGACCTAGTGAAGCTAAGGAATGGTAAGTAGAATCTGGCCTGTTTTAGCATATGTCTTTGGAAAGGTAAATTCAGGCTCAAGAAGACCTGTGGACACTAGCTATGACTGAGCTATCACACTGAAAATAGAAGTTTAGCAGTAGTAGTGGGAGTGAGGGAAGGGGGCTGATCCCCTAGAGTAGGATCCCATCTCAGACCCCCATGGCTTCTCAACCATTATTAGCATGGCTAGTTCGATGAGAGTGAGCTCCAGTAGATCTCTGTGAGCTTGAAATCCCACTTTCCAGCTGTAATGTGCATATACCCATAATGGCTAGGGTATGTAGCAAAAGACTCTTCTAAAATACAATACATGCAGCATAACATACTGCCTAAATATGTATGGTATATTAGAGGAATGTGAATGGGTAAATCATTACTTTTCAATTGTACTTGACCTGTATTGGGCCAAAAATCTTATTTTAGGTACTCGCTTGGACAATATTTAAGCCGGACTCCCAAATGCTCAATTTGTTAAAAGCTAAATATAATCTGAGTAAATTATGGAATCTTAATATTTATAATATTGTTAAATCTTGAATAAAAGTGGGTAAGGCTCCTTGGGACAGGAATTGCCTTTAAGTGCTGTGTTTCTACAATACAAAACACAGTATGGTCCCACTCAGTGGAGCTCCTAATTGCATGGTGCTTTCGAGGAAGGAGCCTGGAGCTCCAGCTGCTGGGACTGGTACTTTGGAAGCAGCAGGGGCTGGAGCTCCATACCCTTTGAAACACGGGGCCCTGGGACAAGTCCCCCTCCCCACCACACTGTTCCCGTCAGTGGGGCTGGACATGCAGCCCAGCTGACTGGAATGAAGATATCCAGTAAGATTTCCACAACCATGCACAAAATAGTAATACATGAACCTACATCCACAACCTATAAGTCACAAATATGAGCAATATATGATAAACAGGAACTGAAATGTGTATTTCTTTGTTTCTAGTGTAAATCAAAAGAGAGGAGAAATCCCATAGGTTACCAATCCTTCCCAGAGATACAGAATGAGGTCTTTATTTATTGATAAAGTGTTAATCACTAATTAAGCCAGGCTTAGAGACAACTTTATCTGAGAATCATCCACAGCCTGCCCTTTATTTTTAATTTAGGTGCCATGATATCCATCTCTACTGTGACCAGCTGATTACCACTCTCCTGTGTTATCCAGAAATGTTTTTTAAGTTTTTATTATTTCATATCAATTAAAAAAACCATCAATTAGACATGACCAGTGCTATTCCAGGCTGCTAAAAGGAAGCATCATGCTTCCCCGAAATTTCATAATGTTTAAGATGTTGCCAGGATGGTACATAGTGTCAGTATCACAGCAGTGCTAGATTTACTATCCAAGGCAGGAAGAGTTTGTGAAACCTGAAAAAACATATGAGGCCAATAGCGAAATAATACGTTGCTTGCTTCTTGTAAATTGGTTAATGAGGGTAATGATGGAAAGAGAGTGGTGTCATATTTGCAGGCAGTACTCCTTTAAGTTATCTTTAGCAACCCATCCTAATAATCCCTGAAATTCAAACTCTGGCTCAAGTGTTTCTTGCAAGAGGCCAATCACTGTGGCCATTTCTACACATTGCTAATAAACAGCTAATAAATATGCTAAGGAGGGGTGGATGTAAATTCTCCATGACTCATTAGTATAAGGTGACATGATTTGGAGTCCCAAAGAAGTTCTTCCGGACTCCAAAACAGTGTGTAGAAGCACAGCCCCTGGGGTGTCTTCTGGAAGGAAGTCCTCCTTCTGGAGGCCCCTTCTTCCCAAAAATTTTCCTGAAGAAGCAGCCTCCGGAAGGTGGACTTCCTTCCACCCCCGCAGGGGCCACACTTCTACATGCTGTTTTGGAGTCCAGAAGAGCTTCTTCCGGACTCCAAATCATGTGATCTTATGTTAATCCATGCCTCATTAGCATATTTCAGGCTGTTTACTAGCATGCCACTTTTGGAGAAAGTGGCATGTGTAGAAATGGCCTGTGAGTAAGGGTATATGAAGGTAGCTATGAAAATGTTGTAGAACTTCCCAAAGACTGACAGAAATCAAGCTGAGTAATCAACAAAACTAGACAGCTAAAATGTTCCTATTTACAACTCCAGGGTCTGTTTTTCCTGGGGTTCTTTCTTTATTGGGGCAATCATTCCTGGCACTAGGGTGAATTTCACTGCAGTTACATACAGATTGAATAATTGGGATTTATGCAAACCAAAAATAGATAAATAACCCCACCCACACAGGATGAATTTCAGCCCTAAGTTCAACAACAGGCTGCAGAGTAACACAGGTAGCCCTATTAGTCTGTACTCCAACAAAACAAAACAGCAGAAACACTTTAGTGGAGTGGGCCATTCTGTTAAAGACCTGAGAATTTAACAAACAGAATTTAAAAACAGATTACAGGGAGACATTTCTGAATCAGAATTCATATTCAAATTCGACACATTAACACGTGGCATGAGCAGAGACACCAATTACCTCAAGCATTACAAGGACTACTTCCCTTCCTTTGATGTTCCTAATTATAATTACACCTAACACATATGCTATCCATTGGAACATGGAATGTCTGAACACTGTGGGCAACTGGAAAATTAGAGCTGCTTCGAAAGGAAATGGAGAGATATCGATGTGATATACTTGGACTGGCAGAGGTGCATTGGACAGGATCAAGAGAGCTATGCAGTTGCGAAGTCATTTGGTCAGGAAACTAAATGAAGCATGAAGCAGGAGTTGGATTCCTTCTTAGCAAAACAGCTAGAAAAGCATTATTAGGATACAAACCGGTGAGTGCACGAATGATGGTTGCACGATTCGAAGCAAAACCGTTCAACATCTCAGTCATTCAGGTGTATGCACCCACGTCGGACAGTAGGGAGGAAAAGATTGAGCGATTTTATGAAGACTTGACAAAGACGGTGGAGGAGATACTGAAGAAAGATGTGTTGATCATCGGGGGAGATTGGAATGCGAAGGTTGGAATAGATAATGAAGGTTGGGAGAGAGTCATGGGAAAGTTTGGATTTGGTTAGAGTTTGCTACAGAGCATGAGATGGTGATTTGCAACACGAGATTCCAACAAAAGGACTGTAGGCAGTGGACATGGCGATTGAATGACGGGAAGTCCAAGAACATGATAGCTATGATTTTGATAAGAAGAAGATGGATAACATCAGTACAGCAGTGCTGAACATTCCAGGGAGCAGGTATAGACTCAGACCACAGTCTAGTGATCACAAACATCAAGATAAAACTCAAAAGAAAATGTAAGACACAGTTTAAGAAAAGAAGAGATGTGGCGAGGCTATGTGAGGAAGAAACAGGGAATGCATACAGAACAGTGCTCAAAGAGAAGATTAAGAATATTGCCACAGAGAAAGACCTAGATAAGAGAGTAGCAGGGAGAGCCATCGCTATAGAAGAGGCAATTGAGTAGACTGTTCCAGAAGAAGAAGCGATCAATAAGAAGTGGATTACCCAAAAGACACTGAAGTTGGTTCAAGAGAAAAAAGAGTTGAAGATAAGAAGAGATGTTTCTGAGATGGCAGAACAGCAATATAGGATGAAATGCAATGAGGTAAGGAAATCAGCCAGAAAGGATAAGGAGATTTATTTTGTGATGAGCTTTCATTGGGCAGACCCACTTCTTCAGATCAATCTCATTTCCAATACAGACTGACATTTATAAGTACAGAGGACCAAAAAAATGTCAATAAAAACTGACAAATCAAATAGGACTGAATGAGGGGGATGAAGGGAGGGGGGATGTTAAGTGTCCAGCCTGAGATAATTACGAGCATCAAAGGAAGGGAAGCAGTCCTTGTAATGCACGAGGTAACGTCTCTGTTCATACCACCTGTTACTGTGTCAAATTTGAACATAAATTCCAATTCACAACTTTCTCACTGTAATCTGCTTTTAAATTCTCTGTGGTCTAGGACACAAATTCTCAGGTCTTTAACAGAATGGCCCACTCCATTGAAGTGTTCGCTGACCAGCTTATGTGCATTGAGCTTCTTGATGTCTGCTCTGTGCCCATTTATTCTTTGCTGAACGTTTTGCCTAGTCTGTCGAATATACATTTTGGCAGGGCATTGTTGGCACATAATGGCATATATAATGTTGCTGGAAGTGCGCAAGAATGTGCCTTTGATTTTGTAACTAACATGGTTAGGTCCAGTAACGGTATCCCCTGAATAAATATGTGGACAAAATTGGCAGCGGGGTTTGTTGCAAGGAAAATTTCCAGGATTAATATTCCAGTGGTGTGGCCTGTGGTGGCTGGTGAGAATCTTTCTTAGGTTAGGAGGTTGTCTCTAGGAAAGAACAGGCCTGTAATCTAGAGCCGTCTGGAGGGTAGCATCATGACACAGAATAGGTTGTAGGTTTTTAATGATGTGTTGCAGGGGTTTGAGTCGGGGGCTATAGGTGATGACAAGTGGTGTTCTGTTATTGATTTGATCTTTTGGGGCGTATCCTAAAGTAGCTGGTTTCTGGGTATTTGTCTGGCCCTGTCAATTTTTTGTTTTTGTTCTTCTTCTACCAGTGTGTAGTTAAGTTTTATAAATGCTTGGTAGAGGTCTTGAAGTTTTCTGTCTCTGTCAGTAAGATCAGAGTAGATGTAATTGTATGTAAGGGCTTGACTATTAACGATGGATCGTATGGTGTGTGCTAGATGGAACCTGGAGGCATATAGGTAAGTGTAGCAGTCATCAGGTTTCTGGTAGAGAGTGGTGTCAATGTGGCTGTCAGTGATTTGTACTGTGGCATGCAGGAAATGTATTTTGCATGTGGAATAGTAGAGGTTGAGATTGATGGTAGGGTGCAGGTTGTTAAAATCTCTGTGGAATTCTTCCAGAGTCTCTTTACCATGGGTCCAAATGATAATGATGTAAGTAAAGAAGGGGCAATGGGGCAAGTGCTAAGGAATCTTTGTTCTATCAGCCATAAAAATGTTAGCATACTGTGGGCCCATGTGAGTGCCCATAAGAGTGCTGCTAATCTGGAGGTATAAGTTGTCCCCAAATTGGAAATAATTGTGGGTGAGAACAAAGTTACATATGTTAGCCGCCAGATTTGCTGTGATAATATCAGGGATGGTATTCCTGATAGTTTGTAGTCCATCTTCACGTGGAATATTGGTGTGGAGAGCCTCTATATTCATGCTAGCAATGATGGAATTGTCAGGAAGGTTTCCATTGTTTTATTTCCTCAGGAAGTCAGTGGTATCTCGGAGATAGCTAGGAGTGGTGGTAGCACAGGGTTTGAGGAGGGGGTCTACATAGCTGCACAGTCTGGTAGTAAAAATACCAATACCTGAAATGACAGGGTGTTCTGGGTTTCCAGGTCTGTGGATTTTAGGCAATAGATAGAATAATCCAGGTTGAGACTCAGATGGTATATGAATGTGGGTACTGTTTTAATAAAAATGGTGACAGGCAGGTAGGTGGATGGGAAGATTTTAGGTGGGTAGAAGTTCCACAGTGAAGCACAGGAAAAGATATAATAGTGTTAGGGATAAGACTGGTTTTTTTCTTCTAATAGTTCTTTGATCAGTGTTACAAGGGGACTATTTCAGTGGCTCTATACCATTCTCAGAAGAATGATGTTCAAGACTGTCACTCCAGTAACTATTAAAAATGCATTAAAACTTATTCAGACTAAAAAAAATATTGGTCCGACATATTTCTATGTATTACATTCCATCAATAAACTTGACAAGATACGCTATTAAAAACTGGTCATTTGCTTCATCTAGGATAAATGCCCTAAATAAATTATCAGCAATTAATCATTTTCCTCTCAGTAATGCCATATGTTACACTTCTTACTATTCACAATGCAGAAAGCTTAAAACAGAGTGTTATAAATATCCTGCAGAGGAGCTCACTCCACTGTTGCCCTGCTAAATGGAGCTCAAACATTTAGGAAAGATAACCTCCAAAACTGGGGAAAATACAAATCTTCAGGTGACTTCCATCCCTTTATTCTATCATTCAAATTAGTCAATAAGACACTGTCAGCATCTTTGTACCTGGCAATCCCAATTTCAGTTTTTTATAGGAAAACATAGGCTTTAAAATGCCCATTTTATACATTCCCAAATTATGTCTGACAGCAGTTTGGTGGTAGGGAGAGTAATATGTACATTAATCTAAAAATACCATGTTTCAAAATATATCCTGTCCATCATATCATATCCTTATATTGTACCCTCCTAAATTCCACCCACCCTTCCACCCGCTCACTTAATTTCAGTAGAATAGTACAAACTCTGTTCATATAGCACTGAAAAGCTGCCACCCTCAAAAGAAGAAAACAGCAACGAGTTGGCACATAGCACAGCAATGGTGGGAGGGAAAAGCAAGGCTACCCAGGCTTTGCCTTCCCTGAAAAAGAGGATTTGGGATATTTTTTTAACATCAACGCAGCGAGCTAGCTATATTAAGATGCAGCAAACTGATGTGCAGTATTCTCTATATCTCTCCCGAGGAGCTTGTGTTGGTCTGCTCCTTTAAGGTCAAAACTACCTTTGCCTTGTCTCCACTAGGTTTTGACACTGATACCTATCTTGAGGTAAAAATTAAGCATCTATTTTTTGAAGTAAAGACAGGGCTTGAGGCAAATCCTTGTTCTTACAAAAGACATCATTACAGCACTGATTGCTGGGCAAAAGAAACCGGACTTTGTGGTTTTGGTCCTCTTCTAACGAACTCTCACACAGACTACTGAATATATTTCAATTACCACTGCTGGAGGAATCCGGTCCCATGTGTCTAGGTGAGAAGGATAAAAGATACTGTTAAGCCTGGTTGTGTTTGAATTTCTCATTCAGGCTGAAGTATTTCTTATCAGATATTTAGGCTGTACATTATCTCTGTACCGGAGGAATCGTGCACTCATAGAATACGAGGACTGGAAGGGACCTTGAGAGTGACATGTGCGGTTTCTAGGGTTCTACTGTCGCGCACACAGATTCCCAGGTTCGTTTAGTGCTCTCTAACTGGGTTTGGTTGGAATGAGGGGTTCATTGAAAAGGGGTTGGCTGAAAAGGGGTTAACTGGAACGGGGGCCCCTGTAGTGGGTCTGCCCACAGCCCACCTGTCAGTACCGACAAACAAACACACAACACTGTCCTATGGAACACGGAGGTTCAGTGGGGCACGCTTCCCAGCCAAGGCAGCTTGTTTTCAGAACTTCCCCGTCAACAGGTCAGAGCCCTTTCGGGGGTCCTGGGGCATCTTTGCCTCGGCCTTACACGTCTCCCTTACAAGTTCATGAGCTAAAACATAAACATACCACGACGCACAGGGCACTGGGTAAAAGTATGGATATGGCTAACAAACAAATAACAAGACATAGATGAATTTAATACAAACAATATTTTTTACTTATGCAATTTAGCAGGTACAAAGATAAAACAACAAACTGTTGCATTGTGTTGCTAGAACTATACTTATACAGGTTTCTTCATGGTACCGATAGGTATTTGCACACTACTCTATGTAACTCATGAGCAGGTGGGGCAGGGGCGGCATAAGGTGATCAGTCCTCAGTACAAACGACGCTCGGCTTCTCCAGGGCATTGGGAGTCCCCCCCTCTGAGCTTGCTGTTATGGTCCCTTATAGGTTTTCTGATGTCACTGCTTCCTGGGGTGATGTATGTCTGTACACTAATAATTTTACAACACATTTCACTTGGTCCCTTATGTGGGATGTAGAATGCGGAGGGCTCACCAGCCTTAGCTTGATTATCATATTCTTCAAGTCATGTGTTAGTAACCGCTTCTGCTCCTCCAGGCTCCCTGTTAGTTGCATATGGTCAATGAGGCCCCCCACTTCCCTTTTTTTGTCTCTTCTGAGACACTTCCCATTTTCTTTAGCCGAAGTTACAAGTTGAGTGCCTGAGCTATGCACCCGAGTTTGGTCATGCTGATATGGTCTAACCGACATTTGACAGAGAGGTCATCAAGTCCAGTCCCCTGCCCCCATGGCAGGACCAAGTACTGTCTAGACCATCCCTGACAGACATTTATTTACCTGTTCTTAAATATCTCCAGAGATGGAGATTCCACAAACTCCCTAGGCAATTTATTTCAGTGTTTGACCCTGGTAGTTAGGAAATTTCTCCTAATGTCCAGTCTAAACCTTCCTTGGTGCAGTTTAAGCCCATTGCTTTTTGTTCTATCCTCAGAGGCAAAGAAGAACAAGTTTTTCTCATAAAACTCCCAATTTTTTCTGACACCCTTTTAGATACCTGAAAACTGCTATCATGTACCCCCTCAATCTTCTTTTTCCAAACTAAACAAGCCCAATTCTTTCAGCCTTTCTCCATAGGTCATGTTCTCTAGACCTTTGATCATTCTTGTTGCTCTTTTCTGGACCCTTTCCAATTTGTCCACATCTTTCTTGAAATGCAATGTGGTGCCCAGAACTGGACACAGTACTACAACTGAGGCCTAACCAGCACAGACCAGAGTGGAAGAATGACTTCTCGTGTTTCGTTCACAACAAACCTGCTAATGCATCCCAGGAGATCTTTCTATGTTTTCTTAAACTGGTGAATAGTGTTACTGTGTGCTATGCGGGTCTGATTCCACTTGCACTGAAGGAGAGCTAGTTTAGTCATTGACATCAGTGTGCACAGCAATAGGCCTGATTCCGCAAAGAGTATACTTATGTGCCAAAGTCCATCTCCATTCAGCAAAACACTGAAGTCACTGAGCTTTGCACAGAGCACAGTGAAAGCAATAGGCACAAAAATCCCTCCTCTAGTGTCTGCGAATGTGAAATATGTACTTGGATTTCAAACCATAACTCAACTCAACAAGATAGGCTATAACCCAATAAAAATTCTTTGAGTTTCTCTACTGAAATCACTAAAGGTTTCAATTAAATTTAGAAGTGAACTTGACCCTTCTTTCATACTTATGTTCTTCATCTTGGTAATTCAGTATTTTTGATAGAGTCTGTCTTGGAAATTGTCCAGGTATTGTAATGAGATTGAACATCAACTTTACCCAACAGATCTGTGTTATACCAAGGAGGTCTTTGCAATAAAGTCAATTTTCTCATAACAGCTTTTGAAGATTTTAGAAAGAGACAATACAGAACAAGACCTTCCATTATAAGTCTGGTTTATCACATGAAGCTAAAATCAGATCCAGCCAGGGAAGCATAGCCCCATTAGTCCAGAATAATGCTCCACACATCACATTACACCAAACAAAAAAGTGTTTTAGAAAAATGAAAAAAAAATAAAGAAAGAAAGAAAAATACAGGAAGGGCACACTCACAAGTTATAAGGATGAGCAGATCTTGAAGCTAGCACCTTTGACCTTTGACAAGAGTGAGCACTGCTTTTTTTCCAGTGACTATGCACAAGTCACTCCTGAGATGCAAATTACTTTATACGTCCTGGCTTTTTTAGCCGTTTGGCAGTATTCAACAGGAACAATGCAGGCATTTCAATAGTGCTAGCTTGGACTGAGCTGGATTCATACTTAGAAGGCAGAATAATCTTCTTCTAGGCCTCAACCCCAGCAAGACCTGGGTGGACTTGGGCTACTTATCTTAATAGGTTCATATAGACCATACTGAAATGTATGGGACCTGCTGGGTCGGCAAGCCATAGTCTTCCTTCTCTGAAGTTTGACTGCACTGTTAAATAGCAACAGACTCAGCCTGGTGACTATAAATCTTTTCACGTGTCTCTGTTGTGACTCCTGCTCCTATGGTTGTCCTTCTTCAACCAGTTTGAGTAACTGAAGTTCCTTCTAGTTCTGGCAGTACACCTTGAACAACTCTCTGCAACTACACCTGCCTTATTCAATAGCTATCTCATCTGACTCCCATTTTTATAGTTTCTCAGGCTGCTGCCTCTTCTAAGTTATTCATTTCATTAAATAATCATGATATTATTATTCAGACAATATTCATGATACTATATTCAGACAACTGTTGATAGAAAGGGTTAACAAGTGTCTCTTGAATATCTCGTACATAAATGGCATTTCAAACATTATCCAGCACCACTGTCACAAACTCCACAGACCCAGAGTCCTCTTGCTTGTGCCCTAGCCCACCATGGTATTCAGTGGGCACTTTGACTGACAGCTTTAAATCTTCTCTTCCCCTCTCAGACACATTTGGAAAAGCAGCACAGCCTGTACTGATGATCACAACTACCCTCCAAGTACCTCCAGTGACTCTTCTAGCTGGCTCAGCTGAAGATCTTTAGTAGTCTCTTGATAATCATTTGTGGAGTCAGGCCTTCTGTGCAGATCGGTTCTGCTAAAATTCCACTGATATAATTGATTTCCTGGTGTGCTGAAAAAGAGGGGAGAAAGAAAGCAGTGTGCAAAGAAAAGGTTTAAAGATTACTTTGTTTAGTAATCACAAGGAAAATGGTAGTGAAGCAAGGCAAAGTGACTTAAGGTAAAAATAGATATTTATGTTGCACAGTAGTCATCCTTGTTTGCACATGATGTGTTCATCTATCAAGGGTACCGTTAGCTGTGACTATTCAATGAAGTGTGGGTATCTTCACTTGAAGTCCTGCTATTGCTACTTTATAGTCTCCTAAGGTGTGTCTACACTAGAATGCAACATGGAAGTAGCAAGCCCAACTTCGAAATAGTGCACACCATGTCTACACATGGCACACGTTATTTCAAAGTTGAAATCGAAGTTAGACAGCAAGATGGTGAAATCACTAGTCCTATTAGAAGATGGAAATAGCACCCCACATCAACGTCTAACATCGACGTAGGATGCTTGTAGACGTTCCGTGTCCTGTTACTTCGAAATAGCGAGGTCCACCATGGTGACAATCAGCTGTTAGGTGGAGATGTGCTGTCCAGCCCCTGCGGGGCTCTATCATCTCTGCACCCAGCGGTTCTTAAAGCTGCACGGATCCGGAAACCCTGTAGCAGAAAGCTGACACCATGCAGGCAGCAGCCATGCCATGAGGTGCCCCTGTACGGCACAGAAGGAGACAATGGCAGCAAGCCAGCTCCCTGAACACCCACAGACTCCCCCCCCGGGCCATTCCCAGGGCTCCCAGGCCTCCAGCCAGTGGGGCAGGAAGCGGGGCCCCGCCTGGACCAACTCTGAGCTCCATGACCTGCTGGGGCTCTGGGGTGAGGGGGAGGTGCTCCACGTAATGGGGATCAAGCAGCGGAATGCGGAGGTGTTCGCCCGGCTGACCAAGGGCCTGGCTGCCTGGGGTCACCCTGCCCGCACTCCTGACCATGTCAGGAGTAAGGTCAAGGAGCTGCAGCAGGGTTATGCCCGGGCCTGAGATTTGGCCAGCTGGTCTTGGGCTGCCCCTGCCGCTTGTCCCTATTACCGGGAGCTCAGGGCTATACTGGGCCCTGGGACACCTCCTCCCCACAGCCACCCTTGACACCACGGCCGACGAGCCCCAGCAGGCCTCAGAGCCAGGGTCAGGTCCACAGGCCAGCCCTGCCCCCCCAGGGCCAGAGCCGGGACCCTCTACCCCAGCCACGGAGCGGTCCAGTGAAGAGGGGGAGCTTGTGCTGGACATCCCCTCCCGCAGCTCCAGCCAGGCATCTGCCAGACGGCCCTCCCCTGACCATGGCTGTAGCCCGTCAGGTATGTACCCCCCAGGGCTTGGGGCGGGGGCACCACTTGATCGGGGGCCCCCCACATCTCCAGAAGACCCCAGTCTGCCAGGGCTCGGAAAGACCATGGCCCAGGGACGGTGCCACAGCCACCAGTGTCCATCAGCACCTCCATCTATGGACAGTGCCGTGCCCCACCCCCGGTGGAAGGTGGGAGGGGCGGACCACTGAAAGGGGCCACCACAGGGTCACTGTGGGGGGTCAATGGGGGGACGGTGGATGGGGACCAGATGCCCTTGGGGGGATGGGGGTGGGCCACAGTTCGGGGCTTGGTACTCATGGCCTCCCTCCCCCTTCCCCCCTGTTTCCACAGCCGCACCATCTGTGGTCCCGGACAGCCCCCCAAGACCCCTGGACCACCACCGCCTACGGACACCACCTGTGCCAGGATGGCCCCACCCCTTCCGGGGCCAGAGGTGCACCACCCATGACCCTGAGGTGGCCACTGCACTCCGGTGCCAGGCGGACATCGTGGAGAGGAGACTCCACTTCGAGGAGCAGGAGGCCGCCTGGTGCCAGGAGGCCTGGCAAGACTTTATGGCCACCTTTAACTGGGTGGCCACCATGTTCGAGGAGCTGGGGGCCCACCTTCCCCTCACCCCGTTGTCCTCTGTGCTGCCCTCCCTGCCGCCCCATCTGATATCCCGCCTGCTGCCCCATCTATGTCCCACATACCACCCCACCCGCCAGCTCTGCAGGGCAGGAGCCCACTGGGGCCGACGACCAGGCTGAGGACCCACCTTGGCTGTACCTCCCTGTCCTCTTGGCCCCCAGATGACCTTGCTGGGGACCCCGGCTGAGTTGGGGACCAGCCACCCAAACACGGCAGGGGTCACTCCCGTCCACCCCTGCCCTGGGATGATGGGAAGAAGTTTGGCCTGCCCACATCTCCCCCATGTATATAGTTGTTCCCGCCCTGTATATAGTTATTATAGTTGCCCCCCGTGTATAGTTTATTATAGTTGTCCCCACCTGTATATAGTTATTTTTCATGATGCTGTTTGTTACTGGTTAATATGCACAGAGGTGAGGTTTTTGGTTGTTTAAACAATGAGGCAGTTTTATTTTTCAAAAACCCGTGTCCCATGTGCTTTCGGGGAGGGCAGTGGGTGGTTGCTAGGGGCAGTGTGCAAAGGACCCACCAGGGATGGCCTCCATGGTGCTCATTAGGCCCCCTGGTTAAAATACTCCCGCAGGGCCTCACGGACCTGGACCCCATCCTGGTGGGCCTGGCGGCTAGGGGCAGCAGCAAGCTGGGGGCAGCCTGTTCCAGCCTCCAATGCCCAGCCCTACACAAAGGCCTCCCCCTTGCTTTCCACCAGGTTGTGCAGCATGCAGCAGGCACCCATAACCTGGGGGATGTTTGGGAGACCCACATCCAGGGGGGCCAGGAGGCAACACCACCGGCCCTTCAGGAACCTGAAGGCCTGCTCAACCACTTGGAGGGTGTGGTTCAGTCGTGCATTGTAGCACTCCTGGCTGGCATTGAGGTGGCCCCTGTAGGGGCGCATAAGCCAAGGCTGGAGGGGGTAGGCTGCATCCGCCGCAAGGCAGAGGGGTACAGTGGTGTCCTGCAGAGGGATCTCCCTCTGGGGGATGTAGGTCCCCACTTCCAGTCGGCGGCATAGTCCCAAATTGCAGAACATGCGAGCGTCATGGGTATAGCTGGGCCAACCCAAGTATGCGTCCTGGAAGCAGCCACGGCTGTCCACCATGGCCTGCAGGACCACGGAGTGATAGCCCTTCCTGTTTATATAGCACCCACCACTGTGGTCTGGGGCACCGATGAGAATGTGGGTCCCATCGAGGGCCCCAAAGCAGTTAGGGAATCCCATGGTGGTGAATCCCGCGATCGCTGCCTCCAGGTCCCCAACTCAGATGACCCTCTGCAGCAGCAGTGTGCACATGCACCACCTGGGGGGAGGGGACATGGGTGACCGTGAGGGTATGCAGAGTGTGCTCCCCACCTGGGCCCCCTCCCAGGCCCCCCACCTGGGTCCCCCTCCCAGACCCCTCCCCAGTTCCTCCTCCCCAGATGCCCCTCCCCTGGCCCCCATCCCTAGGTCCTCCTCCCGAGCTCCCCACCCCCCCAGTGGATTCAGGCCCAGGTCTCCTTACCTCCATCATGACAGCCTCAACAGTGGCCTTGCCAACGCTAAACTGCTGGCCAACGAAGCAGTAGCTGTCTGGAGTGGCCAGCTTCCAGACTGCTATTGCAACCCTCTTTTCAATGGTGAGGGCATGCCACACCCAGGTGTCCTGGTGCCTCAAGCTGGGGGTGAGCCACTGGCTGAGCTCCATGAAGGTCTGCTGGCTCATGCAGAAGTTCTGCAGCCACTGGTCATCATCCCATTCACCAATAACCAGCTGCTCCCACCACTCGGTGCTGGAGGGGTAGCTCCAGAGCTGGTGGGGCACCCGGCGGGAGGGGAGCAGTAGGGACAAATGGTCTTGTGCATCCCCTTGTGCCCCTGGGGAGGGCTCCCCTGCCAGAAGCTGCTGGGTGGCCACCTGTGCAGCATCTAGCAGGGCGCCTGCTCCTCAGAAGGCAGCTTGGAGGTCTTCCAGCTGCTGCTGGATGTCCATATCTGCGGGACCGAGGTCTGTGAGGCTTGTATCACCAACGCAGGGCTTGTGCAGTGCAGGCCGGGTGTGTCTGGGAGGAGCCCTTTAAGGGAGCGGCTTGCTGTTGCCCCAGAAGGGCTAGTCTGCCCTGTGACCCTGTCCGCAGGCTTTCTTGGCTGCTTATTTCAAAGTGGGGGGGGGGTGCTTGTGTGTGTGGACGCTCTACTTTTCCTTCCGGGGTGGCCCCTTTCCACATTCTCCGTCGCTACTTTGATGTTGTACACCAACAGCACCAGCCCTGGAGGATGTGTGGATGATACGCATCAAAGTAGCCTATTTCAATGTTGTTATTTCAAAATAGCCTACTTCAACGTAGCGTCCTAGTGTAGGCATAGCCCTAATGCCACATACACTGGACAGTCTGAGGCACCAGAGCAGCTGTCTCCACAAGAGTCATTTACCTGGAAGACTAAGTTAGCATTCCATTAACAAATAGCACAATGATATTTTTGTTACTTAAATATAATGGTCTCATTAACTTGGGTAGGCAGAAGAACCACTAGTGTTGCCAACTTGCTCGA
Organism: Carettochelys insculpta; assembly: GCF_033958435.1. NCBI lineage: Eukaryota > Metazoa > Chordata > Testudines > Carettochelyidae > Carettochelys > Carettochelys insculpta. The sequence goes on along the minus strand of NC_134137.1, from coordinate 111,770,776 downwards.
CTGGACAGACCAGACATCACATGGGGCAACGATATCCTGTTTGTCTGGCCAGGAAACTTAGCAACACTAACCGCCACTTGAAAGGGTTAAAAGAGAAGTTCTGGCAGCTTTCCTAAGCCACTGACTTTTCTCTGACCCACCTGAGAGCTATGAATGTCTGAGTCAGCACACGGTTCATAGCAAATCGAATCGGGCAGTGCAGATTGCGGTGACTAAGCACAGCTGTGCCTAATTTGTAGTTGAGGCAGGTCAGAAAGGCACATCAGACCTTTAGCTAGAGCCTACAAACAGACAAAGGGAGGAAGTAAAAAGACGGGGAGAGCAAACAGTGAGAGGGAGAGATGGAACTCTTACTCTTACCTGCTTGTTAAAGGTGTTATATATGTTGTGAAGGTGGTGGGACTTTATAAATAAACTATACAAGGGGTGTGTCTACAGTTGCATTCCTCTTTTGAAAGAGGTATGCAAATGAGGAAAATCTAAAATGCAAATGAGATATAAATTTGCATATTTTGGCATCTCGTTTGCATATTCTAATTTTAAAAGAGCTTCTTTCAAAAGAAGAAAGCCAGTGTAGACGCTGCTCTTTCAACAGTAAACCCGTCTTTGAAAGAATCCTTCTTCTCTTTATTTAATGGGAAGAAGGATTCTTTTGAAGATGGGGTTTACTGTTGAAAGAGCAGCATCTACACTGGCTTTCGAAAGAAGTTCTTTTGAAATTAGAATATGCAAACGAGGTGCCACATATGCAAATTTATATCTTATTTGCATTTTAGATTTTCTTCATTTGCATACCTCTTTCAAAAGGGGAATGCAAGTGTAGACACAGCCACGATGTTGGACCAGCATCAGGGTCTCTGTGCCAACTGAGACTGAAAGGACCATGGGTGCCCTGTTACGTGTGGGGGCCTACAGAAAGTAGGCAGCATCCCCCTGGGGGGACTTACCAACACTGAGCCTAGGACTATGTAAAATGGGCTCTGCAGATGACCCAGGTGCATTCCTGTGCACTTTTGAGATGGCAGCTCTTGGCACTGAATGGAGCAGGGAATTGCTCTGTATGGCTGCGTCTACACGTGCACGCTACTTCGAAGTAGCGGCAGTAACTTCGAAATAGCGCCCGTCACGTCTACACGTGTTGGGCGCTATTTCGAAGTTGAAATCGACGTTAGGCGGCGAGACGTCGAAGTCGCTAACCCCATGAGCGGATGGGAATAGCGCCCTACTTCGACGTTCAACATCGAAGTAGGGACGTGTAGACGATCCGCGTCCCGCAACATCGAAATAGCGGGGTCCTCCATGGCGGCCATCAGCTGGGGGGTTGAGAGATACTCTCTCTCCAGCCCTTGCGGGGCTCTGTGGTCACCGTGGGCAGCAGCCCTTAGCCCAGGGCTTCTGGCTGCTGCTGCTGCAGCTGGGGGTCCGTGCTGCATATACAGGGTCTGCAACTAGTTGTTGGCTCTGTGTATCTTGCACTGTTTAATGAAAGTGTGTCTGGGAGGGGCCCTTTAAGGGAGCGGCTTGCTGTTGAGTCCGCCCCGTGACCCTGTCTGCAGCTGTGCCTGGCTCCCTTATTTCGATGTGTGCTACTTTGCCGTGTAGACGTTCCCTCGTTGTGCCTATTTCGATGTTGGGCTGAGCAACGTCGAAGTTGAACATCGACGTTGCCAGCCCTGGAGGACGTGTAGACGTTATTCATTGAAATAGCCTATTTCGATGTCGCAACATCGAAATAAGCTATTTCGAAGTTGGGTGCACGTGTAGACGTAGCCTATGTGTTGGAGGAACTCAAACAGCCCTATACGGTCCTGATTAAGGAGCAAACCAGAAAATATGAGACTGTAAGGACAGCCATACTGGATTGGATGGGGCTATCCATTGAGAAGTACCATCATAAAGTTCAGATTAGTATGGCAGACAGGATATTTATGGCTCTGGGAATCTGCCCAAAAGTTGGTGGCTTGGCTCACCCGCTTTTTGAGATCAAATACCCAAACAATGGTAGAAAAAATGGGTGCTCTGGTATTAGAACAGTTCTCTCAGGGCCCACCTGAGAACATACAAGTGTGGGTCAGACAGTCTGTGCAAGGCAGACTGAATGCTGCTGTGAACTTGCAGAGGAGGTTGCAGAGGCAAATTTCCCCAGGAAAGACGGTAATTCTATAAAGGTCCAGAGTTGGGAAGGAAGACTGAAGAACCCACAGTGGCAAGGGGGAAGAAGAAGAAGAAGGATGAGCCCTGAGAACAAGCAAAAGGACTAACTACACGTGGTTTGTGGCTTAATGAGTTTTTGGCTGGGCAGAATTAAAAATGTCAAAAACTGTCCACCATTTCAGTAATGCTGGGGAGGAAGTTCCAAAAGAGCTTTGTGAAAACATCCTCAGCTTGTTCTCTTATCTGAGGGAGCTGGTGAAGCTTCAGTGGATGATTCCAGAAACAACTAAGGACATAAAGGCCGTGTCTACACGTGCCCCAAACTTTGAAATGGCCACGCAAATGGCCATTTCGAAGTTTACTAATGAAGCTCTGAAATGCATATTCAGCGCTTCATTAGCATGCGGGCGGCCATGGTGCTTCAAAATTGACGCGGTTTGCCTCCGCGCGTCTCGTCCAGATGGGGCTCCTTTTTGAAAGGGCTCATGGGAATAAGGGAACTTCGAAGTAGGCAGGGTCCTTTTGAAAAGGAGCCCCGTCTGGACGAGACACGCGGCGGCAAGCCGCATCAATTTCGAAGCACCACGGCCACCCGCATGCTAATGAAGCACTGAATATGCATTTCAGTGCTTCATTAGTAAACTTCAAAATGCCCATTTGCGTGGCCATTTCGAAGTCTGGGGCATGTGTAGACGTAGCCAAAGTGTGCCCATGGGGATATAAGATATTGCTCCATAGCCCAGTGTTCTGGAGTTCCAAGGAAGGTTCCAGTGGGAACAGATTGAGCTACTGAAGGGGCTGCCTTATCTAGTTGTCTTGGGCATGGACGGGAGTCCACTGCTTATTGGGAAGCAAGGTGGTGGGAGGAATCTCCCATTAAGGAAAAGAAAAACCAGGGGGAGAGAGAGGAGGAAACCAAAAAAGAAGGAGAAAAGACACCCTAGACAACAAAGCTTGAATCAGCAGGACAAGAAATGATACCAGGGAAGTAATGCGCCTGGAGTTCTGCCCACCAGGCCTGCTATGACTCAGGGGCTTCATTACTAGCCCTGCTTTCCACTCCACTGCCTGCCCCAAGGATTCTGCTGTTGGACCTATGTCCCCGGCTGCCTGCCCCACATGTGGGACTCTCAGCCACTGATTGCGCTGCCAGCCTCTAGGCTCCATTGCCTGGCCAGCATTCCTCTTGGCCCCTATCCTCAGAGGCTCCACCACTGGCCATGTATGCAGGGCTGGATGAAAACCATTTATATTCCATGTACATTCCTATCACAACTGAATCTTATAGTAAAATTGGATCATTTCTTATAGTCCAAGAGCGTGTCAGAGCCAGGCGAGATATTCCAACTGCAAAGTGTGCTTGCTGCATATATGGGCTGCAACAGTTTAACAAAATCTTTATTCAGACATACTCTAAGTTTACATTAACAATTCTAGACAAATACATGTCAGGCCACAATAAAATAATCCTCCATTACATGCTAATGCCACTAGAAAATGACTTTTGCAATGACCAGTTCTTTTAAGTTGGTTCTTCTTGATCAATGAGGACATACAGATTTAGAGTTATCAACAGGAAAGATGAGTCCATTAACTAAAGAATCTTTATTTTTTTTTCTTTATGATGTATGGAAAGGCATTGGCTTTTATGGATATATTAGAGGGACTAGACAGTGTGCCATGGCCTGAACTAAAAGCAAAAAAGTAAAGCTCCAGCACTACAGGTAGGCATTGTAACAACTCCTATCCTCCTCAGAGTGGCTCCAAGGAGAACCTATAGCTTACACTCACCAGTGGCTGCTACCTTCCCATTGCAGTGCACTGATGCAGAGACCAGCTACAGCTTGGCAGGTTACACTGGACAGTGTGACTTGGGGCCCCAATGAGCACTACAGGCAGGGGTTTGTTAATTTACAGGTCAAGGACCGACATGATTATGGGATTTGCTTTAACACAGAGATGATTAGGGATAGGTGTACTTTATTAAGCTTACCTACTTTATGTTACTGCAAGTTATTTACAAGGTACACATTAGCAAGCAAAGTACAACAGGAAATATATGTATGGACAAGAGGCTATTTGGCATGCTTATGTCCCTTTTTCCATGGGGAGTTTTAGTCCTAAAGCGCCTCAGATTAGGGCTGCAGCGGACATTGCTCCAGCTGGGGGAACGGCAAAGGTCCCTGTGAAGCAGAAAGTCTGCAGTGAAACTTAGCTATGGGCAGGACATCACAGTGATTTTATCCCATAGCTGTTCACTGGGTGTGCGCATATAGGCTCAATGACACTTTTAACATTTTTACGAGGCTGAAGCCAAGGCAGCCCTGGTTATGGGTTCTCCCAGTTCCCACATCTAAATGCAGGTGTGAGGGGATGATATTGTTATCACATGTTTATGTTTATGGGGTCCAGGGCTGTAACAGGCTCTAACACAGGGATGGGAACTTGGTTGTGCCACAAGAAAGGAAGTTCCCACTCTTGCTTTCTGAGGCCTTCAGGCTGCTCTTTAAGGCCTTTTGGCCTGTAGGCAGGTTTGTTGTGTGTTACATGACAGGCTGGTAGCCTGATAATGTGTTTGTTTTGGCTGAATGGATCCAAGGCCACCACGCATGATAAGCAGCACTGGAAGACAGTGTCATTTTGAAAATATGACTACAAAAGCATACCAAGATTCATTGCCCAGCACCATCTCCTCTTCATCTTGTATGCAGTCATAATGCTGCTAGGCAATGCCATCTGTTGAAAGTTTCGACTCTTAGAGGTATAATTTAAGCTATATTATTTTATACTTATGGGGTTTGCCATGTCTCTGTCACCAGGTTCAATTAACACTAAATGTTTCTAGCAGTAGGAACAGGCTAAAAGCAGGTTGTTAGTGTGCAATTAATACAGAGTTGTGCCTCCTGTTTAAGAATACCAGCTACTGATCGAGTGCATCAGTAAACCTAAGTGGGTTACAGTATTTGTGAAAATGTCATAAAATAATATAGCAGGGTTCACGTACAACACCTAAGAAAAGGGATTAATGAAGGAGTCCATTATTCTATGGCATATGAAAGGAAAGTCATGGACATCACACTTCTAATACTGTAATTGTAAGAGACAGTTATGAATGTGCCGTGTTGGCATGTGACAAGAGAACAGAATTTCTCAGCCCCAGACCACAACAGATTTTGTTAAACAATTTAACATATTAGCACGATATCAATCCCAGCCTGGAGAGTGGTTCATGTGGCAGTACAAACTGGCGAAGTGAATTCAAAAGTAGATCAGACACATGGTTTTGAAGGGATTTGCATTCTATTCTTGACCACAGTCCCTTGGTGTTCACCGAGAGCTATATATGATCATGAGGTCTTATCCACTGTGAATCCATGGAAAAATGCTGAAAACAGCCATTACAACTAGGTATAAATTTCAACAACAAAATTAATAAGTGCATGTAAATGTAAGAAAATAAACTCCTCTTTGTGCATCCATTACGTGTCTATGGCTACGTCTACACGTGCACGCTACATCGAAGTAGCTAATTTCAAAGTAGCGACATCGAAATAGGCTATTTCGATGAATAGCGTCTACACGTCCTCCAGGGCCGGCAACGTCGATGTTCAACTTTGACGTTGCGCAGCCCAACATCAAAATAGGTGCAGCGAGGGAACGTCTACATGCCAAAGTAGCACACATCGAAATAGGGATGCCAGGCACGGCTGCAGACAGGGTCACAGGGCGGACTAGCGCTTCCGGGGCAACAGCTAGCTGTTCCCTTAAAGGGCCCCTCCCAGACACACTCAGCCTGCACAGCACACGGTCTGAGGAGCCATAGGCACACAGACCCCGGGCGCCGCAGTCATGGACCCCCAGCAGCAGCAGCAGCAGCAGCAGCAGCAGCCAGAGGTCCACCCAGCCCTCCTGGCAGGAGCAGGGCTTGCCCTGCTCCGTGCCATGCGGGAGGCAGCTGAGCACCTCCTTGGTACACCAGAGGAGGAGCTGCCCCCAGGGCAGCAGGGCTCAACCCCCAACCCTGCAGCACCCCGCCCCCCACCCCGCCTCACACGCCGGCGGCTGTGGAGCTACCCCACCAGCACCGACTGGTGGGAGCGGCTGGTGCTTGGGGAGTGGGACGACGACCGCTGGCTCAGGAACTTCAGGATGAGCCGGCAGACATTTCTGGAGCTGTGCCAGTGGCTCACCCCCGCACTCAGGCACCAGGACACCGCCATACGGCGTGCCCTCCCTGTGGAGAAACGGGTCGGCATCGCTGTCTGGAAGCTGGCCACTCCTGACAGCTACCGATCCATGGGGCAGCAGTTTGGTGTCGGCAAGGCCACCATCGAGGCTGTCCTCATGGAGGTAAGAGAATCCATGGGGGGAGGGCAGGGCAGGGGAGGGGGGCCCGGGCAGAGGAGGGGAGGGGCGGCCAGGGCGGGGGAGGGCAGAGGAGGGCAGGGCAGGGGAGGGGGGCCCGGGCACAGGAGGGCAGGGCAGGGCAGGGCCACGCACACCCTGCTCACCCCTCATTGGTGCTGTCCCCTGTGCTTTCTCTGCAGGTTGTGCGTGCCATCAACGCCATGCTCCTGCACAAGCTCGTGAGGCTGGGGGACCCAGATGCCACCATCGCGGCCTTTGCCACCCTAGGCTTCCCCAACTCCTTCGGGGCTCTGGATGGGACTCACATCCCCATCCGCGCCCCGCATCACAGTGGAGGACGATACCTGAATCGCAAGGGCTACCATTCTGTCGTCCTCCAGGCCTTGGTGGACAGCCGGGGATGTTTCCAGGACATTTATGTGGGCTGGCCTGGCAGCACCCACGACGCCCGGGTTTTCCGGAACTCGGGCCTGTGCCGCCGGCTGGAAGCGGGGACCTACATCCCCCAGCGGGAGATCCCTCTGGGGGACACCACCATGCCCTTCTGCATCATCGCAGATGCGGCCTACCCCCTCCGGCTGTGGCTCATGCACCCCTACACGGGCCACCTCTCCGCTAGCCAGGAGCGCTTCAACCAGCGCCTGAACCACGCGCGCCAGGTGGTGGAGCGCTCATTTGGCCACCTGAAGGGACGCTGGAGATGTCTCCAGACCCGCCTGGATGCGGGCCCCAACAACATCCCTCAGATTGTGGGTGCCTGCTGCGCCCTGCACAATTTGGTAGAGAGCAAGGGGGACACCTTTTTCCAGGGCTGGGCTGCGGAGGCCGGCAGGGCATACGTCCAGCCACCTGCTGCCCCCAGTTGGCAGGTGGACCCCGAAGGGACCCGGGTCCGGGAGGCCCTGCGGGCCCACTTCAATGATGAGGCCACGGGGTGAACTCTGCCCAGGCCTCCCACTGCCCGCCCCTTCCTCCACCACACTCCTGCCCCAACGCCCACACCATGGAGCACCCCACCGCACCCCCCTCCCACTTTTCCTGGACAAATGACAGCACGCACTTGTGGCTGAACTTAAGCTTCTTTTTGTTTCTGAACCTTTTTTTTTAACTGTAAATATAGGAACCAAGAACAAACTATGTACAAACGTGGGAAAAAATAATATGTACAGAAATAAAACAATACAAAGAAACAAGTGTCCTCAATAATATTTACATGGGGGGACGGGGCAAACGGGGGGCAACAAATAACAGGGTCCAACTATATACGGGGGGGGGCCACGTCCTGGGCCCCTTGCCCCTATAGCCCGGCACTGGGCGTGGGCGGCCGGGAGCCCCGCCGCGGTCGCAGCCCTGTCCGGGGCTGGCTGGAGGCGGGCTGGACTGGAAGGTAGGATGGCCAGCGAGTCTCAGTTGGCTCCAGGGGTCCCTCGGCGCTCCAGCCCTCGGCGGTGGGTGGCGGGGCGATGGCGGACGGGACAGCGACGGGCGGAGCAGCTGGTAGTGGGGCTGGTGGAGCAGGCAGGGCGGGCGATGTGGCGGCTGGCGCGGCATGGGGGGCCAGGTAGTCCACCAAGCGGTTAAAAGTCTCCATGTAGGCCCCCCATGCCTCCTGGCGCCAAGCCAACGCCCGCTCCTGCAGCTGCAGGTGCTGCTTCGCAACCTCCAGCTGCCGACGGTGGATGGCCAGCAGCTGGGGGTCCGTCACCGTCGGCTGGTGGTGGTGCGGGGTCCGCCGTCTAGCCCGCCGTGGGACCGGTCGGTCCTCGGCCGAGGGGTGGCCTGGAGTGAGGGTCCCGGAGGGCTCTCCGGGATGACTGAGGCCTCACCGGCGCTCTCTTCCGGTCCTTCTGATGGTGCAGGTGCAGGACACAGGAGAGGAGGGGGGGAAGAAGAATGGAGACAGGTGTTAGTGTGGGCCCCGAGCCATGGCCTTTGTCCCCCCAGCCCTGTGCTGCAGGTTCCCCATCCCCGTCCCCGGGAAATGCTGCTGTGATTGATGGGGTTCAGGGGTCCCCCTGCCCTGCACCCCGCCCCTGGTGGGAGCGACTCTCACTTCACCCCGCAGGGTCTGACAGCAGGAGAGGTTTCTTAGGCCACAGATGCCCAGTTTCTGCCAGGAGTGACAGCACCAGCTGTCGGAAGAGACAGTCCTCCCAACCCGTCGTGGGGAGAAGACCCGAAGGGGGGCCCCTCTGGGATGCAGCTTTCCCCCTCCTCAGGCTGGCTGCCTTCCAGCTCTCCCTTCTCCTAGCCTCTACCTGTGGCCCCCGCCCTCCCCCCCAATTCCAAGCCAGCTCGGCTCCTCCCTCCTCTTTGTTCAAGGCAGAGGTGTCACCTGCCAGCTGTAGCCCCAGGATCCTCCTTTGCCCCTGGGAGCTATTCGGCTCTTGTTGCTCATATGTAGCCTGAGTCTCCCTTTGGCACTCCCCCCACTCCATCACATGCTGCTGCTGCGGGGTGTCCCACCCCCTCCTCCCGGGGGCCCCTCGAGGTTCCGCTGCCCCCTGGCCCGGGGATGGGACATGGCACTGTCGTGAGGGGTGGCGGGGGGCAGGGGCTGATGCAGTGCTGTGAGGGCTATGGCCCTGCTGTCCTTGGGGCCATGGCCATGTGAGCATGTGGGGGGCCCTGGACACATATCTCTTACCCCCGCCCCTCAAGCCCAGGGGTGTACACCAGAGGGGGGTACCTACCTGTCAGTCCGCTCCCACGGTCCGGAGATCCCCGGTGGGGGGGGGACGCCCTGCTGCTGCTCTGGGATGGCAGGAGGAGGATCTGCAGCCCGGATTCTGCAGAGGAGGAGCCCCCCTCCTCCTCCTCCTCCTCCTCCTCCTGCCGCGATGGCCCCGGGGGGGACCTCCGGGGGGGGGCCCCGGGGTGCGGGGCTTACCTCCGGGGCGGACTCCGGCTGCAGGGCCTGCTGGGGCTCGTCGGCCGAGGTGTCAAGGGTGGCCGGAGGGGAGGAGGTGTGCCGGGGGCCCAGGATGTCCCTGAGCTCCCTGTAAAAGGGGCAAGTGATGGGGGCGGCCCCAGATCGGCCAGCCGCATCCCGGGCCCAGGAGTAACCCTGCCGCAGCTCCTTCACCTTACTCCTGATGTGATCAGGAGTGCGGGCAGGGTGACCCCGGGCAGCCAGGCTGTCGGCCAGCCGAGTGAACGCATCCGCGTTCCGCCTCTTGCTCCCCATTACCTGGAGCACCTCCTCCTCGCTCCAGAGCCCCAGCAGGTCCCGCAGCTCAGCCTCCATCCAGGAGGGGCCCCACTGCCACTTGCCAGCCTGGCTGCCCTTCTGGCTGGGCTGTGAGCCATGGCTCCCCTTGGGGGGGGGGTCCCCTGGGGGCGCTGGGGGGGCTGCCGGGCAGCCATCGCAGCTGGGTGGGGGGCTGAGGGAGATGCAGGCTGGCCGCGTGTGTAGGCTGCCGCCTGCACAATCCCTCAGCTTCCTGCACAGGAAGGGAAGGGGAGGGCACCTTTAAGGGGCCACTCCCTGCAGCCACCATGGAGCTGAGGGGCTGCAGAGAGAGTCTCTCAACCCCTCAGCTGATGGCCGCCATGGAGGACCCGGCAATTTCGGCGTTGCGGGACGCGCAACGACTACACGTTCCCTACTTCGACGTTGAACGTCGAAGTAGGGCGCTATTCCTATCCCCTCATGGGGTTCGCGACTTCGACGTCTCGCCGCCTAACGTCGAAGTTAACTTCGAAATAGCACCCGACGCATGTAGCCGCGACGGGCGCTATTTCGAAGTTAGTGCCGCTACTTCGAAGTAGCGTGCACGTGTAGACATGGCTTATATGTAATTGTGATATTTGGCACACAGATAATACAGTGAGGTCCACAGCATAAATAACTAATGTTCACCAGATTTGTGCATTCTACAGATGCACAACTTTTATTGCTTCATCTTAGGTGAACAGCCTAAAAAATACAGTCCTCTGTGTCAAAACCCATCAAACGTAAATGACAGGAAAAAAAGCATAAAACGTAAACACTTTAAGAGATGACTCTTACAACGTACCTTAAGGAAGAAGAATATCTGGGATGGAAGGAGGTAAATCCTTAGCTAGAAATATTGATTGCTGGCCTTCTTTTATAGGTTAAAAGGGCGGTCATTCTGATTACTGAAAATCCTTTGAAAAATTTCCACTGAACTTCTTTTAAAGCTAGTTAAGCATTAGATGTCCTCCATCTTTGATGACACATCTTAAGATGATTTACAAAATAGTCAGATGAACAAGTAAAATACTTCTAAAATTAAAGAATTCTCAGTAGAGCTACACAAAGGAAGCAAGTTCAATTTCATGAAGGAACTCAGATTTTCAAAATCTGGTTCTGTCCTCAGCTGGAACAAAAACTGATTCCACAATGGAAAGTTTTGAAAAATATTTCATTCCCATCAATCAAAATTTTGTGGCAACGTGAAAACATTTTATTTTGGTTTTCAAATTTTATGTTGTACTCTATAATATCGAAGAAAACAAAAAAACATTATTTCAAAAAAGGATTATTGGAACTTTTTCCAGCTTCCTTCTAAAAATAAATGCCTGTGTAACTGAGTTGATTTTGCAAAGCATGTTGATTTTGAGAGAGACACACATTCTAACAGAATATGGTCAAAATTTCTCTGACCAAATGTTGTTTTCAGGAGCATGATATCAATTTCACCACCAGCTTTTCTACAAAACCTTTTACTGTCACACTGTTGAATTTTAATCAATAAGATAGTTTAAGGAAACAAAAGAGAATTGAATCTGTTCATTTTCCATGCTCATAAAACTTCATTAAAGATTGCTAGAAGCTTGAGCTCTTTTTAAAATTAGTAATACACGCAATTTTTTAAAAAAAAATATATAGTGACAAGAACTTAAAATCAATAGTCTGTGAGGACACAGATTGTAATTTACAAAAGCACCACAAAACTCCAGAGTAGAGTGCATATATTATACAGAGAGACTTGAAGATTTTCCAGAGGAAGAAACACAAGAATACACAGCTTTTCTTTGTTTACAAAGTGAAAATCTCCCCACTAAGCTAAGTTTTTAGTACCTTATCTGTTTGGCTTGAATTAAAATATTTTTTCTCCCTCTTACAGCAGTTTTTATTAATATTTTAAGGGGAAAATTGTTTTATGTTGAAATCAACATTTTTTTTTAAATCAAGAACAGTGAAAGTTTTTTCCTCTTTTTCATAAATCAGAAAACATTTTGCCAGTTGAACTTTCTTTTCCTAAACTACTTATTCCAATCTGAGCTCAATAAATTATCCAAAATACAGGCAGAAGTTCATATGGCAATTTCTATAAAGAAGTTAAATGTGGGCATGTTAACCTTGAAGCCAATTGAAATAATTGTTATATAAATTGAACCTCTCTTGTTCACAACCCTCAGAACTGACTGGTGCTGGACAAGAGAATTTGCTGGACAATGGGCAGTCAATATTTTCTGCCACATTACTAACATTTCCACTGCTTACTGGACTCCAAGAGGACATTTGGGGGTAAATTAGACTTAATAACAGCACAGAACACAGAGAACCAGGACTAGCGGCTGTAAACAACCTTTATGGGACCACGGAAAATGTGACCACACCTGTGATAAGTGGTTGTCCAGCTAACTAAAATCATGCTGGAGTAAAGAGTTTGCTGGGCGAGAGAGTTCTGGATTAGAGAGGTTCAACCTGTATTACAATTGCTAAATATTATTTATTTAGTAGCTTTTTTTATTACCTAGGCCCTAATCACAGAGCAGGGCCCTACTGTACCAGGCACCCTGCCAGCATTACATAGTCTTCACTCCAAAGGACTCGCAGTCTCAGTAAAGACTGTATGATTTATAATAAATTTAAAAAAGCCTGGAAAGAACAGTAACTGACAATAAAAAGAGTACAAATTATCCAGCCTTAGGACATTATACTTCAACACTGTCACAAAGTATTATTTATATCTTCATATCATAAGAATGAGAACACTGCATGGTAAGAGGCATTTTTCAGACTTTCTCAGTATCATCATCAGGTCCAGATTTTAAGAATTCAATAATGGATTGGTCACATTTTTATGAGAATCTGTCCATAACTGTCACAGTGGAAGCTGATGAGTGCCAAGTGCTTTTCAAAACCTACTCCATACTGAAATGCCAGGATGAGCTTCTCTAAAAATCTGATCCCAGTAATATGTGCTGAGCATTTGAGAAAGTGACCCAGATCTCTTTTATCAGAGAGGTAGTCATGTTAGTCTGTATCTTTGAGAACAACAAGCAGCCCTGTGGCACCTTATAGACTAACAGATATTTTGGAGCATAAGCTTTCGTAGGCAAAGACCCACTTCATCAGATGCGTGAGTGGCAAAGGGGGATTCAGAGATGTATTTAAAGAAGGGGGTCCCAGTAAAAGAGAGGACTAGAGCTGACAAGGTCTATTCAGTCAGGGTGGAATGTCCCATTATCAGTAGCATACATCAAGAGAGGAGAAAACAAGTCAGATCAGTTGGGTGGGTGTGTCCCATTGCCAGATTCTGATGTGGAGATGTGAACATCGAGAGCAGAGAAGCTGCTTTTGTAAGGGACCCAGTCTCTGTTTAATCTTTGGTTGATGGAGTCAAATTTGCGAATAAATTACAGCTCAGAGATTTCTCTCTCCATTTTATTTTTGAAATTTGTTTTGTTGTAGGACTGCTACTTTTAAATCTGTTACTGGGTGTCCAGGGAGATTGAAGTGTTCTCCAACAGATTTTGTATGTTACCTTTCCTGCTGTATGATTTATGTCCATTTATTTTTTTATGTAGAGACTGTCCAGTTTGGTCAACCTCATGAGGAAACTTGCACAGATACAGACAGACATCATCTTCCTCTCCAAATGCAAACAGAAGAACATCATACCGAAAGGACTGAGGTTGAAAAACCCACTAAAATCAACGTACTACACATATTATAGTGAGAGATTGTGCCACACACTCTCTAAGAAACTGAGGAACTACCTGATCAGCAAACAGGAAAACATCAAGAAAGAGCTCTCAAATCTGGAGACCCTCATAAAAAAAACAACGTTCCACACAAACCTCCACATGGCTGGACTTTGCTAAAACAAGACAGGAGATTTACAATGCACATTGCTCTTCTCTACAGAAGGAAAAAAAGGACTGTTAACTATCTAAACTCCTTGGTCATCTACAAGGGGATGCTTTTCAAAAGGACCCTGCAAACATTGAAATCCCCAATAGGAGTAGGATAGGAATAATCAATATTCATTTCAGCGCCTCGTTAGTATTGTCTGATTTGGCCATTCGCATGGCCATTTCGAAGTTTTCCCCAAGTGTAGACACGGCCCAAGCAAAGCAGGCCCCTCATTGTAATAGCTAGAAATCTCACCACCATACTCGAGTCAGTTCTTCACGGAGTTTTAAAAGAGATGGCTCAACATGGTCAAAAGAAAAGAAAATAAGATAAAGAGTTCAGAAAGCTCTTGATCAGCAGCAGGAGGAAAAGGAGAAAAACCTTTCAAGAGTCATGTGTAGAGGAGGTTTCTTGTTTAAAATAAGAGTTACTAAGCCCATTCCTTTCTCTAGCTACAGTGAAACGGGCATGTTTCTTTGACCGTGGCTGGATGATCTCGGTGCTGGTGAAGAAAAGCTAACTTGGATCAGTTCTGTTCTATCTGTGGATCTATGACTATCATTTAGAGTCAGATAAATGCTATAAAAATGTGTAGGACTATCCATTCAATTTTGTAAACTTTAAAAGAGTTGACTACACCTTCATAGGTACTGGAACTAAGGATGCTGTTCTGAAGTGGTTTCCACTATAGACAGGGTTTAGTTTGGAGTTAATGGATCTCAGTGCCCTCACTGTAAAAAATTGTTCCTTTGTTAATTTCTCTTAAATATTCCATCAAATTATACTTGTTGTGCAATAGATAGAATCATAGAACTAGAAGGGACCTTAAGAGGTCATCATGTCTGGTCGCCTGCACTCAAAGTCCCAAGCAGCACCCAGACCTCCCTTAACTGGGGCTTGCTCACACTGCTCTTAAAAATGTCCTTAGCTGGAGATTCCACAACCTCCCAAGGCAATTCATTTCAGTGCTTAACCCCCATTGCAGTTACAGTTGTGATTTGTAAATATTTGTGCTTTATCTGTGCAAGTAATTGTAAAAGTTGAAATACTCTCCCAATTGGAACTGTATATGTGATTGCAAATTCAGTACCCCCCTATTTTTTCACACTGGGTAGGTATGCAAGCTATTAACTCAGCAAACAAAAAATACGAAAAACCAAATGCCAACAAGACTTGTATAGCTAACCAACAAAGCACAACTTTTGAATATTCACCAACTGTTCACAAGAAATCAACAAACCAGCAATTGTTTGTTGAAGAAAAGCATCAGTAACTCTGAATAATGAATAAATCTGAGAAACTCACAATTTGCTTAGGAACAATTCACAGATGGCAGGGGAAGGGAACTGTATAAGTTCTACACTGCAATAAGTGGCAGTCTAGGGATAATGTAGTAAAACCAATTAGATGTTTGTCTAATCTAGAGTCCTTTTTCATTCCAGGTTCCACTAACCCATTTCTGACAGTATTATGAGAAATATATTTCTTCCTGATACCAACTGATGATCAGTTTATATCCTGATGCACATGGGTTGGGTTTTCACAATTTTATCGTAGATTTATATCAAATTCCTATCGATGAAAGATTATTCAAAAACCCAATGAAAACATAAGGCAAACTATCAAGGACTGGTGCCCTTTACCGTTACATGGGATTTGACCAACCATTCAATGGATATACAAAGGGATGTTGACAATCTCTAGCATGGAAAGCCTACAGATAATTTTGGCTGAGCTTCAAAATGTTATTCCTTGTCTTTTCCTTGATTTTTTACTAGAGAAAGTTCTACTACTCTGCACAGTGATGCACGGTTTCTTTTTGCATTTTGTCTGTGTACGTGTATACATATATGTAGTATCTACTATTTATTTAGTTAGTTAGTTACTTAAAATATTTTTATCCCATCTCTCTTTTTCAAATATTTGAGGCAGCTTACAATTTATATATATGTATATTATATATATTATATATTATATATAATTATATATTATATAATTGTAAGCAGCCTCAAATATTTGAAAAAGAGAGATGGGATAAAAATATTTTAAGTAACTAAACAAATAAATAAATATAACATATGTAAAAAGTTTTAAAAATATAAAACTACAAAAGGACATAAAACCTACTAAAACATCTCAAAAGAAGGATCACACACACAAACTCAAACACCAACAAAAGCCTCGGTGAAAAGGGTGGCTTTAACCTGGTGCCGAAACAATGTTCATGTTGGTGCCATGTGAATATCCTGGGAAAGAGAATTCCACAGACAGGGACCAAAGGCTAAAAAGGCACTGCTCTGTGTTGCTAAGTGGGGAAACAGCAAGCAGAGCTTCCCCAGCTGACCTCAGTCTCCGGTTGGGTTTATATGGGAAAAGACAGACCTTTAAATACCATGGACCCAACCCACTTAGAGCTTTGTAAGTCATAACTAATACCTAAAATTGTGCTCAGAAATATACTGGAAACCAGTGCAGCTGCCGGAGCACAGGCATAATGTGCTCTGGATAACGAGTGATAGTTAAAACAGGGGCAGACACATCGTGGACCAGCTGAAGTCTCTGAAGACTCTATCAGTGCAGTTCCCTATAGAGTGCATTCCGATAATCCAGTTGAGATGTGACAAGAGCATGGATCACTGTGGCCAAGTCATGACTGTTCAGGAAGAGTCACAGCTGGTGGGTCGGATGAACCTGCCCCAAAGCACTCCTAGCCACCAAAGAAATTTGATTTTCAAATGTTAAAAAAGCTCCCAGGAGAACTCAAAAGCTGCGTACCTGTTCCTTCGGGCAAGAGTAACCCTGCCTAAAACAGGCACCACGACACATTCCTGAACACCTGGTCTCCTGACCGCGTGAACTCTGAATATTTGAGACAGTTTGTGCATCTGACTGTTTCTCTGTCTGTCTGTCCATCTGTGAGGCTGTTTGCTCAAGAATTCCTCCAAAATGGTAAGCACTAGATCCACCAAATTCGGTAGGCAGCTTCCCTGCTTCTACTCCAACTTAAAGCAAGGTGAAGGATTGGTTGTGCTAAGACAGGGGTCAGCAACCTGCGCCTCCGGAGCTGCATCCTACTGCTTAAGGAGGCACTTACAGCTCCTAGAGCTGCTGCTGCTGACTCCTTTTGGGGCTCTGGAGGCTGCTGTTGCTTAAACAAAAATGTAAATTCAGTTGCCTGTCGTTGAACCAACTGAATTTAGTTTTGCTGTTGAAGTGGCGGCAGCCGGAGCTGCTCAGCAGTCAGCTGTGGCAGGGACCCTGGAAGTGAAAGTCAGCTGGGCAGGGAGCAGCCCCATGTGGGTGGAAATCTAACCGTGCAGGAGAATGGTGGGAAGAGCGGATGACCCTGCCACTGGTGGAGCCACACAACTGCACTGAGAAGGAGGATATGGTTGGGAGTTGTTGAGGGAGGCGGTGGCCCCAACCACTGCAGAACTGTGCATGCTGAGGGGAGTTAGGCCTGCAGGTGCAGGGGGAGGTTGGGGCTCAGTGGTGTTAATCCTGGGGACGGTGGGAGGGAGATAGCAGTTCAGAGGATTTGGTCCTGGGGCTGGGAGTGGGTTTGTGGAGTGGGGAGTAAAGCTTGGGTCTAGGGGCTGGATTTGTGGGCTGAGGTGGATAAAACCTAGAGATGGGGGTAACTTAGCATTCTAACTGGTACAAATCATTGTGTGTGCACTGTTCTGAAAACGGGGTGATGAAAAGCACAGTTGGATGTTATTTATTAAGGACTGTCTCCTATTCATGTGCATTGCAGCTCTTGAAGGATTGATTTTGTAACTGAACTTGAAAAATGGCTCTTCTTGCTATTCGGGTCTGCAACAATGCGAGGACAATGGAACATACCTGGAGTGCGATTCTTTTTTGTAACACAGAAAGGGAAGAGACTGCTAGGAAGCACAGTTGTACTGCAGAGTGATGGTAGGGGTGGACACAGCAGTAAGACAATGGCCAGCTGGGAGGGCTCTGAATGTTGCCATCCACTATCCATTGGTAAGATTTTTGTGTTGGTACAGGGCATTTCCCCCTCCCCCTGGTTTGGTCCCCCTGCTCACAGTTCAGGAACATCCTTACAAATTATGTGACCCTAAGCAAGTGGGCCCCCAGGCTGGCTGCTGCTGAGTCCAATACTTCCCTTTCCTCCCACCATTTTCCTTCTGCCCCCTCCCCCCACCCACGGCTTCTGCCAAGGGTCTGGGGCTTCCCTCCCGACCCTCCTCATGACTCTTGCATCCCCTGCCCTGAGCCCCTGCATGCCTCACTCTGCAGCCCTGACTCCTGAACCCCAACTCCTGCCTTCATCCCCCACACTCAAACCCCTACCCTAACTCACACCATGCCCTAAGCCCCCAGCCACACATTCCCTCCTCTTGCTTTAAGACCACAATCCCTCCCCTAACTTCTGCAGCCCTACCCCTTGCCTTAATTCCTGCAATCCCACCTCCTGACATGAAACCCGCCACTCACTCAGCCCCCTGTCTTGACCCCTGTACTCCCCAAACCTCTATTCCCCTGCCATCAGAACCTCCTTAAGCACTTACGATGAGGCATCTGCTTTTTTCCCATTACTATAGATGTCTGTCCAAATTTGGCCAATTTCCAAACCTCAGAAAAGCCTAAATGTGTATGCTTTCAACAGAAACTTGTTAGAGTTTGGCAGCTAAATTTTCCAAAGATGGTATCTGCATTAAGCACTGTGCATATTCTGTCTCCTCACTATGGCTATGCCTACACTAGCCCTTTTCTTTCAGAAGGGCCGTGGTAATGAGCCATGTTAGCAGATACTATTTGGTTTTAGGAAGAAGGTGCTTTTGGAGTCCTGGGGGGTCCTTTCAAAAGGCCCCCATCTACATGGGCAGCTCGTGATTCGAAACCGGCACTTTCAAACCATGTGTGGCTGATGTTATGCTAATGAAGCTCTGCATATTCATAGCACTGCCTCATTAGCATCTGCCAATGTGACTCATTACCATTCCCCTCCCAAAAGGCACAGGCTAGTGTAGACATGGCCTAGGTGTATGTGTTGAGTGGACTTCACATGTCTCCATCTTCATGCACAACTGACCATGCCACTGGCACGTAGGACAAAGGAAAGGGCAAAGGTATGAGCTGGAGAAGAGGGATGGGTCAGGAGCACAGCAGGTAGAAAAGTATATGAGCAAAGGGACAGGACATATGGACAAGAAGACAGGATCCGGGAGCCCAAGAGATGGAAATGAGGGCAGACATAAGTGTTTGGGAGAGGGAAGAGGGACAGGAACTCAGAGTGAAGATGGAGATAGAAGATGAAGACAGAAGCACAGTAAAGGAGAAAAAGCAGAAGCAATCAGGGCAGGAGGGTTGGTAACTAGTGCACCATATTCTCATCTAGAATTTAGAACTTAACCCACATCCCTTGTCTCTGTGTTTTCTGTTGTATAGTGAATAGCTCTGAAATCCACTTGCTGAGTAGGTGTGCATCCCCTTCTGCCTACATCCTTCAGCTGCCACTAGAAATGGATAGAGTGACAAAGTGACTCATGATCCAGTGTGTCCCCATGTGGCTAGGGTCCAGGGCAGAGGGCACCTGCAGTCTGGTCAATCAAGCTCACTTGTCATCCCCTTTAGACATGTTGTTTGGTTTCATCTCACCCCTTTTGGGGTAAACCAGGGTTTTCACCCAGCAGTCCTAGGATCTTAGTGCTGGTTGACAGTCCTTTTGGCCTCTTGTATATAGGCCAAGTCTTCCTGGTGAGATTTACCTATCCTCTTTCATATTCTCCTTGGGATATCTGTCCCAGGATTAAACCTTAAGTCACAGGCCTCAGTGCAACAAAGGAAAGGAAACTAAATATACAGAAATAAAGAACAGTACCAGGTTCACCATCCTGTTAGAATCCTCCACCTATTCGATCTGTGCTACCACTCTGTGCTTGTAAGCAACTGAAAGAATCTTGTACTTCTTATCAGAGTGTAGCCATGTTAGTCTGTATCTTCGAGAATGCCAAGAACCCCTGTGGCACCTTATAGACTAGCAGATATTTTGGCACATAAGCTTTCACGGGCAAAGACCCACTTCATCATCTCATGAAGCAGGTCTTTGCCCATGAAAGCTTATGCTCCAAAATATCTGTTAGTTTATAAGGTGCCACAGGACTTTTTGCCTCTCTTATGTTTTCCTTTATGGGAGCTAAGTATAAGGGGAGGTGGAGGTATTTCTACTGCAGGCTGGGCTCTTCTGAGCTGAGCTTCTCCTTTTCTCAGGTTCCTCCTCTAAGATTAGCACTTCCTGCAGGTGTGGCAGAGCAGAAGTGCCTGAGCTCTCAACTATTCTTTATCCCTTCTCATCTATCATTATGCATGGGAACTGGACTTTTCTTTCATGGAAAATCCCATCATCTTCATTATTTCAAATTTTCCTGTCCAAAATGGAATCAAAACAAAATATTTCAAAATGTTCTACAAAACAAAGCTTAGAAGAAAAGTGGTTTTTGATCTAAATGTCTTGTTTCAATTAAAATTGTAACATTTTGTTCTGAGGTAGATATTTTTAAACTTTTTTAATTGTTTTTATATTAAAAAGTTCAGTTTTGAAGAGTCAGTTGGAAGCAACAAGTCCAAACTTCCTATTTGCCATTAAATCCACAAAGAGTCTATCTATGGTAGGCATGCTCCCATGTACTAAATGGTGCCGGGTCTGTGGCAAAAGGCCTATTCAGTGTGTAATTAAAGACTGTATACAAACACTTACATGCAAGGAGGGTGGAGTGAACTAAATTAGCATTTCCTTACTTTGTGTTTGTCTGATTGTATGTCCTTATGTTCTTTTAGACATTATTTGAAGATGGCTGAAAGAGGGCTGTGAAGAGGATGGAGGGAGATGGTTCTCAATGATGACAGATGGCAGAACAATGAGCAATGGTCTGAAGTTACAGAGGGAGAGGAGTAGGTTGGATATTAGGAAAATCTGTTTCACCTGGAGATGGTAGAGCACTGGAATGTGTTACCAAGAGAGGTGGTGGAATCTCCATCCCTAGATGTTTTCAAGTCCTTGTTTGACATAGTCATGTCTGGGATGATTTAGTTGGGGTTGATCCTGATTTAGGCAGAGGACTGGACTTGAAGACCTCCTGAGGTTCCTTCCAGCCCTGGAACTCTATGATTCTATGGCAGACAGACCTACCAATTGTTAGCTTATGTTTGAGGTACAATACTACAGATGTTTAACCATGACCTCTTTGGAACCAAACATAGAGAAGATATTAGGGCACTCAGCAGGCAGGGGTGGGTCGTGCATGAGTGTAAGTCCTTATCCCCAAGATTATATTCAAAAAACATTATTTCAGAGTCAAACTCTCAAGAGATAGGAAATGTGAGACCCTGTGCAAACTTAATTCTGCCGCTGTTGTGCATTGAATGAAAAACAGTGGTGACCATATAAACATGCTATTATAAAGATAATAATAATTATGCATCAGCTATTTGATCAGTGTACTTAATAACCTTACTGATATGTTTCTTATCAAAATTCTGTTTTATTACTTCAAAATATTTTAGTGAAAGTTTAAACATATCTGGGAAAGCACCTTTCACTTTTAGTCTTCCACAGTATTGTAATTTTCTGAATGACTTTTATTTAACTTCAGTTAGTCTTTCTTAAAATTACAGTGAAACTTGAAAAAAAAATCCACCAAGTGGTAATTCTGCCAGAGAAAGAGTTCACAAGTGCACTCCCCCTGTATTATCAAGCCACCTCCCAAATGACAGTGTAGTAATTCTTTTCCACAGATAACATGAAGGTATCCTGTTCAACAATTCTAGACAAGCCCACTAGATCTATAACCTCTGCCAATATATTTTTCAGCAGAGGAAAAAAACCCCACAGTTTAACCTTGGAGAAATGAAATGTTTTTGAGAAGAAGAAGCCACAATGATTGATTTTTGTTACCTTTCCAGTACATTAAGTGAGAAGGAGTATTTCCACAAGTAAGACAACAACCCCTAAAGGGTTTCCTAGAAAAATAAGATGTGGTCCTAAGGGACAAAACCAGACTAAAAGTTACAGAGGCTAATGACCATAATGAGCTTGGTCATGTGGCTGGAGAAATCACAGAAGGAGAGATTTTGACAGGTCTGTCAACAGCTGCACACCTGCCATGACACCTTTACTGAAATGGCATCAGGAGATGGATTGAGGAAGCTGGGGAAATGCTCAGGTCCTGTTTTTGCTGCAGAGATAGTGAGGCAGAAAAGGACTTGCACCTTCCTACCTTGCTCATATTGCTACTGTCGAGGCAGATGGGGTGACTGGAAGAGAGCAATAAGGGCTCAGATTCCCTGTCCTACCTCACCTCTTGCCTCTCAAGGGACATGATGTGATAATTAGACCTGGGCAAATTTTTGGACAAATCATTTATTTACTGAAAAAATCATTTTTGTTCAATTCAAAAATAGTGAATTGGGCCCAATGAGTTTCAGGTTGGGGAATACTTTGCGCGGCCAATGTGGAAGGAGCTAGCATGCATTTATCCTCTATAAAAGGGATGGGGAACCTTTTTAGGGTCAGGGGCCACTGACCCACAGTGAAATCAGTCAGGAGGCCACACAAGTGAGAAGTAAAAAATGTAGTCATTGACTGAAAAACAGGAAAAAAGATGCTACCCTCCTTCCCCTTGCACACTAGCCCCAGAGGCCAGGAGAGACAGGACTGGTAGATTTTGGGTCTCCCCAAAGCTCTGGGGGGAGGGCCAAAACATGAAGCTCATTGTGGGAGTGTCCTACCAGGAAACAGGCTGGGGAGTGGGATCTTGACAGGCGGAGTGTGCAGGAGAGGACTGTGGAAGTGCCATATGGGTGGGATGAACAGCAGAAGTGGGGGTTTTGTCAGGAGGGGTACAGGACAGGAGGGGGCTATGGGTCTGGGTGGGAGGGGGTGCAGAAGTAGGCTGGGGTTAGAGGTGGGTGGAAGGTGCAGTAGCAGGCAAGGTATGGGGATATGGGTGATGGTGGGGCGCTTGACTGGTGCAAGTCCCCTGCCACTCCCATGCACTGCTTCCCACAGCCCTGATTGGCCAAAATTCCATCCAATCAAAAGGCAGGAGAAAGCCTCCAGGCACCACTGTATTGCTGTTTCCTCACTTGGGGGAAAGCGGGGAGAGCTGCAGTGGCACACACAGCCGCTTCCTGCACCCCACCAGGCAGAGCCCATGGGCTGGATCCAGGCCCAGCTTTCCTGAAGCCAGCCTGCCAAATTTCCCTTGTGACTGTTGCTGTCCTCTTTAAATAAGTAGGTTCTGCTGCCCCTGCCCGCCCCCCTCCCCCCCCCGCCACACACACACACAAGGCACTCCAGCCAGCTGCACTATTTGAAGGCTGCAGCAAATTAATTCCCCTCCGAAAGAAGACAGGAGAAGTAAAATTGTTTGCTTTCTGACTGCTACTAAATGAGAGCCCACTGACAGAAGTACAAAGGCACGGTATGTTATATCTTCTAACCGTGTTCCAATCCATTGACAGGAATGCATATTGTCATGAAAAAGGGAAGAGACAAGGTCCTTTCTGAGGACTGCTTCTTTTGTCTCTGACACGGCTCTTCACACTGCCTCTTTTCCCCTCCCAGAACATATTAGTATTATTTGTATCAGCAAACAATATGAACGATCTGAACCACAGACTGAGCAAGCTAATACTTCAGTAAATTGTTGCTGCCTCCTGTTACATCTGTTCTGCTCTGTTCACTAATTGCCTGTCACAACCACTGAGCCATGGTGCCAAGCATGCTGCCGCTTCCTGTTTGGTCAGCTTGTCGTCTCCTATTAATCTGAGCTCTGTTGCTTTTTCCACAGCCACTGTTTTTTTGTGCTCTAGCTATAATGAAAATCTATTACCTTTCCATGAAAGTACCAAAATTATAATTCAAGAGGAAAAAAAAAAAACTAATACCTTTTTTGTGTGAAAATTGACAGTCACTCATGATAATGGAAATTTTTCCCCCCAGCACCCTGCTTGCTTTCAGGACTGTATGTATTCTTCAAGGTATTGTCATTATTCTATCGGGTGGAAAGGAGCGGTGTAAGGGATAGGAGAGCTATACATACAAAGTAGTGCCAGGTAAAGAGGGGGCAGTTATAAAGGCAGGTCAGAGACAGATTTTGTTAGTTCTTTTGATTGTTTGTTTATTTGCCAGAAACCAGTTTAGATTAGCCTTGGCAGTTTCAAAAGACCATTCCACATTCTCATTCATTAGCTCAGTATCAAAGGATCACTGGATAGCTAAATATCACAGTGGCAAAGTACTTTGTCTAGGTCAGAATGTTGAAACCTGATTCTGTCTCTCCTACCAGCCCCACTTTAGGAAAATCAAACCAACCAAGCCCCGCGGGTATCCCCACTATGTCTTATGTTTTGGCAGACATCATCCAACGACGCTATAACAGAGGCTGGTGTTCACCCCCGTGGGCGGGGCTGGGGGCAGGGCAGCCATGTCAGAGGAGGTGCCTGTGCGGAGCACAAGCTCCTGTAAACAGGAGACAGATGCGTGGCTGCTTTAGCTGCTGCCATTCCCAGTACAGCCCTGCCATTCTACAGGTATAAATTTGATAGCTAAACAGGGCTGTATATCTGTCATACAATCACAGAATACAAGGACAAGTCCTGCTTCAAAGAACTTAAAATCTAATTATAAATCAAGAGAAGCTGCAGTACAAGGAATGAATGATAGACTATCGTCAGACCAGCAGTCTAACTAGTGTCAAGTTTTCTGTTGACGTTGTAATATCTTACTAATGAGCAGACAGTTGTGAAGATAACTGCTTTATAATTAACATCACTATGTCCAGAAGTGAGGTAATACATTTTCTACTCTGTAAAGCTGTAGCCTGTGACTGTCCTTCCCAGGCCTCTTGGGGTACATCTGCACTGTAATTCAACATCTGAAGTGGGCCCAGGTCAGCTGATGCTGGCTAAGGGGGTTCAGGAGCTAGGGCTATGAAATTGTGATGTGGCCCGGATTCCAGCCCAAGCCAAACAAAGGATGACTATAAATAAATGAAAAAATAAATATGGACAAAACAAGCTCAAAGCAGCTAGAAACATAAAGAGCAACAAGAAAACATTCTACAAATGCATTAATGCAGGGAAGACCAACCAGTTGGAGATTAAGAGCCAAAATAGCTGTGGATAGAGTAGAAAGAGCCATATATAGTATATTTATTTTCATATATCTATAGATCTATCTCTATATAAATAGTTCTATTTTTTATGCAGCGCCTCATTACCATAATGCCATCCGTGTGCAGTTCAAAAGTGCGACTTTTGAATCGCGTGCTGCCCATGTAGACGGGGGGCCTTTCCAAAGGACCCCCAAAACTTCGAAAGCCCCATCTTCCTAAAACCAAATGGGAAGAAGGTTTTTTTTTTAATGTCTGGGGGTCCTTTCAGAAGGCCCCCATCTGCATGGTCATTGCACAATTCAAAAGCGACGGTTTCATGGGAGCGCCTCATAAGCATCTGCCAATGTGGCTTGTTATCATGCCCCTTCTGAAAGGAAGGGGCTAGTGTAGATGCAGCCATGGTGTTTACTGCATGAGCCTCTATGACTTCATCTTAGTGCCTGCTGGCTCTCAGCTAAGGCTATAACAAAAAGTCATTCTTTCTCTCTATAAACTGTCTAAGTGCCACTAGCTGGGACAGTGAACCACACCCACTAGGTGAGTGGATTATACTTGTTTGAAAATTTAACAGTGGGCAGTTGGAGATTGGCCTTATGAGCCAGTATGGTGCATGAGGTCCAAATGAAAGATGGAGCCTAGGTTATAGACTTAACTGCCAGGGCAGTGCCCATAGTGATCAAGGAAGAAGGTAGCATGAATGGCTTGGGGTGAAGATTAAGAGCTCTGTTTTTGTCATGTTTAGTTTCAGCTGAGAACTCGACATCCATGAGGACATTTTGGAGAGGTAGGCTGAGACTGGACATGGGTCAGAAGACACAGGTCTGGAGTAGAAAAATGTGTCTATTAGGCAGAGGTGTCCAATAAGAATTCAAAGATCACCACACTTTGGATTATTGTCTTTACACATTTGCCACATTATGGCCATGTCTACACTAGCCCCAAACTTCGAAATGGCCATGTAAATGTAAATGGCCATTTCAAAGTTTACTAATGAAGCGCTGAAATAGATATTCAGTGCCTCATTAGCATGTGGGCGGCCACAGCACTTCAAAATTGATGTGGCTCGCCGCCGCGCGGCTCGTCCCGACAGGGCTCCTTCTCGTAAGGACCCCGCCTACTTTGAAGTCCCCTTATTCCCATGAGCAGATAGGAATAAGGGGACTTCGAAGTAGGCGGGGTCCTTTCGAAAAGGAGCCCTGTGGGGATGAGCCGCACGGTGGCGAGCCGCATCAGTTTTGAAGCGCTGCGGCCGCCCGCATGCTACTGAAGCTCTGAATATGCATTTCAGCGCTTCATTAGTAAACTTCGAAATGGCCATTTGCGTGGCCATTTCGAAGTCTGGGGCTAGTGTAGACATGGCCTATATTATACAAAACTTTACAGAGCCAGGAACTCCCAGCCCCCCATCCTGCCCTAAAAAAATGCCTTATCCCACCCTCAGAGCCAGGCACCCCCTGCCCCACATTTGAATCAATGCCGGTGACTCCCCAGAGCCACTGGGACTGCTGTGGGAGCCACCATGCACTTCTCCCACCAAGCAGTGGGGAGCTCCCGGTGTGCAGCTCTCAGGAGGAGCCACATTCAAAGGCTCTAAGAGCCACATGCGCTCAAGAGGTGTGAGTTTACACCCCTGTATTTGCCACAACACAATGTCCTATTCACCACATGTAGTGAATGGTGAATGTATTGGACAACCCTACCATAAAGGATCAACATAGATAGGGTAATTGCATTTGTGTTTGTCACTGAGATTACCAAGCAATACAGTGTGAGGGGAGGAGAGAAAAGATTCATTGACAGATACTAGTGGAGACTCCACAGGAATTCGAAGGGTTGATGGAGATGATCTGGTGAAGAACACACTGAAGGAGAGTTTAGGGAAGCAAAGAGGACTCAGACTCTTCATTACTGATTTCTCTTCCACTGAGATGTTAACTTTTAAAAACCCAGACATCTCCTACTGCCTCATAAACATGCAGCATATTGCTTAAGTTCTATGTTTCCCCATCCCCAGTCTAGTCTTGTGAGGAAAGAAAAATAGGGTTGGTTTCATAATATGATTCTTCCTTTCCTATTTTATATGCTTTCGTGTGTTGTTACATAGTTAATAATGTTGATATTTAAATCCTCAGTGCTGGCATCTGCATTAGCACCTTTTGAAATGAACAGGGAAGTTCACACCATAGCTCCCCAAAATTTTGGGGAGTAAAGGCACTTCAAAGTGCCTGCGGCTACATGGCATGTCGGCACTTTAAAGTTTGACACTTCGAAGTTGCCGCGGGGGAGAATTACCCAAATAAAGTGCTGCATATTCATCGCAGCATTTCATTAGTAATCTCCCACCAGCCTTATTACAATGCCCCCTTCAAAGTACAGGGCAAGTGTAGACATAGTCATGGTTCCACGTTCCTTACACTTTTGGCCTTTACCCTGTTGCTCCCATCAGAATGAATTATCTCCCTTTATGAGAACCACATGACCATTAAGTTATTATATTTCAATTGCTCTGGCTAAGAGGCAGCTAATCAAGTATGGCACATGTGTATTGGGTAACTAATGGTCTCTTTATTCCTCTTATCTCATGATGGAGATACACCCCATCACAGAGACTCTGAAGAATCCTTGAGTGGGTTGTTGTTTTGGAAAACCCCTTCTTTTGAATTCTGTATCACTGAAAACTTAGGCAAGAATGTCTACCACAATTTCAAAAGTTAAAAAAAGGGGGAAATACATACATACACACATACATGCATACATACGTAGTAAACAAAATGTAGCTCAAGTGTGCTTCACAACAGCCGGGGAACTACTAGTTGTGGACTACCTTCAAACTAGTGTATGTTGGGAAAGCTTCTTGATGCCTGCTAGGATGTACCCTCTACCCTTCTGTTAAGAGGCCCCAGCACTAACTGAAATGGAAGCACTTGGCAAACAAGCAGAAAGGTGTCTGTTCTACATTTCTTTATGGAATTCAGCCTTGTTCCTCATGGCTTGTCTGAGTGGGTCTGGTCTGAGGTGAACATACACTAACAAACAATTCAGAGTACACAAAGGATCCTCAGGCCCAGGTGTTCAAAGTGGTATATAAAATCTCACGGCAGGCTTCCCCTATCTAGATCAACTTCATACTGGGAAGTGGGAGTTACAAAAGCAAATGATTTTTTTCCTTGACCTCCCTCCTGCTTGCTTGCTCCTTTAATATTAGTTATCTTGCCTCTCCTTGTGCTGCTTTCATAGAGGGTTTAAGCTGCAAATGCTTGCTACCCAGCTGTAAGTCCATGAAAACATTTCTAATATCTTTTAGCAAACTTGCAAATTTCTGGGGGCAGTGGCATTGCAAACCACCATGACCCTTTATGGCACTATATAAAAAATGTAATCACCATAATAATGAGTTAAAGCTCTGGCTTTGTAGACCAAGCTTAAATGCCTCAAAATGAGTTTCATTCTTGTACAACAAAAGCGCCACCACTTTACTCCAGATAGTTAACCAATACTGGTGAAGACAAGACCGTATCTGGAATAACTCCTGAACTGTTACTTTCTTAAATTTTAGTCTGCCTTGTGCAAGGCAACCCACTCATTGCAGATGCACCATGGGGTTAGTGCTAGGAATTAGTTCTCACCTCTGCTGGGACCCCCTTCTTTCAATTGTTCACGCTGTTTCCCCTCTTTCTGATCATGACTTAGCCCTCTGGTTAGGTCATTATATAGTTCTTTCTTTTCAGCGTAAGAGAGTCCCACCAGATGAACAATCCATGTGCCATCCCAGGCAATCTTCTGTACAGCTCCCATGTGACTTTGCCACTGGCTGTTAGGGGAAAACCGGTCTGTGTGATGACTCACTTCCAGGCCAAAGACGCTGTGATATGTAGGTCTGCTCACTCTCAGACCCCATCACTATTTCCCTGCCACCCTTTCTACACCATCTTATGCCTCAGTTTACCACCAAAGCATCCTCCACACACCATGACTATTTCAGCTTCCTGTCCCCTTTGTCAGCTAAGTCTGACATGCAGTACTACTGCAGAATAGCTGTACCAACACAGCTGGACCACACTGCCATGTTTGTTGTGCTGTGACAACTGAAGACAGCTCTGCCCCACAAAATAAAAAAGCCACTTCCATGAACAAACGAATCACTGTGCACACAAGCGTTTTGTTGATGTAACTTAGGTTGATCAGGGGGTTAATATATTCATACCCACAATCAGCTTAAATTTTGCCAAGTTAGGCTGTAGTATTGGTCTAGCCCTTAAAGCAAGACAGGAATCCAGGGCTTCCTCTCCAATCTCCTCCTTGTTCCCACCTAGCTCTCTTTCCTTCAAGAAAGCAACTGTTAGCTCCTTCCCATGTTCACTTTCTGGCCCGCATTAACCAGCTCAGAAATTACATGTGGTGAATACTGCACCATGCTCCCCCATCCAGTCATCTTGTCTTCTTTTATCGCCCCTTCTTATTTTCTTCTTTTTATGACTAATTCCCTTACCCCTACTCATTCTGCACAGAACAGCAAAAGATTTCCCTGAAAAAACATTACACACTTTGGTTTGCACTTGTAATTCAAAATAGAATTGAAAAGAAGAGGCAGTCATTCAGCATAAAAAACAAGGAAAACAAATATGACAAACATTTATGTTAGAGTTTTAATAACTGTAAATATCTGAACAAGTAACAACCCATTCCATGACCTGGGCATACTCGATAATATTTTTTAAAAGAGAAGTAGATCCATCAGTTCCATCAGATCAACTCAAAACTAAAATAAACAACTAAAATAAATTGAGAGTCGGTGACAATAATATGTAAGAATTATTCTAGGGACAATAAGAAACCTGCAAACAAGAGAGGGAAAGATGGTGGGAGACAGAAATAAAGAAAACACATAAAAGCATTAAATGTGATATATATTTTACTGTTGGTGGTATGGTTGCTTTTGGGTGTATTTATTTTCCTCTTTCCCTTGATAAATAAATTCTATTTTCCTGCTTTAGTTAAGTGGAGTAAGATGCTCAAACATTCCATTTTACATTACTAGAAATTCTGAAAAAATAGGAAAATTCCGAAAGCAGGAACCAATAAGAATAGAGCAATTTATGTGATGAGAAACAACTGTCCAGTGTTTTTGCAAATCAGGCACCTAGAAAATCTTTAAAAAGAGAAAAAGAGCATAAGTGGGAAAAGCATTAAGAAATTTTACAACTATTTCATAGTCTCATTAGTCAATGCAGTTCCATGTCAGTTTAGTGCAAAATACAAACTATCTCTATCTATATTTATGTGGGTTGAAGTGAAATGGTGTTCTCTATGCAAGCAATCTATTTTCCTGGAAAATGAAAAAGCCTGTGAGAAGGACAAGGTGATGTAATCGTAAAAAAGAACAAGTTGCATGACATGACACTCCATTTCTAGAAGACTTGTGAGATCAATATGTTAGCCTGTGTAATATCATCTGCATCTCTTCAGAAAATATATCTTGAGGAATGAGCTGATGCCCATGATATTTTCTTTCAAGTAACTGGAGATCAAATGCACGAGCTATAGAAAAGCACATTGATTTTTTTCAACATTAACAGTTTTTGACATCTGTCAAATTTGACTCCAAAAAAGATATAACTGGGATAAATTTAGCCTTACATACTTATTCATTTTAATTGACATATCTACTATAATTTCATTATTTATTCAATGTTAAAAAGAGTTATTTTGTCTGAGGACATTTTACTCATTTTACATGTTTAATCACAGAGCTGTTGTGTGCTTGAACATGAGCATTTCAAAAAACAGAATCCCAAAAACACTCTTTTTTTCTATTAGGCCAGTTAGGTGTTTAGGATGTTATAGAGGTAGACTTTGCTTGTTCAGACAAGGTATCTAAAAATAGATGCACATTATGAGATACTATATATCTAGGTGCAATTGGTAGCCAATCAAAAGGCAGGCAAGACAACCAATATATTAGAATGAAAGGTCATTTACAACACTCATTACTTGTAAAGTATGAGGTTTCAGAAATGACTGGGAACTTAAAGTATGATGGTAGGAGAAATTACTTTCTTTGTAGTCCAGCTCTGGAAAGCAGCAAGGGAAAAAAGTTATTTTCTGTTCAATTTATCAATTTATTGGACTGCATACAATGGCTATGAAGTTCAGACATCAAGCTTACTCTAACCATCCACCTTCAAAACAATCAAGGTCAAAATTAAATCCTATAGCTGCATAGCCTACCACTGTTTTTCACAGGAAATATTTATACATAGGAATCACTTCTGTTGTTAAAGAAGGGAAATGTCTATAATATCCAATATTGTTGCATGAAACTTATAGGACACTTTTACTGAATTAACATCACTTTGGCTGGAAATTAGAATCCCTTTGTTTTAATAGGAAGCTCTTCGAAGACAGGCTGTTAATACAGAGTGACATCACAACATTGTGTAATTCTTGACAGCAGGAAGTTAAATGTGACTGGATGCATAGCGAATGGCTTCTTAGTGACACAGCCTGCAGTACCTGAGAAACTGTTATGCATACTTCTGAGCACGTGGTCCCCATACTTCTTTTTCATTTAACTCCCACAGTTAGACTACATCTGCTTTAGCTGATGCTACACTTCATTGCCGTGTTATTAGGCTTTGACATTAAGGCTATGTCTACACTAGCACCCCCTTTTGAAATAAGAATGCTAATGAGACACTTTGGGATATGCTAATGAGGTGCTTCAATGAATATGCAGCACCTCATTGGCATAATGGCAGCCGTGGCAATTTGAAAGTGCCACTTTCGATCACGCATGGCTCATCTACACGGGGTCCTTTTCAAAAGGACCCCACACATTTTGAAATCTCCTTATTCCTATAACCAAATAGTAAGAGGGGAATTTCAAAGCGTGCAGGATCCTTTCAAAAAGGACCCCATGTAGACGAGCCACGTGTGATCAAAAGAGGCACTTTCGAAGAGACGTGGCTGCCATTATGCTAATGAGGTGCTGCATATTCATTGCAGCACCTCATTAACTCATCCCAATGTGTCTCGTTAGCATCCCCTTTCGAAAGGGGGCAGCTAGTGTAGACCTAGCCTAACAGTATTTCATACTACTGATTATTAATCATGATGGCAAATACTAAGTTTATTGTGAAGATTCCAAACACAAACTGAGAGGGGGAGGGAGGAAGGAGCTAAAACACATCACACATCAAGGGCTCCTCTACACTAGTCCCCTCCTTTGAAGAAGGCATGTAAATGAGCACAATCAGTGAATAGCAATGAGGTGCTGCGCTGCATAATTCTCACTGAGCAAACTTCGAAGTTGCTAACTTCAAAGCACAGGCAAGTAGTGTAGCTGCAGGCAGCTTGAAACACCCTTGCAAATTCAAAGTTCCTTTGCTCTGAAAACATTTTGGCTGTGTCTACCCTTGCATTCTTCTTTCAAAAGAGGTATGCAATTGAGGGAAACTGAAAATGCAAATGAGGTACAGATTTGCTTATTGGGCATCTCAGTTGAATATTCTTATTTCGAAATAACTTATTTTGAAAGAAGAAAACTAGTGTAGACACTGCTCTTTTGAAAGTAAACCCTATCTTCAAAAGATTCCTTTTTCCCTTTTCCATATTTTTCTTTTGAAAGAGCTTCTCTCAAAAGAAGAAAAGTAGTAGAAATGTCTCTTTCAAAAGTAATCCCTCTTCTTTTTTTTTTTTTTTTTTTTTTAGGAAGAAGGTGCTTTCTAAGGTGGGGATTACTTTCGAAAGAGCTGCATCTACACTGATGTTCTTCTTTTGAGGTGCCCAATATGTAAATCTGCACCTTGCTTGCATTTTTCATTTCCCTCATTTGCATGCCTCTTTCAAAAGAGGAATGCTAGTATAGACACAGCCAATGTGCCCAGAATGCTATTTCAAAATAGCTGGTACTATTTCAAAATGCATTTTGTGTGTAGCAGGGTTATTTCAAAATAAGATATTTCAAAATAGCTGTCTCAGCATATCTCTGAAATAACTCTATAGTGTAGCTGTAGCCTAGGACTGTTTCACTGATATCCATGTGAGATGATCAGGAAAGATGCATGGTGCTTACATCTTTAAGACCACAGGACTTTTCAGAAAAGTGTCCAAGCAAGACTTTTCTTCCTCACCAGCAGATTATCACTGGGAATGTAGAAATGACAGTATCAGTCATGGTGACTCAGCCTACTCTTTGGTTTATGAAAGCCTTTCACCAGACATCCTGAGAGAACCAAAGAAGGATTCAACCACTAGCTCAGCAGGGGCAGGTTGCAAGTTGAGTGGGCTTTTGGTCAATGGGAGGAACCCTGCTACTCACACAAAAGAGGAAAGAGTATTCATATCATACTTATATCTGTGGCTTTCACAGATCACTGTATAGGAGGGAGTTGCGTGGTTGCACAAAATGGCAGCATAGGGCAATGGTGCTAAATACTGGGACTACTATTTCCATTTTAGCTGATTTCTCACTCCTGAGAGTACCAAAGGCAGAGAGCTCAGCTGCTTCTATGAGCCCACATACTGCAATGGGAAAGTGTCCTACGGCAGAGCTAGAAATAAGGTTGCCATCTCTAGACACCTTTGTCAGAGGATTGCAGAGAACTTCCAAGAAAGGTTCATTAAACTTTCTCAGGAATACTCAGGTGACATTCCCATTTACACAAACAAACTGCTGCTCCTCTCTCTCTAGCATATAACCCTAGAGGGGCCTGAAAAGCAGATAGCAACTCTATCTCTCTTGGTTGTGGCACTACTTTTAGAATGAGTAAATTACTGACAACTCAAAAGGTGTGTCCTGGCCATCCCTCTAATGGAAAATTTAAGTACACACTTATCCAAGGTTCCTTCTCCTGCACCAGCCTCACCTATGCTTGACTGGCTGGATTTTGGTGGAGTCAATAGTTCCTGGCTCACTGCATAGCTGAATCTCCTGGCTGTCTGTCCCCCATCCTCCTCTTCCTTATACAACTCCTCCTTCTTGCTGTTCACAGGACGGTCCCTGGGACTCAGGGTCCTCAGAAGTATCAACAGTGGTGTGCAAGGTGGTGCTGCAGTTTCTGCTGAATGGCATCTAACTGGTATAAGTGGCAAGATTTCAGCTTCTACCTGGATTGATTGTTGGCTTCCCTGACTTTCTCATGTGCCTCGTGCAGTCTTTCATACAGAGCCACTGCTGCTACTTGTTGCAGCCTTTTTCCTGAATCCCCCAAGCAAACTGCTCATAGACACCCATATTTCTATGCACTGGTTCAGAGCAGTGCCTGCACAACCCCCTCTTTCCCAAAGGCCCAGAAGATCCAACCTTTCTTGTCTACTCAGGGTCAGAACATGTTAAGAGTGAGCAGCCAGCATGGTCAGCTGGGCAGTGGCACAGAACTGAGAGCTGCCAGGTGTGCTTTTAGAAAAAGTCATTTCAAAACTCCACAATGTTTTAGAGAGGAGGAGAGGGCTTCAGGTCCACATGACCACTGGGAAGTGAAGCTTACAGTAGCGAACAGGGAAGTGTGTGAAGGACAGATGTTGGAGGACTGTGGAGCTGACACAGGTAACACAGTGTCTGCATGGATGCTGTGACAATCTCCATACATTGATCTTGGCTCGATGCTGTTCAGGCAGATGGTGTTAATATGTCAATATACTTGGTCACTTACATCAGTGTGAGACAAATTTAAGTGTAGGCACAGGCACTGCTAGGTCCACACATGACCACTTATGCTGAAATACTTTTGTAGTGTAGGCTGCATCTCAGTCCTGTCTCAGTGCAGGGGACTGGATTAGAAGACCTAAGGACGACTCTTCCAGACCTACATTTCTGTGATTCAGGACATGAACATTTTTAAAAATTGATCTTCTACTTTAAGACAAACAGTTTTCGGTAAGATAAAAAGCTGCACATGTAATGACGTGTAGTAGCATTTATCAAAAATGTGGATGAATAATCATACAAAAAAGTATAATTGCCAGGCAATGTCAATCAAAAATATTTCAAACAGACTTCTGTGGCCAACATCTCTTGTAGCTGTAATAAACCCAGTAGATTGAAAAAGAGAGATAAATGAGTAATTTAGTTTTATTAACTCTTATAATGTGACATGTATGGAATTAATATAATATCAATTATTGAATGATGCAACATATCATTTTGATAGCAAAAGAATGTCCAGGCAATGTCAAATTACCTTTTTGTTAATTTGAAAACTGGCTGCAATCTCCTAGAAACTGCCAGTTTCAAGAATCTCTTCAAGTCACTGTGGAAGCTTGAACCAACAAAAATGAATTTTTGATTGATTTGGAATGGCATTCCATTCAATCTAATGCACAGATATTATTTTAAGTTATTTTGAAATTATTAAGCATTTCCAGTGTAATTTGCACCACTATGATAATCAATCTCTTATAAACCTCTTTCTTGAATAATATTTCATGTAGCTCAAGCATATGTGGAAGTCAAATTGTGTTTCATTATATTATGAAGGTAAAACATTATGCAAAATGTCTCAGGCACAACAAGATGCTACTCATCAAAGGAAAGGAAATCATTATTTGGCCCTTTACAAACATACTTCAGGTTGATAAAGTAGGTTTAGAAAATAATTATACCTGCGAGACAGGGATTAACTTTTTTAAATTAAATTTCATTCACCTCCTGATGTAAAACACAAAATTGGTAAAAATAAAAGTCAGAAATGAATATGTAGATGGATAAAATGTCCCACAAGTGAAAAATGACCCAAAACTTATGGCCCTTGAGTCAACTAACAACTGCAGAAATGTCAGCACCAGGAAGCCTGAAAAACCAGTAGTGATTTCATTAATAACATGCTTATTGCTGTATTGAAAAGGAATTGTTCCAGCATGCACTCTAGGGACATGCATTGCCTTTAAAATTCAAATAGCTGAACTGGAACTTTTTTCTCTCTTTCACCTTACCTGCTGTTACCTACACCACTGAAATTAGCCAGCTGGAGATCATTATTTCATAGGCTCTCCAAATCTTTCATTTTCTTCATGAGCGGAACACAGCACATGAGACGCATTCTATTCAAAGTAAGAACATTAAAGGCCTGGGATAACAATCTCTGGTTATGGCCAATTCACCACAGCCAGTAAGAAATGACCCCACTGAAGGCTGACAACTCCCCTATAGGGCGGGGGCTTCAGTTGCTGTGTGTATGGATTCCAAATTTTAATAAAATCAGAAAATGAAAACACTGGCTATGAGAAGGAGGAAGGGGTTATAGTTTAAACAGCAAACAAGGGCTCATCAGAGGAGTGTTCATTTTTTAACCCTGCCACAGAGTCTGTGTGACTTGGTAAATTGTTAATTGTTCATAATCACTTTGTGAACACTTCTGCAGCAGTGGCAGCCAGAGCCTCAGGTTCCTTTGAACTGTAGCCAGCGCACTGTTCCTCATGGCCGGCAGGGCTGGGGTGGGCCCAGTGCTGTGCTCTGGATGGCACTGAGAGCTGTCTGCCTCTTCTTACTTAGGCTTCACTCCTTCCAAGAGTGCAGATTTGTTTCACACACCCCCACACACACAAACACACATACATCTTGCCCTGGGGTCTGTGGTTACTGTCAGCCCCGCTGTCTGGGCACTAATTCCCTATCTATAAAACAGGATTGATAGTATTTCTTTTCTCCTACATTTTGTCTTGTCTATTGAGATTATAAGTACGTCAGGGCAAGGATTGCTTCTTCATCTGTGCAGGTAAAGTAAAATGAGGCAAGAGTTGTAACATTTATGTTATAAATCTTGAAAGGCATTGGATAGTCTGTTTATGTTATAGTATTTCCTATCTAAGACACCCTTTCTAGTTTGGAGGAAGGAATGGCCTGGTGCCAGAAGGATTGGCTTGGTGCAATTGGTAGATATGTTCTAGGTAATCTGCAATGCCTACTCTGATCCTGAAGCAGGAAAAGGCCATACAAGTCTCTGTGACTTAGTAAGGTCATCTTTTACTTTTTGGATAATGCTTTTTTTTTTCACTGTGAAGAAATTCATATGGCTATTACCTCAGATTCTCAGAAAGGATTGTACCGTTCTTTGTTGCAAGCTACTGTGTAATTCTTGGTTGTGTGGGTGAAGAATGCATGCAGAAAAAGAGAGAGATTGCAAAGGGAGCAGTGAGAGACTCTGTCAAACACACCCATTAAACCTGATGCCAGAGAGGAGCAGACTGATGACCACAAAGCTAAATAAAGCCCTTCCCCAGGACAATGTAACTAATGCCACTGAAAACCAGAATATTTCAACCCCCAGAGACTGTCATTAAAGATGCTGATGAAGGATAACAATGAAAACAATCTTGAGATAAATGCTTATTAGGGAGTAACTGATTGCAACATGATGGTGAAAAATCCATAGACTTGATTGGGAAAGAACTGCTATCAAGGATCAGGTGTTTTGCCGTCTTTCTTTGGGTTCACCCTGCAGAGCCATGGAACACTGAATCATGACAGACAGAAGCCAGCTTCTCTACTCAGGCCTAATCTAACTGGCCAGTCAATTTGTCTGAGCTACAGACTGATAACTATAACACTGGCAGGTGTGTGTGTGTGTGTATGTGTGTGTGTGTGAATGCACATGTGGCTTTTCTTGTTGTATTCTCAGCAAATGTGGTGTATTTCTTTTTCTCCGATACAGATCCTATTTTCTTTTTATTAGAGTAACACATTTGGGGCTTTTGTATTAACATACTAAATCATAATACTGAAACAAAGTGCACTTTTGAGATTTATTTATCAGGTTCCTAACCGTACAAATATCAATATAGAAAATCCAAAAGATTGGTGTGTTCTACATTATCTTTACCTTCTGTCAGTTAATATATTTCAACAAATATAATCCTCTACGCTCATGCAAATAAAAATGAGTAGCTGAGGACATGGGCTAGGGTGACTTTCACAAGTTAGCCATCCATGTCATGTGCAAGCATACAGTCTCTCAATCCTGTGGCAGGTTGGTCACCATAGTTTCTTTTTCATGGAGCTATCCTATGCAACACATAAAATTCAGTGTTCTGATAGGGGCTGAACTAATTGAAAAAGTGAAATGCCTGAAGAACTGAAATCCTAGCACAACCTGGAAGGATTTCTAGTAGCTAAGATCTCATTAAAAGATAGTGTTTACATGTAAAGCCAGACAATAGTAAGATAGGCCTCACAGGCCAAGTGATTGACAATGCACCTGCAGCCTTCATCTGCTAGAGACCTCCATATTTATGGTTCAACGACCAAGGACATGATGCTACTTAATTTTAAATTGCTGAAATGCAGAACATCACTACAGTTTTCTTTACATGTTTTGCTTCCCACACAGGTGACCCTTATCTGATCAGAATACAGAAAACCAAGTTTAGTTAATACAACTACTTCAGACATTTTTATTGCTGTTAATTTCTTGTGAAACACTATCTCTAATTTTCTCTCGTCTTTTCTTGGGCAGTTACCCAAGCCCCACTTCATTGAATCCCATGCCAGGCAAGGGCAGCACAGCAAAAGTTTGGCAGGTAGAGCACATGGTTTTTATTCTTTTGCTATTTTCTTTAGTGCGCTATTTTGAAGGAACATAGAAGTATCAACAAAAGCTTAATGAAGTCAGATTCAAGAGTCTCTCTTCATGCTGGCTGACAAGTATCAGATGTAATTCCAATGTGGCAGAGTGTAAGTCACCAGTGAGAAATACGTGAACAAGACAGTTACCTCTATGGCACTCTTGTCTGGCAGACCAATATTGACTGTGAAGTCCAGCTATCTGCAAAACAGCTCTGTTTCAGGGAAAATACAAGGTTTTAAAATTTATGTCATTCCATGTTGAAATTTTCTATGGGGAAAAAAACCACAAATGTGAACAGACACCTAAACCTAGATGTCCCACATCTCAAGTGAGCGTCTTAACCAGGTGGCTAAACAATAACCAGAAATTACGGTCAGCACAGAGGCAGTACACAGACATACATACACAACCCTTCCCCTCAGTTCTCAACACACCATTTTCTTCAGAACTTTGATATCAGGGGCCCACATGCCAACTGCCACTGTTTCAAACTCATCTGTTTTTATCCATTTGTTTTCATTCACAACTGAATGATTGCACACATAGTTGGGCTTAAAGTTTCAGGTGAATCAAAAACCAGCTGAATGGCTATGCTAAACAAAATAGAAACTTGCCACACTAACAACCTTAAAGATTTCAAAGAAATCACTCACCAGCCATCTTCCCTACAGAGGTAGATGCAGACTCCTCTAGTGTCTGAAAAATACCAAGAGACAAATGTTCATAGGTCTGGCCATGCAACAGTGGTCTGCATTTTGAGGCCAACAGATGTCAGTTTTGGATGTTAAAGGAGCAAAATAATGAAGAATATTCTAGAATCTCCTCTACTTGAAAGCAGCCTTCCTTGGGGTAGCCTGTCTCTATCATATGTTCCCTCATAAATTGCCTCTGAAGTAAAATTTACAATGAAACACCTGCCACTGTATAACAGAGATTTTTGTTGCCTGTAAAACTCAGCTCTCCCCTAATTTGTGCACATAAACACTGATATACCTTTATAAAAAGCAGCCTACAATAAACAGCCCAGAGAAACAATACAACAAAAGACTCAAGAGACCACCAACCCTTCCTTAACCCAGAATGCATCTGTATATTGTCTCCCCTCCATCCACTTACTAAAGGGATGAATACTGAATGAGCACATACAAGCTACCACCAGTTAAAAGGAGGGAATGCCAAACTGAGATAAGTTTAGTAGGTTCACTCTGTCAAAGATTTGTCCTGATTCACAGCCAAAACATTAGCCTGTCCCATTCTTTGCTTGAATAGTTTCAGGTAATTTCCACATGCTACACAAAAAATGTCTGCCATTGTACAACATTTATTGGGATTATACTGACTGGGATGTGATAATTTCCATGCAAGTGCACTCAGTCTTTTGGCTTCAATGGAAACCAAAATTTTGTAATCCATGTTAAAAAATGTAACAGACCTTCATTTCCTAATGTCTTCCAAATCCTCTTTATTTTTGTCCAAAAAATTGAAAAGACCTTCATAGAAGAAAGATCCTAATATGCCTCCAGTCAAGAGATAATTGAAAGCACATGAAAACATCAAAGGGAAAAAAAAACAATGAACTTTTGAAAAAAATTCTGCTGTCAACCATCAGCTCCAGGGGAGGCTCCTTCTTTACCAATAAGACAGCTGCCTGAACCTCTACCTCCTCTGTTGGCTTCACAGGTGAGCCCCATCCCTCATCTGCCAAAGCTGGAAAAGCTCCAGTACTTGCAGAACATCAGGCAGGTGTTGTCAGCAAATTTTCCTGGCCTATTTTAGGGGTTCTGTCTGAAAATATAAATAACTTCAACTGAAGCCATCACCCAGAAACTATATACACCAACCTTGGTGCCCTGGATAGGCATTGCTTCACCATCTGCAAGCACTGAGTTCAGAAATCTTTTGTCATTGCAGGGGCAGAGGGCAAGCAGACAGAAGGTGAACAGAATAATCTTGACACAAGCTATTAATAAATGAGCAACAGTAGGCAAGAATCTCACTTCCAAAGTATTTTAGCCATTCTCCCAACTACAGTCTGAGTGGTTAATGCAGCCTGGTCACTTCCTTCCTTCCTAACTTCCCCATTTTGTAGCTCACTACTGATGCAGTCTAGTAATTCTGGCAAGTCAGTCTCCAGCCCATGAGGGCAGCCTGGGCTGGTCATGTGCAGGGGGGATGGGGTGGGGAGTTGGGGGGTTCTACCTCTTGACCAAGCTGAAATTATTTCAAACTTGATTGTTGGATTGGAGGCCGACACTGGAGTCCATGAGGTAGGTGGCCGCTGCTTCCTACAGCTTATGCCCAAGCCACACAAGCACCACCACCTGCCTCAGTTCAGTCCACCACCTTGAAGCCACCTCTATATCCACAGTCTTGAAACTGCCAAGGCCAGGTCTAGACTAGAGGGATTTGTCAACAAAACATCCATTTCATGGATCGGAAATTGGTTAAAAGACAGAAAACAAAGGGTTGGAATAAATGGTAAATTTTCACAATGGAGGGGGGTAACTAGTGGTGTTCCCCAGGGCTCAGTCCTGGGACCGATCCTGTTCAACTTGTTCATCAATGATCTAGAAAATGAGGTAAGCAGTGAGGTGGCAAAGTTTGCAGATGACACCAAGTTGTTCAGGACAGTCAAAAGCAAAAGGGATTGTGAAGAACTACAAGGAGATCTCAGCAAACTGAGTGATTGGGCAGCAAAATGGCAAATGAAATTTAATGTGGGTAAGTGTAAGGTAATGCATGTTGGAAAAAATAACCCAAATTACACGTACTACATGATGGGGTCAAATTTAGCTACGACAGATCAGGAAAGGGATCTTGGAGTTATAGTGGATAGTTCTCTGAAGACATCCACGCAGTGTGCAGCGGCAGTTAGTAAGGCAAATAGGATGTTAGGAATTATTAAAAAAGGGATCGATAATAAGACAAAAGATATCATACTTCCCCTATATAAAACTATGGTACGCCCACATCTCGAGTACTGCGTGCAGATGTGGTCTCCTCACCTCAAAAAAGATATATTGGCATTAGAAAAGGTTCAGAAAAGGGCGACTAAGATGATTAGGGGCTTGGAAAGGGTCCCATATGGGGAGAGGCTAGAGAGACTGGGACTTTTCAGTTTGGAAAAGAGGCGATTGAGGGGCGATATGATAGAGGTATATAAAATCATGAATGGTGTGGAGAAAGTGAATATAGACAAATTATTTACCTTTTCCCATAATACAAGAACTAGGGGACACCAAATGAAATTGATGGGTAGTAGGTTCAAAACTAATAAAAGGAAATTTTTCTTCACACAGCGCACAGTCAACCTGTGGAACTCCTTGCCCGAGGAGGCTGTGAAGGCCAGGACTCTATTAGGGTTTAAAAAAGAGCTTGATAAATTTTTGCAGGTCAGGTCCATAAATGGCTATTAGCCAGGGATAAAGTATGGTGCCCTAGCCTTCAGTACAAGGGCAGGAGATGGATGGCAGGAGATAAATCACTTGTCTTCTGTTCTCCTTCTCTGGGGCACCTGGCATTGGCCACCGTCGGCAGATGGGATGCTGGGCTTGATGGACCTTTGGTCTGACCCAGTATGGCCATTCTTATGTTCTTATGTTCTTATGTTCTTATGTTCTTCACAAAACCTGCAGAGCGTCCAGATTCCCAAGTGCATTCTGTCAATTGTAAGTCGACAGAACTCAATGATTTTTGTCGACAGCTGCACCCTGCTTGCCACGAGGAACAACACCTCTGTCAACAAATATCTGTCGACAAAATACAGGTCTGGACATTCTGGGGGACCTTCTGTTGACTGAAAAGGCCTCCAGGGCACCACAAAGGTGCCACAGGGCACACCCTGTCCACAGCAATCAACGATCTATGGCTCCTGCCTCTGGCTATTCTTGAAGATGCAGGGAGCCAAGGAAACCCTGTGCCAGGAAGCTGAGAGCATGGGAGCAGCAGAGCTACAGTCTGCAGTCCTCCACACCCTTGCAGCCACACCATTGGTGAGAGACTTGCAGATGGCTGAAGAGCAGGCAGCCCAACACACACATGCACCTGCCATGGCTGGAAGCAGGCTAGCCACAAGGGCACCAGCCCAACCCCAGACACATTGAGGAGTGCAGCACCCTGCACACAGGCATTCCTGCAGGTGCAAGGCAGCACCCACTCCCATGGGCAGTGCAGTGACCCACAAGTGTATGTGTGAGTGCTGGGGAGGGGCAGGCTGCTCCTGGCTCACCTGCCATCCATAAGGAGACCCTTCCATAGCAAGATACCCCCTCCTGGTTGCTAGCCCATAGAGCGGCTGGTGGGCCATAGCTGTTGACCTGCTCCTGGAGGCACCACGGAGCCCCCATGCAGCAGGACCCACTGTGCATGATACACATGGCTGTGCCCCAAGGATATCCCCAACCCTTGGCCAAGGGGTATTATTTGCTGCTCACAGTGTGGGGGTTAGGCCTTTTGGACTGTGTTGCATGAATGACTCACCATCTTTCCTCCTTGTCTTCCTTACAGCTGGACCTACACCATCTGAGACCCAAGCCACCCCCATGGCAAGCCCACAGCCTGTGGATCCATTGGTTCATATATGAGGATCTTCACTAGGACCACAATGCCGCCTTCTGGACAATTATGTGCATCATGGATCACCAGCTGCAGGATGACACAGAGTCATGAGCCTGGGACTAACTCATGTCCCGCTTTGATGCTGCCACTGGTGTCTGGCAAGACACGATGGCCCAGCCACCTGCAGCTGCTACCTCAGCCCTACTTCCACCAGCCATCCTGCAGAGTGTCCTGGCCCTGCTTCAGTGGCTGTGGGCCATGCCCACCTCCCTGTCTCCCAGACCTTCTTGCTCTTCCTACCCATCTAGACTCCACTGCAGCCCCACTTCCTTCATACCTGCCCCTGCTCCTGGCCCCAACCCAGACCTGACAGGAGCCCAGAACCTGTGGCAGGAGAGGATCCCACCCAACTTCTGATGCCCCCCCATTCCCCGTCCCAAGCTTCACATCCAAGTTCTGGGGCCCACAACCCCTGTCCCAAGCCCCCCGACTGTAAATAGTTCACAGTACTCTGTTTTGTTGTAAGTTGTTTTGAATTCTATTGTTTATTTTTGCATGAGATTTTTGTTGTTGTTGCTGTTGTTGTTGAGTAAAAGCTACATAATTGTTCACCACACCTGAATCCCTCTTCATTGTGCAGAGGTCGAGGAGGAGTGAAGGGGGTAAGGGAGAGATCTTGGTGGGGACAGGGTGGGCCCAAGGACCCTGCTGGGGTGGGAGGGCCTGGTAAGTGTTACTGGGGGCCACAGGAGAAGGTCTTCCTAAGGGCCATGCAAATCCGCACCCCATCATGATGGGCCTGGTGGATGGGTGCCGTGCCCAGCTGCTCATACACACGGCCCACACAGCCAGCGGCCACTCCCAACCCAAGGAGGAAGGCTTCCCTCTTCCCCTCTACAATGGCTACGTCTACACTAGCAAGTTTTTTTTTCAAAAAATCCTGTGGAGAGTCTACACACAAAATACATTCTTTCAATATTAAATTGGAAGAAAGCAGGACTTTTTCTGGGGGTCCTCTTCCACCCATGGATGAGGAAAGGCACTTTTTCTTAAAGATTCTTTCAGAAAAATATGGCTGTGGCTACACTACCCCCAGCCTTTCAAAAGGGGGATGCTAATGAGCCAGTTTGGTTTCAGGAAGAAGGGGCTTTCAAAATTCCTGAAGATCTGCCAATATTAGGATCTCATAATCCTACCAATGCCCTCCATTTTCATTTCATTTCAGACTGCCAAACATTTCAGAGGATACAAACTTTTTCTGTCTTTAAGTCCTTTGCAAATTTAGCTAACAGCAGTTTTCTCCTCTAATGTTGAATCAGCTATTTTTTCACTTCCTGTAAGGACCCTTATGTCCCTACATTCCCCAACTTGCTATGAAGATACAGTAAACCTTTGATTTAAAGGACTAATAGTGGGGTAGGGTGTCCACTAAACCTGAAAGTCCTTTAAATACGAGGGTTTACAGTCCACTCACCCCACGAGGCGCCCCCAGCCCCAATACCCTCCAAACAAAGAATGCATGCAAATCACCAGAGCCACCACTCCCAGAGCCAGAACCACCACCACTGGAGATGCCCCACCACACAGCCAGAGCTGACCCACTGCATGGCTGTAGAGACCCAACTGCACGGCTGGAGTGACCCTGATGTGCAGCTGGAGGGACCCCACCATGCA
Organism: Carettochelys insculpta; assembly: GCF_033958435.1. Taxonomy (NCBI): domain Eukaryota; kingdom Metazoa; phylum Chordata; order Testudines; family Carettochelyidae; genus Carettochelys; species Carettochelys insculpta. The sequence goes on along the minus strand of NC_134137.1, from coordinate 111,726,200 downwards.
GTTGGAACTGCCCTACTGCTGCGGCCTGGAGGAGCCACTGCTGCGTGGCTGAAGGGAACTGCTGCCACACCCAGAGCCTTCACGCACTCCTCCCACCAAGGGTGAAGCATGTATGGTCCCACGCATGCACCCCACCGCTGGTGGGAGGAGTACACGGCAGTCCCAGTGATTGCGGTCCAGGCAGCAGTGTAGGGTTCAGCTGAGGAGGCCCACAGTGACTGGAAGTGAGAACCCGTCCAGCTGCAGCAGCGGTGGCTCTAGTAAGTCACCTTACTTTTCTGGGAGGATGGTGGGCAGTATTAAGGATTTTATGAGCACTGATTTCTCGGACTTTGGGAACAAAGGGGGGAAGGGGCCTGGCAGGCATCAATTGTTCCCAAAGTCTGCTAAATCGGGGTCCATGAAATCGAGGGTTTACTATCACTCAAAAAATTCTGCAATGCTCAATAATGCTTCTAATCTGTTGCATATGGGCATTCTGAAAAGGAACGCAAACAGGTCATAAGGCGCTGCTTAGTTAATTCCCAACATTCCAACTGGGATGCATAAAACTGTTAAATAGTTTCTCGTTCTGTAAAGACACCAACCTTTTCTAACAGCAATTGCAATATTGAGTAAATAGGCATTTAGTTTCCAATAATTCCGGTCAAATATTACTGTCCCATACTGCTCAAGTTTAACTTGGAACATGCAATGGTCAGGGAACTCTACAGACTTCACTACTCATAACCTCACCATTGTAGCAGCGTTCATATACACCATGTGTAATATATTTCATGGTTCTCCTCTTATAAATTCAAGGGGGCAAGCAATAGTTGTGTGGTATATCTTGAGTTTAGTAAGACTTTTGATATTGTCTTTCATGACCTCATAAACAAACTAGGAAATACAGCCCTAACAAGGCATAAACGGTTAGAAAAACAGTCCTGAAGAGTAGTTATCAGTGGTTCACAATCGAGCTGGAAGAGCATATCAACTTGGGTCCCATAAGGATTGGTCCTCATTTCAGTGCTGTTCAAACTCTTATCAATTATTTAGATAATGGCACACAGAGTACACTTATAAATTGTGTGGATGATACCAAGCTGAGAGGGGTTGCAAATACTTTAGAGGATAGGAATAAAATTAAAAATGTTCTGGAAAAACTGAAGTAACTAAGATTAAATTCAGGAAGGACAAAGGTGAAATATTCCACTTAGGGAAGAACAATCAGTTGCACACTTTCAAAATGGGAAGTGATTGTCTATTTACTTCAGACCCTCAGTAGCAGTGGTGGCAGCGAGAGCCCCAAGTCCCTTTGAATCATCAGACCCTGGGGCTATTGGGATCATAGGGTTGGAAGATACCCCAGGAAGTCATCAAGTCCAACCACTGCTAAAAGCAGGACCCATCCCAACTAAATCATCCCATCCAGGGCTTTGTCAAGCTGAGACTTAGAAACCTCTAGGCATGGAGATTCCACCATCTCTCTAGGAAACCCATTCCAGTGCCTCCTAGAGAAACAGCTTTTCCTAATATCCACCCTAGATCTCCTTCATTGCAACTTGACACCATTGCTCCTCATTCTGTCACCTGTCACAGCTGAGAACAGTCTCTCTCCATCCTCTTGGGAATCCCCCTTCAGGTAGTTGGAGGCTGCTATCAAATCCCCCACCTAACTCTTCTCTGCTATAGACTAAATAAGCCCAAATCCCTCAGCTTCTCTTCATAAATTATGCGCTCCAGCCCCCTAATAATTTTTGTTGAGCTCTGCTCATACAACATTGTACAGTTACCTCATTGGCTAGCATCTTCAGTCACTCAGTATCTTCTGTCACTATATATCTGTCTTCATCCCTCATTAGGACTTTTTTAGCCCTCTGTCTTTTAGAGATCTGTATTCCGCTTACCACTTGTGTCTCACTTGTGTTTCTCGCTTGTGTTTGTGTGTCTTAGCATTCATGAGAATTTGCTTCATACCTCTTTTTTTCCATGCTACACAAGTGGATTGCCAATCCATTCTTCCCTTTTAAGTTCGCTGTTAAGACTCCCTTTACACTTTCTAGGTAGCACTTCATAATGTTTTTCCCCAGAGTCCCAATGTCTTGATTATCTTTAATCAACTCCATTAAAACACTAAACCCATTCGTCATTTCAAGATGAAAAGCCCTTTTTGTATTTATATGGACACAGTAGCAAAATCAGGACAGATAAACATATGGAATTAATGGCAGGCCACACTTTTATTAAACTTTAACATGGGTATTTAATTGATTCCAGTGCAGAGGCTACAGGGCTCCTTACCACACAACCTTCACTAATACCAAGGTTACAGGGCTTCTTCCTGAACAGCTCTTAAAATAGGGACTGAGGTTTTTTTTTTGCTATTGCACTCAGTTGGTACCTTGCCAGGCAGCTGCCATCACCACGTATGAACGGCAATCCTGGCTGCGTGGGGGCCACCTGTGGTCCAAGGACCATTGCAGCACAACAGGATCCTCAGACCCCTTCTTCTTTACCACAGAAGCAGCAAGAAACACTGGGCCAGTAAAGACCTCCAGTTGCAGCAGCCCCACCACATTGCAGCTAGCATCATAAGACATGAGAACAGCCATACTGGGTCAGATCAAAGTCCATCTAGCCCAGTATCCAATTTTCCAACAGAGGCCAATGCCTGAGGCCCCAGAGGGACTGAACAGAACAGGTAATCATGAAAGCGATCCTTCTCCTGACCTCCATTTCCAACCTCTGATAAACAGAGGCTAGGGACACCATTCCTACCTATCAATATCATCGACAGCCTCAGAAACAACTCTGACATTATAATCAAAGAGGCTGACAAAGAAGTGCTCTTTTCATCATGAATAGAACAGCCTACCAAAGGGAGGCTTCCTGGCAACTCTCCAGCACCACATTCTACAAGCCACTATCTTCTGATTCCATTAAGGAGCACACGAAGTAACTACACCATCTTTTCATGACACTCCCTACAAAAACACAGGAACAAATCTACACAGACGCACTCCTAGAGCCCCAACCAGGTTTATTCTATCCACTACTCAAGATTCATAAACTTGGAAATCCTGGATGCCCCGTCATCTGAGGCATTGGCACACTCATTGCAAAATTGTCTGGATATATGGACGCTCTACTTCGAGACACCAGTGACTTCCTAAGGAAAGTGCAATACATTGGTGACCTTTCAGAAAATGCCATTCTTGCTGCCAAGAATGTAGAGGCTCTTTACATTAACATTCCACATGAAGATAGACTTTAAGCTGTTAGGAACAGTATCCCTGATAATGCCAAGGCACAACTGGTGGCAGAGCTTTGTGACTTTTCCTCGCCCGTAACTATTTCAGATTTTAGGACAATTTATACCTTTAAATCAGTGGCACTGCTATGGGCACTCACTTGTTCCCTACTTTATGTCAACATTTTTATGGCTGACCTGCAACAACACTTTCTCACACCTCATCCTCTAGCACTCCTCCTCTGCTTGATCTACGCTGATGACATCATCATCTGGACTTATGGGAAGGAGGCTCTTGAAGAGTTCCACTGCAATTTCAACAGTTTCCACCCCACCACCTACCTCAGCCTGGACCAATCCACACAAGAGATCCTCTTCCTAGACACTACAGTGCAAATAAGTGATGGTCACATAAACACCACCCTATACCACAAACCCACAGACTGCTATGCTTACCTACATGCCTCCAGCTCCCATCCAGGGCACACCACATGATCCATTGTCTACAGCCAATCATTAAGGTATGGTCACATTTGCTTCAATCCCTCAGACAGATACAAACACCTGTAAAACCTTTTCCAAAATTTTCTAAAAATACAGTACGCACCTAAGGAAGTGGAGAAACAGAATAACAGAGCCAGATGCGAACCCAGAAACCACCTGCTACCAGACAGGCCCAAGAAGGAAAATAACATAACCCTACCAGCCATCAGCTAAAACCTCTCCAGCACATCATCAGTTGTCTACAACCCATCCTGGACAATGATCCCTCACTGTCACAGGCCTTGGGAGGTAAGCCAGTCCTCGCCTACAGACAGCCTGCCAACCTGAAACAAATTTTCACCAGCAACTATACAACACACCACAGTAACTAATCAAGGAACCGCTCTCTGCAACAAACCTTGGTGCCAACTCTGCCAATATATCTGCACCAGCAACACCACCACAGGACTTAACCACATCACCCACACCATCAGGGACTCATTCACCTGCACATCTGTTAATGTAACATATGCCATCATGTGCCAACCAGGCCCCTCTGTCATATCCATTGGCCAAACTGGATAGTCTCTATGTAAAAGAATAAATGGACACAAATCAGACATCAGGAACGGTAACATACAAAAACCTGTAGGAGAACACTTCAATCTCCCTGGACACTCAGTACAAGACTTAAAAGTAGCTATCCTGCAACAAAAGAACTTCAAAACTGACTCTAAAAATTTTGGGAATCATTAAGAAAGAAATAGATAACAAGACAGAAAATATTATATACCTTTATATAAATTCATGGTACGTCCACATCTGGAATATTGTATACAGATGCGGTCGCCCCATCTCAAAAAAGATATATTGGAATTGGAAAAGGTTCAGAAAAGGGCAACAAAAATTATTAGGGGTATGGAGTGTCTGCCATAAAAGGAGAGATTAATAAGACTGGGACTTTTTAGCTTGGAAAACAGATAATTAAGGGGGATGTGCTAGAGGTATATAAAATTATGACTGGTGTGGAGAAAATAAATAAAGAGTAGTCATTTATTCCTTACAGTAACACAAGAACTAGGGGTCACCAAATGATATTAATAGGCAGCAGGTTTAAAACAAACACTAGGAAATATTTTTCCACACAACGCACAGTTAACCTGTGGAACTCCTTGCTGGAGAATGTTGTGAAGACCAAGACTATAGTAGAGTTTAAAAAAGATCTAGATAAATTCATGAGGGATAGGTCCATCAAAGGCTATTAGCCAGGATGGTCATGGACGGTGTCCCTAGCCTGTGTTTGCAAGAGGCTGGAAATGGGCGACAGGGAATTCATCACTTGATGATTACCTGTTTTGTTCATTCCCTCTGGGGCACCTGGCACTGGCCACTGTTGAAAGACAGGATATTGGGCTTGATGGGCCTATGGTCTGACCCAGTATGGCTGTTCTTATGTTCTTAGCACCATCAATCAAGGGTTGAACAAAGACTGGGAATGTCTGGGCAACTACAAAAGCAGTTTCTCCTTTCTTGGTGTTCACACACCTGCATCCGCTGCTGGAAGTGGGCCACATCCTCCCTGACTGAATTGACCTTGTCAACTCTCATCTTCCTCTTAATTGGTATTCCTCCTTTGAATGAACCTGTATATTTAGAGCTGCCTTGGAATCTCCGCTACATGCATCTGATGAAGCGGGTTTTTTGCCCACGAAAGCTTGTGCTCCAAAAATGTGTTAGTCTGTAAGGTGCCACAGAAATTCTCATTGTTATTCCTACCTATCCTGGCTAATATCCATTGGTGGATCTAACCTCCCTGAATTTATTTAGTTCTTTTCTGAACCCTGTTAAAGTCTTTGTAGGGTAAAAAAAAAAGGGTAAAAACCTTTGTTACAACAGTCTTGGTCTTCAAAACCTCTTTGAGCAAGCATTTCCACAGGCCAAGTATTCACTGTGTGAAGAAAAACCTTTTCTTAGTTTAAAACATGCTACCAATTAATTTCATTTGGTGACCCCTAGTTCTATGTTATCAGAACAAATAAATAACTTTTCCTTATTCACTTTTTCTCCACCAGTCATTATTGTATAGAACTCTATAACCCCCTCACCCTAGTTCAGGAAGAAGGGGCCTTCAGAAGGAGGACTTCCTTCTAGAAGATCCTCCAGGGGCTGTGCTTCTACACCCTGTTCTGACCTTCTGATATATTTTGTACCCTGATTCAACTGTATCTCATTGATTGTCCTCATTCCACCAAGTTTCTATGATGCCTATTATATCAATATCCTCCTTTAACATAAGGCACTCTAGTTCATATAAGCACTTCAAACGTTTGTCACTATTTAACTGCCTGCCTTTTCCAAATGCATTAGATTCTCTTTCAGTTGATTGTTTCTCTTCTTATTTTACTCATATTTGATCATATTCAATCCTGTCCTCCATAGTAGAACATAGACAATCTCTATTTCTAGGACCTCTCATGAGAAATGCCTCTGTTAGATCCATGTGCTCTTTTGCTCTCCCCCAGCCCTTAGTTTAAAACATGTTCTGCGATCATTTTGATGTTAAGTGCCAGCAGATTGGTTCCATTTTGGTTTAGGTGAAGCCCATCCTTCCTGTATAGGCTCCCACTTCCCCAACAGTTCCCACAATTCCTAATGAATCTAAACCCCTCCTCCCTGTGCCACCATCTCATCCATTTACTGGGACTCTGAATTTCTGCCTGTCTACCTTGCCCAATATGTGGAACTAGAAGCAAATCAGAGAATGCTACCAGAGAGGCCCTAGTTTTGCATCTCTTTCCTGGCAGCCTAAATTTGGCCTCCACAACCTCTCTCCTACCATTCCCCACGACACTTGTACCTACATGTACCAAGACCACCAGCTCCTCCCCAGCACCACACATGAGCCTTTATAGATGTTTCCAGAGATCCACAACCTTCACACCAGGCAGGTATGTCACTGCATGGTTCTCCCAGTCATCACAAACCCTTCTATCTATGTCTCTAATGATCAAATCCCCCATTACTAACACCTGCCTTTTCCTAATGACTGGAGTTCCCTCCCCTGGCGATGTATCTTCAGTGTGAGAGGATACCACAACATCATCTTGAAAGAGGTTCCCAACTATGGGATGGTTTTCCTATGCTCCAGTTGACTGTTCACCTTCCCTAAGACTTTCACACTCCTCAACAACACAGGGTCTGTCTGAATGGAAGTGGGACAGCTCTACAGTGCCCCAGAAAGCCTTGTTTATGTATCTCTTTGCCTCCCTTAACTCCTCCAATTCAGCCAGCCTCAGCACATGGTCCTTCAAACAAACTGCTCAGCACATGGATATCCAAACAAACATACAAACCTAAGCTCATCCTATAGTATCTTTACATTAACTAGCAAGAAACCCCCAGCACATGCACCACAGGCAGACACTTATCTCAAGGGGCCTGTAATCACTCCTTCTTCACCTGGAGGATTCCCCCAAGAAATTCCCTGTTAGCAGCTCCAGTTATCTCAGCTCCCTGGTCAGTAGCTCCCTCCCCTCCAATGCAGGCTGCACCCTTTTGGGAACTGGCAGCCCAGGTGACTTCCTCATATAGTAGTTCCTCCTGCTGTCCAGGCAGTGATGGGGGGAGGAAGTGCTCATGATATCCTTTCCCAAGAGAGTTCCTGCTCCAGGCAGATCTCCCATGCTGGGGAAAGGCATATGAGCTCCTGAGCCAGGGGCAGGCACTCTAACCCTGAGGAGAAGGGCTCTCAGAGCCTAGCTCTGTATCCTGAGAAGGATAAGAATAACCACTGCTGTGTCTGGAAGATCGTTGAGGAACACTTTCCCTTCTAGAAAGGTGCCAAAAGAGGCTGGGCTAAATGCTGGGAACTGGGGAATGCTGAGCAATCAGTGCCCATCTCTCCCAGATGGCCAGTGGGTTCCAGAGACTCCCTCCTGTGTTAGCCCTTGGCAACTGTCTCCTTCTATTGCTACTTGGACTACCCTCTTTCACCTCGAGCCTCATCAGTTTCTATCAGTGCATTGAGATGAGTTGCTGGCATTTTGGATCTTTAAATTTGTGCACTGTTTATGTGTGTTCTTCTTTTAAACTTCTTCATTGTCCTTAACTTGATCTTCAATTTAGCAGTAGGAATGCTACGGTCACCATCACCATCACTCCCCTGTACGCACGTGTAATATGATGGGGGCCTTCTGGGCACAGCTGAGGAAACCAGTTCTGGGTATATTGCTTAAAACCAGGCCACTTACAGCCCAGGCTGTGATTTCCTTCTCAGTAAAGCAAATCAAGCAACCCACAATAGTACCTGTGCCAGCCCCACTGGCCAGCCAGAAGATACACAAGCAAACCCACAGATTCTCCAGCTGCTCCTAATGCTGAAAACAGCAACTTCCCCTACTCAGGAGAGGTTCTTAAAACCTATTGCACTAAGTCCACACAGATTCTTCTGGACCTCAAAGGGTCCAGCCACATTTCCAGGTCAATATATACTTGGATCTTACCCGAAACAGCACTCTGTGCCCATCCTTCAGAATCTGAAATCTAAAGATTTATTAACAAAGAAAGAAAGAATAGGATGAGAGAAAAAATGTGAAAATGGCACATTACAAGCATCCATTAAAGGGACTGATGCAGACCAGAAGTATTATATGCTGATTTCTTGAAAGTCTCTGAAAGCACACCCCTTGAGGAGTAAGAACCCAGTTCACATGGGCTCAGTTCATACAGTCTGAAGACTGGAGATTGAAGACAAAGATGGTTACTGCAGGGGCCATCTTATAGCTTGCCATATGGAGGGAAACACTCTTCTTCCATAGGCAATTCAGGGTCATCTGACCAGGTGGACTGCATCCCAGATGACTAGTCCCTAATACCTGAGATGTGTATTTAAAGTCTGAGTCTTCATCTACTATCCCGTCTGGTAGGAGACCCCACTTCCTATTATATACCCGTAGCTCTAAAACATTTCTAATACAGCTAAGGAGCCAATATCTATAACTTTGCAAACAAACATGGCACAGATATATAAGTAGCATAAACAGATTCAGAGCACTACTAGCTTTCATTAGACATGTCACTCACCCCCCCACCCTACCACAAAATTTGGAGTCCATCACATACAGTGATGACAGAAATGGCTTTTATATTTACTTTAAGAATCCAGTAATGTCACAACACGTACATCTGCCCATGAGCAGCAACAATTAAGTGAAGAGCAGAAGCAGTTTGCCTGTTTTTTGTAGCAGCATCTGAGGAGTTCCACATCACTTTATGGGTTTTTTTATGTGGAAATAGCCATGTGTTGAGGTTATAGTGGGGGTTGCTGAGGGCTACTGAACCCAACTGTAAACCCCGTATGTAACATTAACCACTTTAAGATGGGGATATGGCAGAACACCCAGAACACCGGGTTCCAGTACCTATAGTCATACTGCACAATTCTATTAATTTCACCATTTTTATTTACATCCAATGCCCTGTCACCTTAGTCTTTATGCAACACAATACATTGTTGCTTCAACCTTTGCACTAAAATCTCCTATAGCTCTGTAATATCACGCTCTGGGACCTCGCTTCAATAGCAACTCATATTTTCCCTTCACCTGGCTTTTCATTGGTATGTGTGCAGCATTGTATCACTGTCAGACTGTAACCTAAAAATTAGCTCTAATTAGTCGACTAATTCCTTATCAGCCTGTTCTTTGATTCTTTCAACTACCCAGCTTCACTTTACTCCAGCTTCATGTCTATCATTCAGATTCCCAGAGTAGATGAGAGTTTTATTTGTTTGCTTATTTCAAATTGTCCATCTACAGGTCACTAATTCTAAAGATGACAAGGTGGCATCTATCAATTACTTGAGCAGCTTTCATATTTTAAACATTATTTCTTACATTCCAAAATCCACTTTTCATTACTGATCTGGCACTGAATAAGGCACTTTTCAGGACATGGGCTTCTGTACTGCCTGTCATGTTCTTCACGTGAACTTGAACTCTGGTAGGCTCTTGCTGCATACAAATATGGGCTCTGGCATTAATTTCTGTAGTATGTTTGTTTCATATGATGACCTTACCAGCCCTATGCACAACCTTACGTCTGCAGTTCTTTATTTATTATTCTGAGCAGTCTGCATGTGGATACCCACCCCCATGGAAAATTACAAGTGAAAGAGGAAGCTTAATTCCCCTTCTCACCCTGGGCCTGGGCACATGGCTGTATATTGTCATATCACCTGTGCAGGGTGTTGATCTGCCTGAGCAGAGTGCACATTGCCCTGCCTTATTCCACAGCTGTCTGCTGTAGCCTACACACTCAGCACAAAACTCCTCCTGCAACTCACCACATGTGAACAGAGTTCCCATAAATTTCCTGCTCAAGTTTAGCGTGGAATGAAATGATATGCAAGTTAAGCACTGGTCAATTTGCTTTCATGTACTATGAAAGCGTAGAATGAACATAACATGGCACAGGCTGCTAAGTCGTATATCCAGATTCATTCACACCTTTCAGTAGTATATTCGTTTAGCGTGAGAAGAAATACAAACAGTGCTAAGAACAAAAAGAATACTGTAATTTACAACTGAGGGTCAAACCGATCACTGACCTACCCGCAACACAGCCATACTGAAAACTAAGCATGCATGGGTGAAAATCAGTCCTTGGTAAGACCCAGAGAGAGAGAGAGAGACCTACGCAGTGACTAACCATGAAACTATGTCCTTTCAGTTGTATTTCAACAGCAAATTTTCAGCTGAATGGCAAATAGCAAGAGAGATATTTAGTTTTACTCACTCCCCTGTAAAATTCTTGCAGTGTATTCAGAAGGCAAAGTGCAGCAAATATGAATATCCAGAGGGCTTACCTTAATGATTAACAACATTCATTTTATAGTGTGAAATACTGAAATGGCACCCTACTGGCTTGTATTTCTGAGGCACACAAGATGGGACTGCATCATGTACCAATTCCTACAACATTATGAATATGCTAACAAAATATAATAGTCTGTTATTTTGATTTATATTTATTTCTGTTCTGCACTGTAAATGATAAGAATGATCTTGGTATTTACTCTGTCCTTTTCACCCAAATGGATCTCCAAGCATTTTACACACTTTGCCCTTCCTATTGAGTTTGTACAATGAATTGGTAATGGGCTGGGCTGCCAAGACTACTATTAGAACACAATGGAATTTACTGGCTGGGAGTTAGGGCTGTTTAGAGGAATCCATGGGTAGTGGAAATTTTGATGTTGTTGCATTTTTAGTTTATAACCAGCAAAACACATAATGATAGGTCACAGACAGCTCTCATTATTTCCAAAGTCTTTCAATACAGCACATTAAAGGTCAGCCTAGATATGAATTTGAGAGGGGAGACTGAAGAAGAAAGGAGCTGTGATACACAGACATGACCTTAAAAATCAAAAACGATGTTTTTGTCAATACTCTGTGTGTGCAAGATGAACCAAAATGGCTTGAGTTTGAGAGCTGTGTTGCAAGATAAATGGCTCTTCAACTGTACTTTTCTAGACTAGCAGTGACACCAAGCTAGTTAGGCCAATGGTAAACGGGAGTCATAGGTAGGTGTGAAAATCCCTTCAGTTGTAACTGTACAGTTGAATCCTAAAAATTGTAGTAAAATTGCATGAGTAGAAAGGGAAGGCAAGTTTGGACCTATCTCATTATATTCCACAAATATACTGTATATACTTACAGTTTGAAGATTTCTGTTTGTTTGTTTTTGATGCAGAAATATAATGAACAGATTGTAACTTGCCCTCATGCGTAGTCACCCCACTCTTTTGTAGCCCATGAAACAGTTTGTCACAACTGCAATCTTTGCACTCTGCAAAAAAGCAGGCAGGGACAAGGAGGTGGGGTCATGGCCCCATGTGTTCTCTCTGAACTAGCAGTGTCAAGGGGATGATCCATTTTAAATATGCGCACTTTGTGCATTTGGCCTGGATACCAGGCCACTTGGCTTTATCTCTTTGCATGAGTGAGGGATAGGAAGCAATAATCCCTCCCTCAAATTTTCCTGGGATTCTGCAGTTCTGTATTGTTGCCTACTTGGGAATATACCTAATGCTACAGTTTGGCCCAAATATAAGTTTCTGTTGAATGCAAGTAAGTGCTAATGGCTACTTGCTTTTTTTTTTCCTGCTCACAAATGCTCACTTGATGTCTGTGTCATAACAAATTAGAACAAATTATAAATAGTCAGGGATGATTAAGTGAATTAGCTTTGCACTAACACACTGTGACTTTGACTCTGTTGAACTCCACTGTGGTGACAAAGCCAGCAGTGGACAACTCTAGCTATTCTGGAGTCTTTTTTCCCTACTAAGGTACAATACTTTGCATTTCATAAGTATGTTCACACTTACTAGAATATCAGCTCCTTCAGGGTCAATCTTCTGGGGTTCAATTTAGCGCACCTACTGGGATGAGCTAAACTGCACCTCAGGGCAATACAGTTGGCCCTGGTACTCCTTATTGTTGCAGGGTTTCAGGGAGTTTGTCCCATCAACCTCCCACTGTGTGGATGTCTGGAACAATCAGTCTAGGGTATGTCAGTTCCAGCTACACAATTGTCGTAGCTGGATTTGCTCATCTTAGATCGAGTTTTCTAGCTTGTGTAGACATGGCCGGAAAGAGCATTCAAAAAGGATCTCATCACTACTAAGCTTCACAATATCCTTGCTAGTTGTAAGTGAGGAAAAGTAAGGAGCATAGAGGTTAAATTGAAGTGCCTGGAGTAAAATTCCTGACATGCAGCTCTGTATACCTGACTGCTGCATTTTCTATCTCTTTTTACCTATTTCTTCCATAAATATCAGACAACTCATTTTTGACTGGAGACGGATTTCCTGTTATGCATTTCACCAGCAGTGGCATCACTGTGATCTGACTGAAATATTTGTAGTATATTCTCCTGGGAGTTTTGTGATGCTAGAAGCTATGAATATATATATTTTTAAAGGTGGCTGTGTTCTGAACAGCTGCTGATAGTCTGTAAAAACCTCTTTATGCAGCTGAAGACTTAGAAGTTAAATATAGAAACTATATACAGTAAAAGCCCTTTAATCTGGTCTCTGATAGTCTGGCATTCCCTGAGATATGTGTACCTCGAAATTCACATAAATCAGGGGGTTTGAGTGGTAGGCTGGGGCTGTGAGATGTGGGCAGGGAGGTTAAGCCTGGGGTAGGTTAGGGCTGCAGGGGGGCCGGGAGGTGGAGTTGAGCTGTGGCATGCAGGGGTTGGAGCTAGTGAGTGAGGGGGTTGGATCTGGGGCGTGCAGGGGAAGTGAAGCTGGAGACATATGGTGGTGCAGAAGCTGCAGGAGTGTGGGGATGTAGAAGCTGGAGAGGCGCATGGGTGCAGAAGCTGCAGGAGTGTGTGGGTGAAGCTGGAGACACAGAGGGGTGGGGAAGCTGAGAAGCATGGGGTGGTGAAGATGAGAAGCCTGGGAGTGGTGAAGAAGCTGCAGGAGTGAAGGGTAGAGAAGAAGCTGGGGATTGTGCAGGAGTGTTGCGCTGCAGCTGGGTGTGGGAGTGGTGAGCCACGACAGTGGGGTTTGAACTAGGGCGAGGTGGTTATGGTGACATCAAATAGTCTTGAAAATTTGGTAATCTAGCACCTGCTGGGTCCCAGACATGCCAGATTAAAGGAATTTTACTGTAATAAATTATCTAGTGCATCCTTCTCTGTCAGTGCATAACTGTTTCTGAATGAGAGCAGAAATATATAAAAACATTGTTTTGTTTTTCAGAATTTTTCACAAAATATTTTACTTTGGGCAATTTTTCAATCACAAAAATGATTTTAGGATAAATAATAGTGAACTAGCTATGTTCACATTACAACATAAAAAGTCAATCTATGGATTATTTCCAATGTGCCAGCTTTCATAACCAAGCAATTCCTTGTGTGAATCAGACTCACTGAATTTCAATTAGCTTTACATTCAATTTCTAACTATTTTACCCCTATCTGATAAGCTGATATCTATCAAGTAAGTAATTGAGGCCAACCATTTGTTTTTGGTCTTCATCAGACCTTTAACTAATGTGCTGAGCTTTCACAATTCAAACTGCCTTCACCATGCTTGTGAGTTACATTGGTTAAGTTATGCTCTTCCTAGTCACATAAGTAGTTCCATTGCTTTTAGATGATTTGGCCTGTTGTGTGCAATGTCATCCTTACCTTAGTGAATAATGGGTTTGATTTGTGGTAGAGAAAGAAGCAGGAGATGTGCAAAGTCCAAACCCTTTGAATCTTTGAGTTCTATTTCTATTAGACTGAAGTACTACCCAAACTCTTTGCATAATCTATGATCAAAATAGTTCAACATAAAAAAAAACAGTTTGATACTTTATACTTTGTATTCCTAGAAATACAGCCTTTTAGGTACCCAGTTACCCTATAGCAAAAATACTCCTGTAAGTATTATAAAATATTCCTTTGAGAAAGGTTTTGAGAGATTTTCATTTATTCAAATCAGTTGAATCTGAATTGTCAATTCACCAAAGTATAGAACATCGAGGATTTAAATCTGCAAGTTTCACTCAAGCAAGTGGTTTTTACTCATGCAGGTAGTTTCACTACCTACATGTTTCAGGATCAAATCTCTCTGACATGAAAAAGGGTTTCTTCATCAGGCTCTAGAAGTCCATTCACATACTTCATGGGATTCTATATCCCCTTACTACTTCCTCTTCAGTACAGTTGAAGTCTCTTTTATTTCATTTTTTCCATCATGTTAAAAATAGCCTATAGAAGAGAATAAAATTTATTTTGCAATGGGAATTCCTGTTCACCAGGATCAAGCATGTGGGACTTTTGGTCAGTCAATTTGTCTTATACAGAGTATCGCTTTCATAAATTCTCTTCATATGGGAGTAATTTTTGCACCTGCTTCTTTGAACCATAAACTGAAGGTATTGTTTTAATGGTTCCCCTAACTACCATGTACTATTCTGAGGAACACCTGTGAATATTCAAACTGCAGTATTTCTTAGAACTGTCTAATTAGAGCAACCCTTTGGACAAGGGTCAGCCTTTGCACCTGGGTCCCTCAAAAACAGTTCCATTAAATTTACCTCAGGAATCCTAAATAGTGTGGCAATTGCAAGCACCTCTGTGAGTTGTCTGTGTGAAGACCCTTGTTAACAATAAGGCTTTGGAATCCTCCTGATGATACTTCACACCTAGGCTTTGCAAATTTATATATGCATGCCAGCACTGGTGTGGTACCTTCAGACATACTCTGGAGGCTAATTAAATTTTTAGCCTTCACATGTTTTAACAGATTCTGGAAACAACTCCAAAAGCATTGGGGCTATTGGCTTCTTTGCATATCTAGGGAATTCACAGCTGACCCTTTTCCCCCTCACTGCTTTCCTACTTTACAACGGGTCATACTCTCTAACCATAGTTGTAATAGGGTTCTAGCTTTAAACACTGAGCCAGATTCTCAGATCCTGGTGTAAAATGGTGTTGCTCAATTAAAACAATGGTGTCACACCAACAAGAGCTGAGACTTTGGCCCTGTATACTGTCTGAAAACCTTTTTAAAGCATCCATCTTTACTTCTCTATTTTGTGGTTTATTTTTCTCGGATGAATAGTACCACCTCTCCAGTGCAACCAGAGAAACTGACTTGACATCAGAAATATTGCTTCTTCATTATTCACATGCAACCAATCCAGACTGATTATAGATTCGTAGAAGATTGGTTTGCAAAGAGATCTCAGGAGGTCATCTGGTCCAACCTCCGGCTCAAAGCAGGACGACCCCAACTAAATCATCCCATTCAGGGATTCATCAAGCCTGGTTTAAAAACCTGTAAGGATGTAAATTCCACCACTTCCCTCGGTAACCCATTTCTGTGTTTCATCACCACCCTACAGAAACGCTTTTTTCCTCAGATCCAATGTAGACCTTCCCCACTGCAGCTTGATACCCTGGCTTCTTGATCTCATATCCACCATCAATGAGAATAATATAGCTTCTTTCTCTTTGGAACCCCCTTTCAAGTAGTTGAAAGGTGCTATCAAATGCCACTCTTTTTTTTTCTTCTATAAACTAAACAAGTCCACTTGCCTCAGCCTCAACTCATCAGTCATGCGCCATAGCCCCCTCATATTTTTTTATCCTCAAGTGGACTGTCTCCAATGTAGCTGTGTGCTTTCTGTAGTATGGGTGCCAACCCGGAACATAAAATTCCAGATGTGGTCTCACCAGTGCCAAATACTGTGGATTCATACCAGCCTTCTAATCCACTGTAAAATCCAGATCCTCTTCTGTAGTACTGCTGCTTAGCCAGTCAGTCCCCAAACTGTAACAAGCAGTACATGGGAGTCTCCCACCCTAAATGCACTTGTCCTTGTTCAGGGGTCTGCAACTGAAATTGTGAGAAGAGTCATTTTTTCAAATTCAGTTACAAAATCGATCCTTCAAGAGCCGCTATGCACGTGAATACGGATAGTCCTTAATAAATAATGTCAAACTGTGCTTTTTATCATCCCTGTTTTAAGAACAGCACACACAATTATTTGTACCAGTTAGAAAGCTAAGTTACCCCCTTCTCCAGGCTGTACCCACCTCAGCCCACATATCCACCCCAATCCCCAGGTTTACCCCCTCATACTGCAACTGACACCCCCCCCAAGCTTAACCCCTCTGAGCCCCCACCCCCCAAGGATTAACTTGCCTTTGCACATGCAGCTCCTCCACTGCTCCCGCCACCTTCTTGGCAGGCTGCATGGCTCCCTCAGGGAAATATATTTCATGAAAAGTAAAATAAATAGTATTTTAAATTCACCTAGTAGAAGTACTGTAGTGCACTCTCTTAACTATTGAAGTTGAACATAGAAATGTAGAATTATGTACAAAAAACTGCATTAATAACAACACAGTGTAAAACTTTAGAGTCTGCATGTCTGTTCAGTTCTACTTCTTGTTCAGCCAATTATTCTGCATCTACACTACAAGATAAATTGGATATTTAATAAATTCAAATATTTAACCTTGATATTTTGAATTCGAATAAAGTGTCCACAAAACTTCTTGAAATTCAACCCCCCTTTGTGCCGTGTCGAATCTCTGTGTCCCCATTGTCCCATGCAAGTTCGACAGCATGAGCACTGGATTTTAGGTACCAATCCCATGGTGCCCTAGCCTTGGTTGCTTGTGGATGTTTCATGTTGGAATCTCAGAAAAGCAGTGTCCCAGAATTCACTGCATCAGTAACCACACTACAAAAGACCTGGAGATTGCTCCGTTTCCTGCTGCAGCATTCCAGCACAAGCATGGATCCACAAATGCTCCAACTCATAGCACAGATTGTTTCAGCAACCACAGTGGCTATCATGAAATTTGTCCTTCATTTCTAAAGCTCAGTGATGCTTGGCTATCGTGCTGCTTCTGCTGCTGCTGCTGCTGCTGACGATGAGGATGGTTTGGAAGAGCAAATCTCCCAACTGCAGTCCAAGAACTCAGACCTGGTGCCTGCCTTGACTGCATTGCTGACAGTGGAGTGGTGGTTTTGGACATGATAGACCAGCACACACTGGCGGCACCACATCATTTTGGAGTTCTAGCAAGACCAGCAGTGAGTGCAGAACTTTCACATGTGCAAGTCCACCTTTATGAAATTTTGTGATGTGCTGGGGCCCACCCTGAAGCACAGAAAAACCAAAATGAGGGAGGCTTTAAGGGTTCAGAAGAAAGTGGCAATTGCACTGTGAAAGTTTGCAACCCCCGACAGTTACTGGTCAGTGGCAAGTCAGTTTGGGGTGGGCAGATCTCCAGTGGGGTCAATGGTGATGGAGGTGTCCCGTGCAATCTGTCAGCATCTCCTTGGGAAGACGGTGATCCTGGGAGATGTACAGGACACAGTGGATGGCTTTGCTGCCCAGGGCTTTCCTAACTGCAGTGGGGCAATAGATGGCATCACATCCCCATCATGGCCCCAACCCGCCTGGCCTCGGAGTATATTAATCAAAAGCAGTACTTCTCCATGGTCATGCAGGGGTTGGTATTTCACAAAGGTCATTTTACTGACATCAACGTTGGCTTGTCAGGAAGGGTTCACAATGCACTCATAGTCTGAAATTTGAGACTGTACCAAAAGTTCCTGGATGGGACTTTTTTCCCCGATCAGAAAATCAAGATTGGTGATGTGGAGATGCCATTTGTTATATTGGGTGACGCTAATTACCCTCTGATTCCCTCCCTGATGAAACCCTACACAGGAGCCCTGGACCCTGGTAAAGAAAACTTTAATCACATACTGAGCAGGTGCAGAATGATCACAGAATGTGCTTTTGGACATTTAAAAGCATGTGTCAGATGTTTATTGAACGGTTTGGACATTTGTGAAACTAATGTACCCAGCAAGAAGTCCTGTGGCACCTCACAGACTAACAGATATTTTGGAGCATAAGCTTTCATGGGCAAAGACCCACTTCATCAGATGCAACCTGTCCCCACCATTATTACAGCATGTGCTATTTTGCACAATATATGTGAATCAAGGTGGGAAATTCTCCCATCTATCTGGAATTCTGAAGCATAGGCAATAGGCAGGGCTTACTCACAGCTGCCTACTCTGCCATCCACCAGTAGCCACGCTTAGGCTGCAGCAATAAGGGAAACTAAAAAACAGCTTTATGACTGATCCGTAATGCACATGCTGCCTATGTATTTCTCTTTCATAATGCCAATAAATCATATTGTGACATAATGAATGCTCTTACTTCATGGGGGGGTGGTTAAGCTGCAGTAATTAGAATGCATGTGGCAGGCAGCTCTGCCTTCAGAGTTCCCTTCTCCCAACCTGCTCGGTTCCCTCAGCTACACGTCTGCAGCAGACCAGGGAGTATCACTGGCCGGCTGTGCCTTCTGTGGTACTCCCCCCTCAACCCCATCCACCCAGTTCCCTCATCTGCGCATCTGCTGAGGACCAGAGAGTGTCACTGGCTGGCTGTGCCTTCAGCAACACCCCACCTCCACCCCACCTGCTTGGTTCCCTCAGCCACGTGTCTGCTGCAGACCAGGGAGTATCACTGGCCAGCTGTCCCTTCAGTGGTACTCTCCTTCCTTGAACCTGCTCGGTTCCCTCAGCTGCGCATCTTCTGCTGACCAAGGTGTATCACTGGCCAGCTGTTCCTTCAGCAGGCCTCCCCCATCCCCCACCCACCAGTTCTGATTTGTGTTCCCCCCACACACTTGTAGGACAAGAAATCACACCGAACTCAAAGGAAAGATTTTATTTTGCATGGGGGGGAGAGGTTTAAGTGGCCAAGAAAAGGTGCCTTCTCAAGGGTGCTTGAAGAGCCTTTTGCAGTGGCCCTTGGGGCTGGAGCAGCAGGGTAGCCTTGCCCTCCCTCCCTCCCTCCCTCCCTGTGTGTGGTGACCATGATGATGGGGGGTAGGCAGCCTCTCTTCGGGGAACTCCAGCTAGCAGGTATCAGCTGCTGCCATGCTGGGTTGGGAGTTCCTCTTCAGCTGAAGCAGGGATTGCAGGACCTCTATCTGCTCAATAACAGGCGTTATGAGATTTGCCATGACCTCCATCTACTTTGCCATGATCTCAGTCTGCTTTGCCGTGGTCTCACTCATCTTTGACAGTTGCTGCTGCTGGAGGTCAAGCGTTCTCCCGCTGAAGTTTATTTGGCTCTGATGCCACTCAGCTGAACTGTGATGCCACTGAGCAGTGTCCTTTGTCAGGTTCTTGTGCTCTGCCTCAGTGTTTTCCGTGGGCTTCAGGATCAGACCTTGTTTGCATATTTTGTGTCTTCTGGTTTTCTCTGCAATGCTGAGCACTGGGTCTGGCAAATGAAGGTCAGTATTAAGATACAATTTACATAATGTGCTATGAAGTGCAATGAATGGGTTTGTGTGTGTACTATCACTGAAAGTATACTTTTGAAGGACACGTGGGTTATTAAGGATGGGAGAGTAAGCATACATTTCATAATACCTCACTTGTCATTACTTATCCAGCACATTGCTTTATGGACATGGTAAGTTATAAGCAACTGTCCTCTTCTGGGAGGAATGGGAAGGTCTGCAAAGAAGGGGCAGCAGCCAGGTGTCCTGGCCAGTTGCCTTGAGGCAGTGAAAAATGGATAGCTGCTTGTGGAGTTTCAATGTACAATAAAAACAATGGATGTAAAGGGACATGGGAAGGGAAAACCACAGCACAGCATGGCAGATGTATGGCAATGGAGAGTCCTGGAAAATGCAAAGAAATGGTGGGGAAAGGAACATGGGACAGGAAGCACCCATCGGAACCCAGCAGCCATGTGGCACCATGTAGTCCTGGAAAATGCAAAGAAATGGTGCAAAAGAAATGCTGGGGTAAAGGGACATGGGATGGGAAAAGCACAGCAGAGTCCAGCAGTGGTGTGGTGCAGGGGAGTCACGAAAAATTAAAAGAAATTTTGGTTGGAAATGGATGTGTGGGAGGAAACCGTTGCAGAGCCTGCAAACCATGTTGTGGAGTGGGAAATGAAGCACCCACCAGCTGCTGCAGGTCAATGTAAAGGGGTAGGAAGCAAAAAACACCAGGTATGAATTCCCATACTTCTTCAGGTTGCTAAAGAAGACATCACTCTCCTAAAACTAACAGAAATGGAGAAAGGACAGATACTCCTGCTGTGTGACCAAAAGCCTGGGAAATTTGCTAAAATGCTGTGTGGTGCCATGACACCAGATCGCTATCTAGTTGCCTGGCGTGTCAAGGTGTGGTACCGTGGAAGCCACAAGTCAGGCCTGCCCAAGATCCTCATGCAAAAAATACAAGAGTGCCTGGAAGAGGCCTTCAAGAAGATCTCCATAAAGGAGAAGCGCTCCATCCCAAGAAACATTAACACACTATTCTGAGGGGCACAGAAGCACAACTAGCAAACCTGTACCTATACACACTCTTGTAGCTATACCCACCCTCAACCCGCTTCTAGCATGCAGAATAAATACCCATCCAAACCGCTTGCTCCAGGGAGTTCTGGGACTTCCATTGAGGCCTGGTGTGGAGAAGAATGCTATGGAGGGGCCTGCCATGGAGGGGACTGGTTTCAGGTTGATGGTGAAGAGCTCCAGGCTGTCTGGAACAACTACCTCTGTCCCTTGCTCATCGCTCCTTTCCTCCTCTCCATTGCCTTCTTCCTCTGGACCCCCCTCCTCCTCTGGGCTCACCCTCAACTCCATATTAGGGCCTCCGTAAGTGTCACAATTCAGTCCGGGCTCTGTGGTGGGGTCACTCCCCATACGTATGTGCAGCTGTTGATAATAGCAGCAGGTCTGCGGAGCCACCCCTACTTACTGATTGGCTTCCTGGATTTGTTGTTAGGACTGACAGAGTTCTTTAACCTTCACCCAGCATTGCAGAGTCCAAGGAGTAACCTCGGGCAGCCACCTCACGTGCCATCTGATCACAGATTGCCCTGTTTCTCTTGGCCACCCAAAGTCTCTTTGCCACCAATCAGTCTCCCGAAATGGCAATGAGATCAAGAATCTCCTAAAGGGTCCAAGCTGGGGTTCTCTTGTGAGCCTGAGAAATGCTAGTCAGATTGCTACCCTGAGTGCTTATGATTGCAATACAGGGCTACCGAAAATTGCTACTGATGTGGAGCGATGGCTGCTGATGCAGTGCAATGCAACGGGCAAAGAGATTGTTTCATAATGGACGCCCTTCTTATTTGCAGGGCTGGGCTGCTAAATTACAATTTAAATTTGAATTTGAATTAAAATTCAATTAAAACTTTGTGGGCTTTGTTTCACCTTCTTCCTACACGTGTGACAGCAGTGCACATCAAAGTGGCCATACTTGGAGGGTCACCATGCAGCTTTGTGGGATACATATGGGAAATTTCTGGAGGCTAACAAATGCAAATTAAGGACATGGTGCTTCCACACTTCCTTTGATTCGAGATTTGAAATTCAAACTGACGCTATACCCATTCCGTAATATCAATATTTTGTAATTGGTATTATGGCTCAATAAATCGAGTTAACAGTATTATGTGTGAAGACAGTCACATTTTAATATTGAGCTAACTCCTTGAAATTTGAATTTATCTTGTGCTATAGACGCAGCAGAACTCTGATAAACATGTTTGTTTACATTTGTAGGTGATAGTGCTGCCTGCATCTTGTTTACAATGCACCTGGAAAGGAGTATGAGCATTCACAAAGCATTGTTGTAGCTAGCATTGCGAGATATTTGCATGTTTGATGTGCTGAAGATTCATATGTCCCTTCCTGTTACATTCGCCACTCCAGAGGACGTGTCCCTGCTGAAGAAGGTTTCTGCTTGATAAAAATTCAAGGCAGTGTGGACCAATGAATGTATGTTTCCCTCATATTTGTCAGAAGCTTCCAGCATACACTTAATTTTCTTTTTGTTTTTTGGATTCCATAGATTCCTCATTGGACTGTTGTTCTTTAAAATGTCGGAAAGCACACTCTACCTTGTCCTTTTTGCATTGTAGAAGGCAGTTCAGCTTGCTAAACCTTAGTTTGAGTACTGTAACTATCTTTAAAAATCTCACATTTGTACCTTCTTTGTGTTTTGTCAAATCTGCAATGAAAACAAAATGCGCTAGATTATCATCCAAGACTGCTATAAGTGAAAAAAATATGGCAGAATGCAGTCAAAACATAGCAGCAGACATATGATTCTCACGCAAAAACTTTAGTTGCAGGTTTAATTAACATGTTATTTGTATAACAAGTGTCATCAGAATGGAAGCGTGTCCTCTGGAATGTTGACTGAAGCATGAAGAGGTATACAACTAGTTAACATATCCGGCACGTAAATGTCTTGTAATGCTGGCTATCAAAGTTCTATGTGAACACCTGTTATCACTTTCAAATGACATTTTAAATAAGAAACTGGCAGCATTATTTGCCATAAATGTAAACAAAAGTGTTTGTCTGAGCAATTGGCTGAACAAGAAGTAGGACTGAGTGGGCTTGTAAGCACTAAAGTTTTACCTTGTTTTGGACCATCACTAAGTAACAAAATGACAACATTTTTGCAAGTTGTACTTTAAAGGTAGAGAGAGTGTACTAAAGTATTTGCAGGAGGTGAAATGTCAAATATTATTTCTTTTATTTATCATTCTTACCATGGAATATTCATAATAAAAATGATAGTATAGAGTGAACACTTTACATTTTGTATTCTGTGTAAAAATTGAAATCAATGTATTTAAAAATGTAGGAAAAACACCTAAAATATTTAATAAATTGGTATTCTCTTGTTTAACAGTGTGATTAAAGCTGATTAATCACAATTACTTTTAACTGCAGTTAATTTTTGAGCTAATCATGTGAGTTAACTACAACCAATCAACAGCCCTAACTAAGATACGTTCCTTTACTACATGATCAAATCCACTCTCTTAAATGCAAGGTAATGCCAGGCAATTTTTCTATAACCTTACATGTACATCTGTAGCATCTTGTAATTCCTTTTGGCAATTCTTCTGTACTCATACTAATACTAGGGATATTTTTATTCATCAGGCTATGTCGAGACTAGAGGTGTTTGTTGGCAGAAGTTTTTGTTAGAAGACATCTTCTGACAAAACTTCTGTCGACAGATCACGGCCAGAAAGCAGGGCGGATCAAAAGAGCAATCCACTCTGTCAACAGACAGCAGCCAGACCGCCCGGCTGCTCTATCGGCAAAACAGCCAACCATAAGCACAGAAGACAGGTTTGCCCAGTGTCCTGGAATCCCTTTGTGTTGACAAAAGGCCCCCTGGACCTCCAGACCAGCTTTTTGCTGATGTTTCTGTCAACAAAGGCATCCTTCCTTGTGGTGACCAGAGTACAGCTGTCAACAAAAATGCCAACAGAATGCCCTTGGGAATCTGGACGCTCCACAGGTTTTGTCAACAAAATGGACATTTTGCCAACAAAGCCTTATAGTCTAGACATAGCGTTAGAGTTAACTCTCTGGTCCAGAGCCTAGTCTTGAGTACACAGGATAGACACTGCACAGATAGGGAACCAAAAGGCAGACTTCTTTCCCCAATTTTACAGTGGCTACAGGGCCATTTTTGAACATCTGTGTCCACCTGACTGAGGCACTATACTGGTGAGGGTGATGGGAATGTCTGTAGTCTCTAGCCCTTCCTGAGCCCCTGCATATTTTTACAAGAATCCCCAAGAGAGCATTTTGCCATGCAGCAATTCTGCTGTTTAGGTGACCTCCACAATTACTGAGATTGAAGCTTGCTTTGCTCCTTAGAGAAAATGTAATTTAGCTGCATATTTTTATAATCGTTAAGCATGATTTATACTGTTTCAGCTATTCTGCATGACACACAGAATAATAAACCACAATCTCTTCAATGCAGGGACCGTGTTATTATCAGATGTTTGTATAGCACCTAAAACAAGAGATATCTACACATCACTAAAATGCACATAAAGAAATGTAGGTTGAACCTCTCTAGTCCAGCACACTTGGGACCTGATCAGTGCCAAATGAGAGAATTTGCCAGACCACAGGAGGTCAATATTGTCTAACAGCAGTACCAACACTTCCACTGCTTGCTGGGTTCCTAGATGAGATTTAGTAGTAAATAAATAGCAGCATAGAACACTGAGAAACAGAGCTAGTGGCTATAAACAAGCTTTATGGGATCCCAGAAAACTTGGCCACACCCATGATAAGTGGACATCTGGGTAAATAAAATCATGCTGGATTATGGATTTTGCCAGACAAGAGAGTGCTGGACTGAAGAGGATCAACCTATATTATTAATAACAGATTACACACATGCTGGTAAACTGGAAAAGTATTGTATAATATTAATTTAAAAAATAGAATGTGTTCATATACTTATAGACCGTTGCAATCACAATTCTGTGATTTTTTTCAAACAAAGCTATCTTTCATCAAAAAATGACCAAAACATTTTTCAAATTAATACAATTTTTCTGAGTTGCTTCAGTAAAAGTTTAAATGACTTGATTTCAAAATTTCATTGCTTTTTCAAAAAGCTTTTAAATTAAAAAAGATACTTAATCAAAATGAAACCATTTTAATTCTGGTTGAACATATCTTGTTTGACTCAAAACTATATTTGAACTTTCAGTGAACCAAAATATCTTTTTTTTTTCCTTTGCACAGTTGCACAGCTCTAATTTAAATACATTCCTACATCAGGCAGAATTAAGACCCTCTGCACACGTAAGCCCATGTGCAATCTATTGAAGGATTAGGATGTAATGTGAAAAGGTTTGGGGGAAGGAACTGTACTTTCTAATGTGCTTATAAATTTCCTAGCACATTTCAGGCACTACTATGATATAAATAATAATTACACTGTTTGGCTTGTCAGCACCTGTCTCATGCGGTTTAGGAGGTTTGAGCCGTTATGAGCCTTTCTCTTGTGCACATTAACAGAGAGTGTAGTTCCTGCAAAACTTAGGAAATGGCTTTGTTGGTGTGGCTTTTCAACTCCCAGATGTTTGTATTATAAATCAGTATAAAAGAAGTGACCTAGAATGTATTTTATATATTACAGATAAAAGTCTATTTTTCCAGTCACTGATTTTATACAGAATTCTTTACCCCAAAATATGCATCTTTAGGCTCATGTGAGTTCCTTTCAGTACAATTAAAGGGCTAATCAGCTGAAAGAAGCCCTAAAAGCAGCATATCCTTCTGGGTGAGCCTTTCCCTAGGTTATTCACAGATAGATTGCCATAGGCTACCTACCAAGAACCCCCTTGAAACCTCGGGTGCAGAGGGCTGGCCCCGAGGACTATATTATGGAAGAGGAATCCTGGAAGAAGCCAAGAACTGGGAAGTCATAGAAGTGGCTCACAGACTCTGTGCAACCCCACTTCCCATGTCATAGAGGTGCAGTACAGAAAGTCAGCTTATCAGTGACTGAAAACAGGGTTAAAATAGAAACTACTATGCTGACAATTATTGTGCCTATTGCTGCTCCTGCTGTAATTCACTTATTTTAGTCTTTCTAATAACATAAGAATGGTTCAAAGGGACCTTATAGGATGTCAGTGGAGGAACTGCTTTCCATTTTTGACCTTGTATAAAACAGATACGGTAAACCAACCGTATCTACATCATAATCAAGTTAAGAATGACTTAAAGGCCATAAAATGCAAAACATTTCAAATTAGATTTTGAATGTTATTGATGGATCGGACTTGGCGTGTATGTGTGTCTGTGTGTCTGAGTGTATAGATCTACTAATTAGACACAGGTACAAGATTAGTAACTTCACAACAATTTAAACTTATTTGTGTATGGCATTCCAGAAATTCATATCACACACACACACAAATATGGTGTGGATAAAGAACAGAATAAAAATAATACAAAAAGTGACCTAACTTTTTTATAGTTCTTTTCAGAGTTTTATTACAGATTTAGGCAGCAACAATGGACACTGCTCAAAAGACCTTTGGTAATGGCTTGCCTTATTTTAAATTTTCTTTCTTATTCAAACAAAAACAGGACCCAGAGCCCCCTTTCCCTCCACTGGGGAGGAGAGGAGGGCAGTGACATGGTAAGCCCTGAACCCTTCACAGGAGCAAGAGGCAAGCTGCATTTCTTTTGTTAAGTGTGGACATTGGACTGTACATTGTGTTGCACTCTCTTAAGCTGGAACTCAATTAGTGAGAGAACAGAGGGCCAAGGCCTCAGATCGCCATCACTCAACCTGTTTGATCCCATGCCTACCCTTATCCAAGCTGTTATATGAGAGGCAGCCCCATAAGGCATGAGAGGAGCTAGGCCCTGGAACAACCAATATGGTATAATCTTTGTTCTGTCAGATGGAAAACTTGGAGCCCCTGATGGTTTGTAGCATGAGAATGTGCTGAAATCTAAGACCCAGGAACTGGGTGACAACAATGGGCCCAAAGGTGAACATTTAAATGAGGAGAAAGTTTGTTGTTGCTGCCAACCTTGAATGGAAACGGCTGGCCAAGTTGCTGGGATCATTTAAGGTTATAAACAGGACAAGGTCAGCTGATGGTGAAATCCTCCATACAGGGAAGAAAGCAAGATGGAGGCTGTACCACACAAACCTACTGAAGAATTGAAAAGCTCAAGAGTGCTGCTCATCATACCTTTTTTCTACCAGAACCTGAGCTTGTGCTGCCACTGCCCTTAATCCATGATGCTGGAAAGAAAAGAAACACAACATGCAATGAAAATCTCCTCTTGGTGTTCATAGCATCACCATAATGTTCCAAAGGAGTCTAGCATCAAGTGCAGACAATTACAGGGAAAAAGGTCTCCGAGAATCTGACTAGGGCCCTACCAATTTCACAGCTGTGAAAAATGTGTCATGGACTATGAAATCTACCTATGAAATCTATGTGAAATCTAATCTCCCCGTGCTGCTAGAAGCTCCTAGTATGGCCAAACTACGACAGGAATTGTACATGGAAACTCTTGGTGGGGAGATCAGACCCACCTCAACAGGCAGTGCAGAGATAAGGGTGGAATCTTCTCTAGCCCTGCCCTGCACAGAATTGAAGGTGGCATTCTTGGGACCCCTCTCCTTACAGCAACTTTGCAAACTCACCAGCACCAGCACCACACACAGTTCCTTCCTTCCTTCCTTCCTTCCGTGTGTCTGCTGGCAATGACAATATTTCCTAGGCTGGGCAGCGGCCACTCCAGCCACCCAGCTCTGAAGGCAAGGAAAAATCATGGGCATTTTTTCATATTTGCAAAGTCCACCTGGATGGAGGTCAGAGGACAAAAGAAGAGGCCATAGACAGGAAAACCCAAACATTTGGGGACCCTACAAGTGACCCTCCTGCATTCACCCTTTTGAGGTGAGCCCCCCTCCAGTCTGAGACACACTGCACTAGGGATTCCTCTACAACTCTGAGGTCCAACACCACCAATAGTTCTCGGCAGACCTTTCCCATAACTTCCATGGAAGTGGATGTAGATTCTCAGGGAAATATTTCATATTTTCAATATCTGTCTGGATAAAGATTGGAGGACCAAAAAAGGAGGTGATGTCAAGGAAAACCCAGATCCCATAGTATGCCAGGCCTACATCAGCACCCTTGTATTAGATGGCCATATACTTCTTTGAACAACAAAACATGTTAGCTACCCAGAAATAAAAATATTGTGTCTACATACCACTTGTATCATCCATAATTTATACAACCTTCCATTAACTCCGTAATCTCCTGCTACCTGCTGTCTCCTCCTTAATTCCCAGGAATAGCAAAAAACTAAACTTAGGCTCCGAGAGATGTTATGTTAATGCAAATTTCTTTGTCCTGAGAGTGAAGCCAACCCTATGTGGACCAACCTCAGGAGCCAAATAAAAAAATCACACAACTACTTTAAAATAATGAGATAAAAGAGAAATAAACCATTCATTTTGGGTCTTTTTACTGTGTCTTTGATTTCTGAGCATTAAGGATACACTTGGGTCATGTTTTCAGCCTTTTCTCTACAAACCTGTGGGCTTGAAACAGTTTTAATATGAAAGCTGAGGGTGTGTCTACAGTCCAGAGGTGACATGCAACTGGCCACTGCCAGCCCCCACTCACCAACAATTGCAGCAAGCTGCCACTCTTGGCTGGAGGTAGGATGTGGGTTGAAGAGGACTCACTATAGCACAGACTGCACTGATGAGCAAGCAAAGGAAGTGTCTGGCTCTGAACGCTGCAGCTATGCCAAACCACCAGCCTTGCACTCCCAGTCCCATCAGCCACTGGACACTCTATCTCTCATTCACACGTACACACACACACACATGCACACAAACATCACTGGTGGGAGAGCAGCTGATGACTGAGGATGCAGCCAGCAGCAGGCCCCACCAGTACTGACAGGAGGGGATAGACAGAAAATACAGGACAATTGGACAATGTTTTTTTTAAAAAAAGTCAGGGTGTTTGCAGGGTGAGGGGGAGCTGAAATAAAAGACTGCCCCTTTAAAAACAGGACATCTGGTCACCTTCATTCCAGAAACCTCTCAAAGATCTGTAATATATAAAGGTTAACTTCCAGCAGTGTAAAAACTGCACAGTGTGTGCATTCGTGGGCTTTCTAGTTACCCTCCTTCTCTGGAGTTAATATTTCATTGACTTTTCCAATGGATTTAGACATGTTACATCAGGTAGCACATTTAACTTCATGGACTTCTAAGGAGACATTACTTCCTTCACTGCAAAATGAAATTCAGCACATGCATTAATGCATTTAGATTTTCGGAAAACATTTGCAAGTTTACATAAAAAATAAAGGGAGTAAACATGGTGTTGCCTAGAAAAGCAGGAAGCATAGGATAAGTAAGAGAAACTGTTGAGATGGAAAGGAGTTACGGAGAACAGAACATGTCATACTGTAGGTTTTAGTATATTGATTTTTATCATGAAAATAGGGTAGAATTCAGCTGATAAAAGCAGGTGGAACTCCTTTAATGTCAGTGAAGCCATAGCATGCTTGCCCCAGGACTTGATTTAGAACAAGGTTTCTATGGACAAAAGTAGGGAGAATGAAGGGACTGGATTAAAGCATCAAGTGAAAAGTTAAAAAGGTGGTAGCAAAATAAAAAGTTCAGGTAAGTTACATCAATGCCCTTTTCCTATTCTGATAACAGAAGGCTGACCCTTTTGAATAGTTTAAGTGTCAAGGCTGACTATGCAAACTTCAAATGGGCTTTAAAATTATTGACCCACCAGCCTAGTCGTTGAAATGTTCACAGCCTGGTCAGCCAGACCATGCCTCTAAGACAAAATAAATCATCAGTCAGAAAGATTGTTCCCTGCTAACTTTTCTCAGAAAAGTCATCTAAGCCTCTAATAGATTCCTTTTGGACAATTATTCTTCTGCTATAAGAAATGTTAGGAACAAAGAAATATCATCACCGGCAATGTTAGAAATCATTGCAATAATCTGAGAAATAATCTGTGCTTACCTTTACGGTATAATGGAGACAAAAATAACTTTCTGATAACACTGTCCAGAAGTCTGTGGGGGGATATTTAGAATTATCATCTAACTTTATCTGCAGTTTCAAAGATCTTTCTCTTTAGGCCACTGATAATAAATGTCATATATCCTTCACAAGTATGTCAGAAAAGAAAAAGCATCATTGGAGTGAGACTTAACGTTCTTTCATCTTTTTAAAAAGATAGCCACCCACAGCAGGAGATAACAGTATTAAAGACTGAGATGTTAATCCACCCACATTTTAAAAGATATTCTTCTAACACCTGAGCATTTTTTCTGAAGAAAGAATAAAACTCTGTTAATCAATACAAAAATTGTATTTTTAATAGCTACCAAAGCATTGCCTTTTACTCCCATTTACCTCACCACAGTGTCCTCTTCAGGCCAGCCAACTGGGGATGGGTGAGGGGGGCAGTTTCCCTGGGGCCCTGCAATTAAAAGAGGCCCAGAGTTCCCGGCCACCACCACTGCTACTGTAGCAGTATCTCAAGCCTCAGGACTTTAAATCACCACTGGAGTCACGCAGTGCGTACTCTTGGCAACACTATGGGACACTGGGGAGGGTGGTGTGGCACAGAGCACTCTGGGCACTTCTGAGGCTGTCTGAGGGAAGCTGGCCTCAGCCTTGCCCCTTCTGCTTGAGGCCCCTTCCCTTTTGGGGGCGGGTGTGGAGGTGGAGCCATCCCCACACAAACACGCTTTGTCCAGGAGCCTGGCAAGTGTCGGCTCCCCTGGTTATCTGAAATTCTTTGCTCTCATAGAAAATGCTGTTTAATAACAGTGGAGAAATGCTGATGTGTAAAAGGCAACCTACACAAATCTCTGTCTTATCTAAGCATCAGAGAGGTAGCTGAGTTAGTCTGTATCTTCAAAAACAACAAGATGTCCTGTGGCACCTTATAGACTAACAGATATTTCCAAGCATAAGCTTTCCTGGGCAAAGACTTGCTTCATCAGATCTTTGCCCACAAAAGCTTATGCTCCAAAATATCTGTTAGTCTATGAGCTGCCACAGGACTTCCTGTTGTTTTTGTCTTATCTAAAGTTACAGTCTGCCTAATTTATCGAGACACCCACAACTCTGCTTCAGGGAAAGGACACTCTGCTCTACCACAGTCTTTACCTCCCTCCTGCTCATCTTCTTCGTCTTCAGGGATTGCTTCTACCTTTGTCCTTCCCTGTGCCTCTCAAACGTGGTTAGACTAGTGTACATGGTACTTCCCCAAGTGTCTTACCATCCAAAGAGTTCACCTCAGAATGGGGGAGGTACAGCGTCAGAACGCACTGCCTCCTGCATTGTCCTCAAAGCACTGGCAAATGGAGCTAGTTGCAACTATTGTCCATGTCTCGTCATACATGCAGTCTGTTTCTGTTGGAATTAGCCCAGTGGTTCTCAGACTTTTCCTCTGGTAACACCTCTCACCCAACAAGTCTCTGAGTGTAACTCCCCCATTATCAATAGAGCAGGCATGTTTTATATTTGACTCTATTATAAATGCTGGAGCTGAAAAAGGGTTTGGGTGTGGAGGATGATGGCTCACGACCTCCAATGTAATAGTCTCATGACCCCCGACCTCAGTTTGGTAACCCTTCGGTTAACTACTTGCAAACCACACACACACACACACACACACACAACCACAAATAGATTATAAAATAATATTGATCTCTCCCATCTCCTTCTCACTGAAATCCACGTAAACAAGACACTGGCTTAAATCTACAAAGGGTTAGGCTTTGGGACAGCATCAGGATATAATCTTCAAGTAGGCATTGATTGGGCAGGGTGTCACACAATAATGCAATCAAAAATAAAGAGGCATCTGGTTAAAATGTACAATGAATTGCACAGCACAAATGACACTGATCAGTACTGTTTGATTCGTTAAAAACAGGCAATGATTGTGCTCATTTTTCCCTCAGCAAGGTGGATGCATATGCACTAAAAAGTACAAGGCATTGTCCCTGCTTCAGTCTAAACTTTGTGGCCATAAGGTGAGGACTGATGGAATGTGGCTCAGACTCAAGCTGGGGGACTAGTGGTGTCCTGATGGTGAAGCCAACTCCAGCTTGCCTTGGATGATCCTAAGGGTAGCCCACATAGTAATATGAATAGCCTGTTCCAACCTTTGTGAACTTGGTGGTACCAGAAATACATGTTTTATTTAAACCTGCAACATCAATTTTATAGCATGCAAGTTCTCTACCAGTGATTTCTGTCCTGTGTTCACGGTGATCCTCATGATCAAGAAGCGTGTATACATTCCGGGATACAAGGAGTAGTTTCTATTTTTCTGTTTCATCATTGGTTTTCTCTTGTGACTGCAAAAACTGGATATCCAGTTGGCTGTGGTTAACTGACAGGGAGCAATTGGAACAAGCTGTGTTTAGGAATTGTTTTCTCTCTTCTTCTTTCAAAGAAATCAGCATTGTCCCGAAGTAGGGCTGCTTTGACCCCTGTGGATATGGAAGCTGCTGTTGTTCCAGTTCAGCAGACAGACAACCATCACTCCTGGGCTGCCTACCTGCAGCTTTGTGACTAAATGCTTCCAGTGCTTCCGCCAGCATCTGACATCACTTGCCTATCGCCATAGGATTTTCATGAAGAGATAAATTTTTAGTGTCGAGAGAGAGACCTTCACATATGAATGGATTTAAGTGAGGCTGGCTTATGAGTTCCAACCCCACTCTCTCTTTTCACACCGACCTTCGTGCACAGGCAAGGGAACTGCAACATGTACTCTGAAGGGAGAGAGTGCAGGTTTGACAACAGAGTTACCTTCTAGACGATGCACCTAAAAAGCCTTAGTGAGCTCAGTCTGCCCCAGTTTGGAATCAGTTTCCCTTGTCCTAAGCACGGTTGGTCCACAGCTCCTTATTCCATAGTATCTGGCACAACCCCTCAAGATCACTCCTCAATCCACCACCCTGAGAACACACTCCAAAGCTGTAAAACCCAGCTCAAGGACCAGTCAGGTACCACTGATGCAGCAAACCTTATGACTTCATGTACACTACAGAGTTCTTTCGAAAGAAGCTCTTCCAGGAAGATCTTTTCTGAAAGAACCTCTTTCAAAAGAGAGCCTCCACCCCGCCCTCATTCTTTCAAAAGAACAGGCCAGGGATCAAAAAATCAGGCCCCATGTGGACTGCTCTCTCAAAACAAAGGGCCTGCGGAGCATCTACACGTTTTCTTTTGAAAGGGGCGCTCTTCCTGAAATGGGAAAAAAAGAGCAGTTTTGAAAGGAGCACACATTCTTTTGACTGACTTTTGAAAGAACAATTTTTGTGTGTAGACACTTCATGGGATCCTTCAAAAGAGCTCCCTTCTTTCGAAAAATTGTTTGAAAGAACTTGCTAGTGTAGATGCAGCCTTTATGAGTTTTTTTTCTCCTTTATCAAAAATGCTCTGATCTTTCCAACTGAATGTTCCTTTTATTAGTTCCCTTCCCTTCCTTACAAAAAGACACAGTTTTTCTCTCCAACTATTAGCAAATGATATTTTGCTTACACAGGCTTTTAATCTGTTTAACAGGCATTGCCTTAGAAGAATCTCAAAATTAGTTTTTGTCCTTTCCCTGAATAGTGACTAGTTTACTTGCCCTGAAATACAGAAATGCCTGCCCTGGAAACAGTGCTGTATAATCTTTCTGAAGAAATAAATTGCCCCTTCCTGACCAATTGGCTTGTTATCGGTGCTTTTTTGGCCTCCATCTCTACTAAGTGACCTGATCTATGCTCAGTACTGTGATTCAGCTACACTTCACCAGGCACTAAGCAATTATGTTTGAAACTGTAATCTACTTTTTCAGACACTGAAGACAAGTACTTAATGCTGGAGAGGCCCCTTTGCACAAAGGAATATCTGGCAAGGCACGCTACTAAGATTCAGGTGTTTACTATCTGTGCATTAAAATATCATGATTTATTTTACAGACAGATGCAAGAAAAGGTTTATTCCTACAAACTCATAGCAAAAATATAAATAGTATAGTGACAGAGAGGTAACCTTGTTAGTCTGTATTCTATCAAAACAAAACAACAGTCATGTAACACTTTAAGGTCTAACATAATAATTTATTAGGTGATGAACTTTCATGGGACAGAACCACTTCTTCAGATCATAGCCTTACCAGAACAGACTCAATATATAAAGCACAGAGGTCCAACAATTGTTATCAAGGTTGACAAATCAGAAAAATTGTTATCTAAGTTGGCAAATCAGAAGAACAGAGGGATGGGGGAGCGAGCAGGTGGGGAGGGAAGTTCAGAGTTAGATGAAACATCGAAGTATGTAAAAGAATCCTTATAATGGATCAGGTAATTGCTGTCCCTGTTCAAACCATGTGTTAATGTGTAACATTTGAATATGAATGTTAGTTCTGAGCATTCCCTCTGCTGACGGTTGTTAAAGTCCTTTTTCAGTAGAACACAAAATCTCAGGGCTTGACTATAAATGATGGATCATGTCATGGGTGCAGAACAGAAGCTAGAAGCATGTAGGTAAGTGTAGCAGTCAGTGGGTTTCCCGTACAGAGTGGTCTTAATCAGGCCATAAGTGATTTGTACTGTAGTGTCCAGGAAATGGATCTCTTGTGTGGAAAAGTCAAAGCATAAGTTGATAGTGGAGTGCAGATTGTTAAAGTCTCTGTGGAATTCTTCTAGAGTCTCTTTGCCATGGATCCTAATGATAAAGATGTAATTGATGTGTCACAAGTAAAGGAAGGGTCTTTCTTTCTGCACCATTTCCTCCATGAACTTAATACAATTCTATGGTTACCTTGAAGCCTTCTTTCACCATCTCCATCTAAAGGAATTCTTCCAACACACCTATGAATATTACTCTGACTTGCTTGACCCCCCCCCGCCAACTACCAACACCAAATGAGATGCAATCTCAATTATGCTGAACACTATGTTGTCCAGAGGCTCCCAAAAAAACCCCAGACATTATAATCAAATCAGCTGACAAAGAAGGTGCTGTCATCATGAATAAGTCGGACTATGAACATGAAGCAGCCAGACAACTCTCCAACACCATATTTTACAGATCTCTCTTCTCTCATTCCACTTTGGAATTCCAAAAGAAACTGCACCATCTACTTAAGGAACTCCATGCCTCTACTGGGGACCTTATTCACTCAGACACACCATTTCAGCCCCAAACTGGATTATTCTATTTACTTCCCAAAATCCACAAACCTGAAAACCCAGGACACCCTATCATTTCAGGTGTTGGCACGCTTACTGCCAGACTATCCAGCTATGTAGACTCCCTCTTCAAATCCTATGCCGCCAACATCCCCAGCTATTTCTGAGATACCACTGACTTCCTGAGGAAATTGCAAAGCATCAGAGAACTTCCTCAAAACATCCTTCCAGCATGGATGTAGAGGCTCTCTATACCAATATTCCACATGAAGATGTACTACAAGTGATCATCAATACCATCTCTGATATTACCACAGTCAGTCTGGTGTCTGACCTATATAACTTTTTTCTCACCACAATTATTTCCAATTTAGGGACAATTTATACCTCCAGATTAGTTGCACTGCTATGGCAACCTGCACGGCCCCACAATATGCTAATATATTTATGACTGACTTGGAACGATGATTCCTCAGCTCTCATTCCCTATTACTAGGGCAACCATATCTCCCTGTTCCAAATAAGGCACAGTGAGATATGTGGGAAGGGGCGGCTTCTCCCAGCTCCGTCAAGCTCCAGGGAGCTGGAAAAGGAGGCAGAAGCTGCTGGCCCTACCCCGGAGCCCCAGAGAAACTGCAGCTCTCAGAGTGCCCTGGGAGTCCCAGGGAGGTGGCAGCCCCTCAGCGATCCCTGGGAGCCCAGGGAAGTGGCAGCTGCCAGCGATCCCCTGGAACCCCAGAGAAGCAGCAGCCCCCAGTGCTCCCTGGGAGTCTGGGGAAGGGGCAGCCACCAGCAATCCCCAAGAGCCCTGGGGAAGCAACAGCTGCCCACGTTCTCCCTGCTTTCCTGATGCTTGGGGAAGTGACCTCTGCCTGTGCAGCTGCTGGCAGAAGAAGGGAATGGATAGCACAACTACAGAACAATTAATTGCTTTTAAAAAATAAGTCAGGACATCTTTTTGGTGTCCCAGATGTGGGACCATCCTGCCCAATACAGGATGGATGGTCACCTTACCTATTAGCCCTCCTTTACTTACGATACTTCAATTACATCTTTATTATTTGCACACATGGTAAAAAGACTCTAGAAGAATTCCACAGAGACTTTAACAGCCTGCACTCCACCATCAACTTCAGCCTTGACCACTCCACATGAGAAATCCATTTCCTGGACACTACAGTACAAATCGCTGATGGCCTGATCAATGCCACTGTCTACTGGAAACCCACTGACCATTACACTTACCTACATGCTTCTAGATTCCATCTTGCACACACAACACGTCCATTGTTTATAGTCAAGTCTGAGATACAATCACATCTGGTCTGATCCCATTGACAGGGACCAAAAACTACAAGATCTTTACCAATATTCATAAACCTGAATCACCCACCAGAAGAAGTAAAAAAAAAAACAAATCAACAAGGCCAGAAGAATATTCAGAAACCAACTGCTCTAAAAGAGGCCCCAAAAGCCAAAAACAGAACACCACTTGTCATTACCTACAGCCCCAACTCAAACCACTGCACCACATCTTTAAAAACCTACATCTTATCCTTAATCATGATGCCACACTCCAGAAGGCCCTAGGTGACAGGCCTGTTCTCTCCTATAGACAGCCTCCCAACCTTAAGAGGATTCTCACTAGCAACCAAGGCTATACCACTATAATACTAACCCTGGAACTTTTCCTTGCAACAAGCCCCATTGCCCACTTTGTCCACATACCTATTCTGGAGATACCATCACTGGACATAACCTGGTAATTACAGAATCACAGGCACATTCTCCTGTTCCTCAAGAAACATCATATATGCTGTCATGTGAAAATAATGCCCACACACCATATATATAGAACAGACTGCAAACACTCTTGAACAAAGGATGAATTGACATAGAAAAGACATTAAAATCTCCAAATACACAAACCTGCCAGCCAGCACCTTAATGGGGTGGGCCATTCTGTTAAAGACCTGAGAGTTTGTGTTCTACTGAAAAGGGACTTAAACAACTGTCTACAGAGGAAATGCTCAGAACTAACATTCATATTCAAATGTGGCACACTAACATGTGGTTTGAACAGGGACAGCAATTACCTGTCCCATTATAAGGACTCTTTTACATACTTTGATGTTTTATCTAACTCAACTTCCCCTGATGGTCTACATAGCAAATTTTATTTCTATACAGCTTGAGCCCCACAAGCCTGAATCAGCTGACCCAGTCCAGCTCTGGATATGCCTTATCCTTACGTAAATATACCCTGTATGCCTCAAAATTTTCAAATGACAATAATACTTCCCTATCACATACACACTAGTACTGAGAGTCTTAGACAATGTGTTTGTCAGGTACTTTGATGAAGTCAGATAGGAAGCACTAGAGGAGGGCAAATTATTCTTAGCATCATTTTAGAGATGGATAAATTGATTGCTCCAGCGTATTTCATTTTCTGTGTATTGTAACAAAAAAAATAAGATTCACAGAAATCATTTCTACTGTCTTGTATGCTAAAAATTACCAGCAAGTTACCTTTACTTCTGAATAACAAAAGGGCTAGATCTTTGATGTAAACATTCCAAAATGCACAGCTTTCTTCCCTTGTGTCTACTTTTATGTCAACGATGGTTTAAAATATTTTAAAGGGAAATAGACAAAGATAAAATAATCACGTCTCTTGAATGAGCTAGTTTACCAAAGAGCTTCCTATAGCTATCAATTTTTGCTAAGTGCACCTCATTCAACTAAAGGCTTTCAATACATGTTTTTAAAGTGGGAAGTTTAAATATGCAACCAGATATACTGAACCTCTTAGCACATGTAACAGAGAGTGAAGGTTGCATGCAGGCTAATAATGAACTTTAATTAAGTGCTACTAATGAACTCATCCCTGAATCACAGTTGGCATGATCAAGTGTCCATTTAACTGGGAATTTACAGAACCATTTATGCTGTTACTTAGGTGATTTCTCAAAGGATGTAGCATCTGTCCCATGGGGAATGTGAATGATTCTAAACCATAACATTTCCAAATGTATAAAGTTAACCATGCTCAGTATAGAGAATTTGTTTTATCTTAAATGACTATAATTTCTCATTGACTATCAAACAGTTAGCTCCCATCTCCAAACAGACTTCATTATCCATTAATTGCATTTTCAAACATCTTTGTGCTTTCCCCCATACTGTTACCATGCTTAGGTAGCTCCCCATAAATATCTGCAAAGCTAACTCATTTTCCTTCCTCAAAATTCCGTTGAAAATTCTCCTTTGCACTGAGGACTACAAAATATGGCAATGTGTAGCCCCTAGTAAAATGTGACCATACCTTAACATGCTTTCCAAATTACCTCATTTTTTCCATGTCCTCCTCTATCTGTTTGTATTCATAGGTTGTCTTTTGACTAACATGCACTTAGACTGAAAGACCTTTAATGCATATACTTTGTTTCTGTTGTGTGTATACTGCATCTAGTACAACAGTTCTGGTTCATAAGTGGAGCTTCTAAATGCTATATGGATATAATAAGTAACAAGTATATATGAGATTTATATTTCCTTTGAAGTCACACAAGACTAGAGGTTTGCAATCTTTGGCTCTTGGCCTGTCAGCCTGATCTGCTGGTGAGCTGCAAGACATTTTGCTGATGCTGACCATCCGCAGGCATGGCCCCTGCAGCTCCCAGTGGCTGTGGCTCAGCATTTATAGAAAATGAGAGCTTCAGAAAGAGGCACAAGTTGCAAGGATGTGCTGGCCTTTACTTCCTGTAGCTCCAGTTGTCCAGAAACAACACAGCGTGGCCATTGGGAGCTGCGGGGGGCAGGTGCAATGCCTGTAGAAGGTCAACATAAGCAAAATCTCTCATGGCATACCTGTGGATTACCCTGATGGGCGAAAAGCCAAAGGTTGCCAACCCCTGCCCAAGCCAGTGGTTCAACTATATTGTAAATATGATAGAGACAATGAATGCATCATTTGGATTTATCTCATACTGAAGTCTCCAATACACATTATGAAGTTAGTAATCCACCCCTAACACATTTTCCTCTTTCTATATTCTTTCTACAATGCTCTATGACTATAGTGTATTAGTAGGAATTTGGAGGAAAATGGCTCCTGAACAAGAAAGTTTGATGTGCCAGAAATTAATTTTAATTTTCACTTGGTAAACCCTGCCATTTTATGTGTT
Organism: Carettochelys insculpta; assembly: GCF_033958435.1. Lineage (NCBI taxonomy): Eukaryota > Metazoa > Chordata > Testudines > Carettochelyidae > Carettochelys > Carettochelys insculpta. Next base: position 111,687,146 of record NC_134137.1, on the reverse strand, counting down.
GTATAAGAGACCCGGTTTCACAGTCAGTATCAAAGAACCAAAAGGCAACATACATTTTAAGTTCTGATCATTTATGCAGAAAATATGAAGACATCTTCACTTTAAATATAGCAATGAAGGGTCCTGTGGCACCTTATAGACTAATAGAAGAGTTTTGAGCATGAGCTTTCGTGAGCACAGACTCACTTCACAGTGAGTCTGTGCTCACGAAAGCTCATGCTCAAAACTCTTCTGTTAGTCTATAAGGTGCCACAGGACCCTTCGTTGCTGTTACAGATCCAGACTAACACGGCTACCCCTCCGATACTTGACACTTTAAATATGTTGCTATCAATAGATCTGTTTATGATTGTTAGATCTAGTGCAACATTTTGTTATGTCATAACCTTTCTAAGACACATACATATCTTCACAAAAACAAAAAACATAATCAGATGCTTCAAAGTTAATTAACATAAAAATTGGTGCTTATTTATTATAAAACATTGGATGTGAGCTGATTAATACTTTAAGGTGAAAGACTACATATTCTTTCATTATATCATTCCTAACATTATATAAAATGAACTTAATGTAGCATGTGTGAAGGAAACATTAAATTTGTGCAAAACAATTCTTAAATTTCACATCACTTTGGATTAAATTTGTGTTCAGTTATAATTTACTGTAATATGTTTCAAGTGACAGCTAGAAATCCCTTTGCTAGTGTTTCACTCAATATAATACTTACTACACAAAGGGCTTGTCTACACTACCACCTTCCTTCAAAAGAAGGATAGTAAGTAGGGCATTGGGAGTTAACTAATGAAGTGCTGCACTGCATACGCAGCACTTCATTAAGCAAATTACACCCCCCCCCCCCCCGCGGCAACTTTGTAGTTTTAAACTTCGAAGTACCAGCACACGTCTAGCCGCGGCTCATCCGCTGGTACTTTGAAGTGCCAGGGCAACTTCAAAGTCCCTTTACTCCTCAAAATTTTGCCCCCGCACTTCGAAGTACCAGCAAGTGAGACACGGCTAGACATGTGCTAGTACTTCGAAGTTTAAAACTTCAAAGTTGCCCTGGAGGGGGGGATAATTTGATTAATGAAGTGCTGTGTATTTCATTAGTAAACTCCCAATGCCCTAATTACCATTCTTCCTTCAAAGGAGGGTGGCAGTGTAGACACGGCCATTAAAAGTACCTTTCCAGTATGCTTTTAATAGTGTGAATTATTTACATTATTAATCATGAAGCCAAAGTTATAGACGTATTGAAGAGAGAAACTGATGATTCCTCTGCTAATTTATAAGTGTTAGAGTGTGTGTGTCTACTCACTCATTCTTTTAATCCTGTTGGAGACCGAGACAGTGGGCAAGTGTAAGCCCACCCACAGCTACATGTTCCCCTGTGACTAGGGGGAATCCACTAAAAGAACATGGTCCCCAAATGAATTTGGGGACAACTAAAAAGAAAACAGAGAGGGGTTTTGAGGTCATAGGGCTAAATGAGGGAGCCGGAAGGCAATACTGAGCACAAAGCCCGAAACAGCGCCCACTGCTCCTCAAAGATATCAAGGGAGCCAGAGGACACTGCCCAGAGAAACTCTGCCCAGAGTAGTGAATGGATCAAGGAACGGAAGTAGGCTCCACAGTAGCAGTCCCTCCCGTCAGCCAGCCTCCTCTCCCTGATCTTGTAAGGGCCACATTGGCCACAGCCAGGAGGCTGACAAGAAGGTCCCGCAACTTTGTGGGACTATGGATGGGGTGTGAGAGGATCAGGAGGTGTGGGAAGAAGTGCAGCCAGAATTTCAGCAGGAGCCAGAAGATGGGCTGTAACCTGGCACACTCAAGATAAATGTGTGCCAGAGTCTCCCTCACACCACAGAAGGAGCAAGTATTAGGGATGGGATGAACTGTGCCAAGTACATGCCTGTGCTCACCGCCCATGGACGATCCTCCAGCTGATGTCCCTAGTGAGCCATAGGACTAGGGTAGAGTACAGGCAGGCCCACTGGGGCTCCCACCCTCTGCTGGTGGTAAAAGTTCCCACCATTTGGTGTCTGGGCAGGACATGACAGTGGAGAAGTAGATTGTGTGGAGCACAAGCATGTACAGATGATGTTAGGAGTGGTTCAGAAGGGGACCAGTTGCAAAGCATGCAGCCAGCTCAGTTGATGAGGGGGAGGAGGCTGGGAAGGCAGGCAGGTTCATGGGCCTACAGAGAAATCTGGAGGGCCAGAGGTGAGAGCAGGGTGGGGTGTACTCTCTCACAAGACCTGGCTGAGGTAGACTCAAGCAGTGGGCAATAAGGCGGCCCTCACCTCCTGGGAAGTGCAGAGGGTGGAGAACCTCATGTGCTGGGCAAGAGCACCAGGGCCCCCACCCAGTCTCCCCAGTCATAGTCCAGGTCTCCAATTTTGGTGACTTCTCCCAGGACCAACCTCCAGTGCACCAAGAAGAACTCTACCACTTGCACATGAAGATGCGGGCTGTGTCGCAGGGGTTCCGTGAGGTCTCCCCCACAGTGGACCCAATGACCTGGTGGCTGAAAGCAGCTGACAGAGTGGAAGAGGTCTGGGTAGAAGACCAACAGCTTTGAGAGGTCCCGTGGATCACTTCTCAAAGGGAGCAGTCATTTTTTAATACAAGGCAGTTACAATATACGCCTTTATTTATAAGAAATTAATGTTGTTTTTGAAATATGCACTTTCTAAATAAAGCACAGTTAACAATGGACTGAAAATACAGTATTTTATTTGGGAAAAGAACAGCATTATCCCATAATTTGGATTGATGTGTTACCATTTTAAAATTCTTATTGCGATAGTCCCATGAAAACTATCCTGTGGTTATTATTGTAATTAGCTCATTTTAATATTTTGTTAGTTAAATACAATAATTATTTTCATTCATAATAAACTGCATAACAATGCTTTTGTTAACAAAGAGTATTTTGCAATGTCTTTGCCCTCTGTAAATGGGCACTGGCTCAGACCTTCAAGTAGCAGTGAGCTTTAACAGGATAATTACTATGATAAACCACAATCAATGACTTAAAAAAATCAATAACATCTTTCCTCCGGTTTAGATGGAAAAGCTGTTGGGAAATGAATGATTTCCCAGTAATCAGAATTACAAACACAGTAATAGATTTGTAGAGTCTCAGATGCCAGGACTACAAAGGAACATTGTGATCCTCAATTCATCCTTCTTATCTAATGCAGGCCCCAGACTTTCCCCAAAATAATACGTGGTACTGTGAGTTCTGTAAAGATGCAAGATGTCTAACATGGAAGATGGTGAAGAGTCTAAACAATCGCATCTACAAAATGTATAAAGTTAACCAGGATTATAGAAAACATCCTATCTGGATTTTTAAATTTTTAGTGATGAAGAATCCACTTTGAACATTGTTAAATTATTACATTGGTTCTTTACTCTTACTGTTAAATATTTACAACATATTTCAATTCAGAATTTGTCTACCCTTAACTTCCAGCCCCTGGATAGTGTTGTGCCTTTCTCTAGTATACTGAAGCTCACATTATCAGATATTTGCTCTCCATTTAGGTATTTATGGACTGTAATCAAGTCACTCCTGAACCTTGTTTTGTTAAGATAATTAGATTGAGCTCCTGGATGCTGTCACTATATGGCAGGTTTTCTAATCCTTTTCAGGGCACTTCCCTGAATCCAGTTAATCTATACCCTTCTGAACAGGAGATTTGGACACAGTATTCTAGCTGATGCCACTCCATAGTCAAATATATAGGTAAAATAAACTCTCTGTTCTCACTTAATATCCTCTTGTTTATGTATCCAAGGATTGGCCACAGTATCACAATGGCAGCTCATGCTCAGTTGATTATCCACCATGATCCCCAACTCTTTCTCAGAGTCACTGATTCCCAGGAATAAATCTCCCCCAAATCTAAAAGCATGGCCTACGTTCTTTGTTCATAGATGTATACATTTACATTTATCCATATTAAAATGCATATTTTCTGCTTGTGATCAAATTACTGAGCAATCCAGATCTTGCTATATCAGTGACTTCCTCGTTATTTATTATCCCTCAATTTTTGGTCATTTGTAAAGTTTTAGTGATGATTTTAGGTTTTCTTCTAGATCAATAAAAATTGTTAAATACTGTACCTAACTCTGGTCTTCCTGGCAGTCACTCAATAAGGAGTAAGACAGCTTCATGTCATCCTCCTATTTGTGAGTCTGTTGACGGTTGATCAGCCTAATTCTGGAGCCACAGATCTTATCACAGAAGAAGCACATCTTAGTTGCTGTTGGGAGGACACAGGACAGTTTTTAACACTCTTTTCTCCTCTGCCTGTCCTTGTCTGCACTGAGGCAGGACCTCTCCAACAGTGCCACCCACACATAGATCACTGCTCTCCAGTGGGGATGGTCCTGGGCAAGGTTCTCTCAAGTACTGACACCGATGCTGCACTTTTTCATGTGTGCCTTCAGCACGTCCCTGTATTGTTTCCACTGGCCCTCAGCACTCCTCCACCCTTCCTGCAATTCAGAAAGCAGAATTTGTTTTGGGAGGCGCTGATCAGACATCCAAACCATGTGACCAGTCCAACAAAATTGATGATAAATGATAATGGCTTCAATGCTGGTTATGTTCAACTCTTCCAGGAAGTTGGTGTTCATATGCCTGTCCTCCCAAGAGATATTTAGGATTCTCCTGAGGCGATGTTGATGATATTGTTCAAGTGCCTTCAAATGATGCTGGTAAATTGACCTGGTTTCACATGCATCCAGTAGCATTGGACCAAGCACTGCATGGTATACAAGGAGCTTTGCCTTGCGGTAGATGTCCAGGTTCTCAAAGACTCTTTGTCTCAGGTGGGCAGCAACAGAGCTTGCATGGCTCACATGATGCTGGATTTCAACATCAATGTTGACTTTAGTGGAAAGATGATTTTTTAGGTATGGGAAATGCTCCACATTTTCTAGCAGTTCTTTGTTGAGTTTAATAGAAGGTACACGAGACTGTCCTGTCAGCGAAGACTGGTAGAATACCTTGGTCTTCTTGATGTTCAGTGTGAGGCCAAGATTCTCCTATGCTTCAGCAAAGGCACTTGAGATGCTCTGAGGGGCTGCAGAACTTTAGATTGTTATCACAGAGATTAATTTCTATGCTGAGAACTAGAACTATAAGTACCCATCATAGACCAGTTTATAAACTCAGACTGTATGCTGCAGAAAGGCCCACATAAATTCCATATAAGTTCTTCTGTATTGACAGCGTTCTATGAAGAGGGTGAGAATTTGCTTAGAAGCCATTCCACATCTGCTCAGTGTGCAGCAGTAGTTAAAAAAGCCAACTGAAAGTTAGGAGCCGTTATGAAAAGGATAGATAATAGGTGTATATTACCATAATGCCACTATGTAAAGCCATGTAATGCCCACACCTAGAATACTGGGCCCAGTTCTCATGAGCCCATCTCAAAAAAGATATGGTAGCATTGGGAAAAGTAGAGAAAGGCAACAAAAATTACTCAAATAGCTTCTATATGAGGAATGATTAAAAAGACTTGGACTACTCAGCTTGGAAAAAGGAAGATTGAAGGGGATATCATAGAAGTTTGTAAAATAAATGATGCAGGAAAAGGGAGTACATCACTATTATTTTTTCCTTCACATAATATGCTAAACCAGGATCACTCAATTAAATAAATAGACAGCAGATTTAGAACAAACATAAGGAAGTACTTCTGCCCACTACACGTTGTCTATGGAACTCATTGTCAGGAGATGTTGTGAGCACCAAAAGTATGACTAGGTTCAAATAAAACTTAGATTAGTTCATGGGGGAAATGTCAGTCTATGGCTATTACCCAAGATGATCAGGGATGCAGACCCCAGGCTCTGGGTGTCCCAATACCTCTGGCTACCAGAAGATGGACCTGGATGACAGGGGAATGATCATTCAATAATTGTCTTGTTCTGTTCATTCCCTCTGAAGCATCTTGCACTGTCACAGCTGTAAGACAGGTAACTGGGCTAGATGGAACATTGGTTTGACCCAGAGGGGCCATTTTTACATTCTTACACAGACAAAAATACAGCATTATCTAACTTCAGTGCTTTAAGGAAGTGAAGAAAATTGTGTGGTGCATAAATGCATATTCATGTGTTATGTGAAATATTAACAAGCAATGACATTTGAGCCAAATTCAAAGGCATTGTAGGAAAAATATTAACAAAAACACATTCCAACTCAAGTAATTGACCAGAGTTTGTAATGACTGGTAATTAATTTCTACACTGAAAAAATGGGCAGTTATGTTAGATCACAACCCTTCTGACCTAGTGCTGAATTTGGTTCTTAATATTAAATAATTTATTGTGTTACAGGAATATGCAAGCTTGTGATTCTTTTTAATGTTGTCATTTGCTGCATTGTTTAATCTGGCCCAAGACATCCCAGGAGCCTGATAGATGCTGAAACAGGACAATCAGAACCAAAATAATTTGGAGATGGTGGCACAAGGGAATTCAAACTTGCAAGAGCCTCATTTTATTATGAAAGGGACAACATTTGTCCTTCATGAGGTTGTGAGGCAAATTACATCACCAGTAACAATATCTTTCCACTTACAAGGTTCTGGATATAGAGTATTATTCAAAAAAAGGATGAGAAGAAGTCTTAAAATTGATGCTTCAGGAACTTATTGAACTGCTAGATTGTAACCAATATGAGTTAGTTATAGTCCCATTCACTGTTAATTTTTAGAACTAGGTACATAGAAGTGAAAATTAACATTAACTCACTGTTATATCCTGTACAGAATTTGAACCCCTGTAGCCCATGTTCACCGCTTTTAAATGGTTATGATCTATTCTGTCCAAATTATGCCTTTGAGGCATTATTTGAAAATTTGTAATCTGCTTAATATTATCCCACTGTAATGTGTATAACACCACCACTGTGGCCGTGGCTACACTAGGGATGAATTTCGAAAAGAATTTTGAAAGCAGGGGACATTTCAAAATTTGTAGCAGAGTGACTACACACAAATAGCGCCTTTCGAAATTCATTTGGAAAGAACAGGGATGGCCTTTCAAAATCATTGTTCCATTCCCATGTCGGGAAAAGTGCCCCCTTTCAACATTAATTTAGAAAGGAAATGTGTAGTTGTGCCATGGGCCAATACTTTGGAAAGGCAAGTCCTTCACAGTGCTGGCCACTTGGAACACAGACGCCCTGGCCAGCACAAGCAGGGCTCTGTGGTTACTATCTCCAGACAATTTTAATGACACAAGGATGCAGAAATCCTGTGCGGGAAGCTGAGAGAATGCTGGCAGCCACAAGCATACGTGCCTGCAACAGCACACCCTGCAGCACCCCGACAACGAGAGCAAAGCATCTGTTGGAGCCATGGCAAGTAGCCAGGACCCCCACGTCTTCCAGGGCTCCCAGGATGCCAGCCAGGCTAGAAAAAAAAGGGACCAAACCTGGACTGAGCCTGAGCTCTGGGACCTCCTTGGTCTGTGGGGGCACGAGGAGGTCCTGCTGCTGCTGACCCAGGGGCACGAGCAGAATTCAGCAGCCTTCAGCCACCTCTCTGAGGGCCTGACCACATGACAGCCCTCCTAGACCCCAAGCAAGTCCAGTCAAACATCAAGGAGCTCTGTCAGGCCTATTCCAAGGCAGAGGATGAAGCCAAGCAGTCAGGGGCAGCACATGCCAGCTGCCTCTATCGTGATGAACTTGACCAACTCTTTGGGCTTGAGGGAGGCAGGCTCCCGGGATAAGCCCCTGGACATGACAGACACAGAGGAGGTCAAGGAGGCAGAACCAGGGCCATCAACAGCACCAACCCCTCAGCACCCAGAGCCCAAGCCAGATGACAGTGAGAAGAAGCTCTCCAATGAGGGAACCCTGGTCATAGCCATCCCACCCTGGTCAACCATCCAGGCCACCTCCAGCCAGGCCTCCCTTGAGCTTCTTGAGGCACCTTCAGGTAGGACCAGTGACCAACCCCAGGTTGGAGACATGAGGGATGGCTGTAGTCCCCGTCCCCAGGAGAGGCCCATGCATGGCCATCAGCTCCTGTTCCTGTGGACAGCCACACAGGGCACATGACATGGGAGGATATGGTGGACCAGGGCCAGAATATGTCCCATCCATGGTGGGACACGTCTGTACTGGGGTACCCCTGAGGGGAGGTAGGTCTCCTGCTTCCAGCAACTGAGCCATGAATTTCTGAAGATGTGGGCATTGTGGGCCTTGCCTGACCAGCCCACACAGATATCCATGAAGCACCCATTGGTGTGCACAAGGGCCTGGAGCACCACAGAGTGGTACCCCTTCCAAATGATGTAGCTGCTGGCGCTGTGTGGCAGAGTCTGGATGGCAATGTGAGTGTCATCCAACACACCAAAACAATTGGGGAAGTTCAGCTTTGAGAAGCTTGCCATGGCAGCATGCAGGTCCCCGACATGGACCACCCAACACAGGAGGATGCTGTTTATCACCACAACAATCTACTTGGGATGGAGAGCAAAAGTGCCCATGAAAATGTGGTGGGTGTGCTTGAGGACACTCTGCCCTTCCCAGGGGCCCTTCCCCTGTCCCTTGCTGGCGCCCCCTCCCCTATCCCTGTGGTGGGCAAATGACCCAGGCTGGCTTACCTCCAGGAGGATGACACCAATGGTGGCCTTGCCCATCCCAAACTGGTGGCCATCCAAGAGGTTGCTGTCTGGGGTGGCCAGCTTCCACAGGACAATGATCACCCTCTTCTCCAGGGGAAGCATGGGCTGTGTCCATGTATACTGGCGCTGGAACAGAGGCGTGAACCAGTGGAAGAGCTTCATGAACATGGCCTTGGTCATTCAGAATTTTTGCAGCCAGCATTCATCATCCCAGTCCGCCATTACGAAACAGTTCCACCACTCACTGCTGGTGGGGTATCGCCAGAGGTGCCATCAGACCCAAGGAAGGGCATGCTCAATTTGCACCATGTGGGGGCCTGCAAGAAGGTGGAGACATGGCTAGCCCTCTGCAGCTGCTGCTGGACAGTCATGAGCAGTGTGGCCAGCAGGTTGACCACAGCCTGGAGGAGTTCCCCATCTGGGAGCTGCTGGGCATCCATGGTGGCAGAGCTAAACAGAGCTTAGCAAGTTCATCTGCTGGGACATGCTGCAGCCAGCCTGAACCCTCAGCATGTGAATGGGGAGGGTGTTTTGGAGGCGCACCTTAAGGCAGAGGCTGGCCACAGCTCCCAGAAGGGCTGTCAGCCAGGCGACCCTGTGTGTACCATTTCCTGCTTCCTTTATTTCGAAAGAGAGCCCAGCGCTATGTAATCACTCTCTTTCAAAAGGAAGGAGGTCCCTTTTGAAAGGGTGGATTAAGGCCTCAATCCACTTGTTGCGTGTGGTCACTGTCTTTTGAAAGGCGAACTTTTGAAGTGTGGATTTCAAAATTTCCCCTTTAGAAATTCTGCCGAAGTGTGGCCACAGCCAACACGTGAAATTATGAAATTTGCTGTGCAGTTGTCATTCAGGTTACACACATAAAGCAATTCTCCAAAACAAAGATACAAAGGCAAACCCAATGTGTCAAAGAGCCATTATCTGCTTAAGTGGAGATTCACCAGCAATGGAATTATAAGCAGGAAATATATTAATCTCCTAGACTGTTGGAACTAGCATATGCAGTGCAATTGCCTAGTCACATGACCCAATAAGGATTTTTCCAGAACACAAGTGTTGGAATATATGAAGGAAAATACCTCTAGCTTCCCCTTTCCTCTTTACCTTACATCTCATTGCTCATAACATTACCAGAAAACACTGAACAATGTGCATTGGTATTCTTACCAGGCGGCAAGGGTTCCCAGATTCAGTCCATGCTCTGCAATCAATCAAGAATGTGCACAGGCTTCAGCACAAAAGACGCTTGGCACCATCGCTTTTAAAATGACAGAAGTGGCAATGGCAAGAGCGTTAGCATGAACAGACTGTAATGGATTGGTTCTTCCTGCTCCATAAAGCCAAGAAGACACTCCTTTTTTTTTTCTTTTTTTGGCACTGACTTACAATACACATGCAATTTTAAGACGATGATTCCCATAAGCTATTTTGAAGCTGGAATAAAATTAAAGAAATAGTTTGGGAGGCCAACGTATTGAGCCAAATTCTGCATTTGGTTCTTCTTTTTTTAGAAGTTGAAAAATAATTGTTCTCCATGGACACATTTTATATACTTGTATTTATATAGCACATGCTTTCCCCACCCTTGACCAGATGCCATGGAGTAATTCCATATTTTGAAATATTTTTAAAGTTACTGGACAGCAGTCTGTCCATCCATCTGGCCATCAAATTGGATTTCAGGAGAATGTTTTCAATCAGTTTTTAAACTGTATTCAAGAGTTTAACTTAAACCAAACACAAGGATCTTTCCAACTGACTCTTAATAAGGAAGTTAACAGAGCTCTGTATCTGTTGGATTGTGCAAAAACTAAGGGAAGTAGTGATGTAATTTATGAATTTTCCAACATTTGTTTATTTCAATAAGACATGTTTAATTTACATGAAATGTTTGTACTCAAATGGCTGTCTTTTATAACGGAGCAATAGCAAATGTAGAAAAATATTTGTGAAAAACATCTCTTGATGCTTTCATGTTATTCACCATGTAGGTGAGCCAACCATCTAGTCTATTGAGCATTTAGTCTAGGAACCAAGTTGGGGTCATGCTATTCTTGACCTACTGCTCACAAAATAGGAAGAATTATTAGGGGAAGTAGAAGTAGGTGTCAGCTTGGACAGCAATGATCATGAAATGGTTGAGTTTAGGATCCTGACAAAAGGAAATGGGAAATCAGCAGAATACAGACCCTGGACTTCAGAAAAGCAGATTTTGACTCCTTCAGGGAACTCATGGGCAGGATCCCTGCAGAGGCTAATATGAAGGGGAAAGCAGCTCAGGATATCTGGCTGTACTTAAAAGGAGCCTTATTAAGGGTGCAGGAACAAACCATCCCAATGGGCAGAAAAAATAGCATATATGGCAGGTGGCCAGCTTGGCACAGCAGATAAATTGTTAATGATTTTAAGCACAAGAAGAAGCTTATAAGAAGTGGAAACTTGGACAGATGACTGAGGAGGGTTATAAAAACATTGCTTATGTATTCAGGAGTATAATCCGGAAGGTCAAAGTGCAATTGAAATTGCAGCTAGCTAGGGATGTGAAGAATAACAAGAAGGATTTCTACAGGTACATTAGCAACAAGAAGGTGGTCAGGGAAAGTCTGGGACCCTTACTGAACAGGGAAGGTAAACTAGTTATAGATGATGTGGAAAAAGATGAAGTGCTCAATGTTTTTTCTACCTTTATTTTCGCAGACAAATTCAGCTCCCAGACTGCTGCCTGGGCAGCAGAGTATGGTCATGTGGTGAGCAGTCCTCAGTAGTAAAAGAATGGATTAAGGGCTATTCAGAAAAACTGGACATGCCCGTGTCCATAGGCCCAGATTAAAGGCATCTGAGGGTACTGAGAGAGTTGGTTGATGTGATTGAAGAGCCAGCGGCTGTTATATTTGAGAACACTTAGGCTACATCTACACTACACAGAGCTTTTTTAAGAAGCCCTTCTGTTCTGAAAGAACTTCTTTTGAAATAGTGCATCCACACGCAAAAAAGTGGAACAAAAGAGTGCTCTGCTCCTTCGAAAGAGAACGTCCACGGCCCCCGATCTTTCGAAAGAATGGGCCAGGGACTGAAAAATCAGGCTCCATGAGGACTGCTCTTCCAAAGAAGGGCCTAGGGAGCATCTACACGTTTTCTTTCAAAATGAGGTGGTCTTCCTGAAATGGGAAAGGAAGGGCAATCTCAAAAGGAGTGTCGCATTCTTTCAATTTACTTTCAAAAGAACACTTTTTGTGCATGGATGCTCCAGGGGATCTTTCGAAAGAGCCCTCTTTTGAAAAAATCTTCTGAAAGAACTTGCTAGTGTAGATGCAGTCTTGGAGCTCAAGGGACATCCCAGGTGACTGGAAAAAGGCAAATATCATGCACATCTTCAAAAAGCAGAAGGAGGAGAATCTAGCCATCAGTGTCACCTCATTCCATGGAAAAATCATATGGCAGGTCCTCCAGGAATCAAATTTGAATCACTAGGAGAAGAAAAAGATGATAAAGAGCAGTCAGCATGTTTTCACTGCAGGAGAGGGTGTGGGCGGGAAATCCCTTAAGTGTGACTTCAGAGCTGCCTTCTATCCCATTTCTTCCCTGATTTCCCACACTATAGTATCATAGATTGTGATAGTCATTAAATAGTATGTTATATATTAGAAGACCATTGTTTCCTCAGCATACTTAAAATCACTTTTTCCCATTATGCTGGAGTACAATATATAGACACAGTAACTTATTATTTTTTTAAATAAAAAGAATATTGTAGTAGTTATACACAAGTTAGAAATTTTTGTTGTTGTGATTGTTTCTCTAAACTGACAAACCTCTGCTCCTTTTCTGGTTCTACTTTCATTCTCTGCATAGAATAATAGTAATTAAAAAAAACCCACTAAATTCACCCAGACTGCAGACTTGTCTTTATCTTGCTCATGATAAATACACTTCTAGAAAGATGTTCCAGAAACTACTAATGACATTTATTAAGACTCATGTTTTGTAAATGAAAACAATCTATTTTTTAACTCAGGCTTTCTATGGTCAGAGTTATTCTTAGGTTCTGGAAATGATTCATGGCAATGGATAACTGACTTTTGTCTGTGAAGAGAACTTTGATTTCGTAAACCATGCAATGGTGGGAAAATTATATTTCTGCTATAGATTGCTTTGAAAACTAAACAATTTCTGAAAGATTATTTTCTTGTTGAAGTAAATTTGAGATTGATTGTTCCAATATTAAATTCCATATTTATTCTTAAACTCTGCCCTTTTAGTTAATGATAGAGACATGACAAACAAGGATTTATTTAATGCTGTATGGCACTGGAATTAGACAATTGTATGATGGTTAATCTGCAGGATGATGAGTCAAAGAGTTGGATATATTATGATATGGAAGTCCCATGTGGACTTAGATAAATGACTCAACTTTGCAGTACCTCAGTTTCCATGTCTGTTAAGTGGAAGTAACAATATTTGCCTACATTACAGAGGTGTATATCTTAAAATTGACCTGTGATGCAAAAACCAAAACTCAGCAGCATTCATTTGGGCATTTCAATGTCTACTTATACTATGTAGAGATACTGCCAACTATTTGTCTTTCTCATATACAAGGAAGCACAGATCTCTTGAGGGCCTGAAGAATGTGAGTGTGGGCTCTAAGATAAATGGAAATTCTTCTTCCCCTTTCTTAGTGAAGTCAGATTCACATGAATATAAAAGAAGAAGTGTTGTTCTCCTCCCTCTTAGACATCACCGTTTCAAGGATGCCAAAGCTAACGAGAGGAAAAATGTAGGCCTCCTATATTTAATGTTGGGGTTGGGGGAGGGGGTGGGCTGGTGCATTAAAAACAGAAAACCTCTGACATCAGAGATATATATCCTAAAAAAAGTATTCGCAGGAAAACTGTTTTTACACTTTACTTGTCCCTTTTCATATTTAGAAGGCACTGTGAGGGTGGCAGGTACCATTAGCAATTCTGTCTATGATAAATAGCAGGCTTGTAACACGGTTGCACCTACTGTGCCTTGGAAATATAAAGCCACCAAGGCAGACTCTTGTTATTTAGCACAGCTCAAGTATTGCAAAAATACAGTGGAAAGTAAATACGAAATAACAACCTTTCAGTTTACTTCTAGCTCTGTGCTGCCAAGTTGGCTAAATTAGCTCACGTTTGAGTTCAGGTTGAATCCCTGTCACCCGGACTTTCCCAATTGGGCAAACCTCTGGTCCTGCATCATCAGTGACTTACAGTATTATGTAATGACTGTAAGTGAAATGACTCTCATTTCAATCTTTTATAAACTAATAGAGAAGTTTAAAAGTGATTTTGTAAAGGTCCATCAAGAAGGCTCTGATAACCCATCTGAATGTATTCAATTTGTATTGTGAAAGATCCTAAACTGTAAATCAGAATGTTAGAGAAGCAAGGAGGGAACATCTTTTATTGGTTCAACTTCCAGTGGTGAAAGAGAGACAAACTTCTGAGCTACATGGATCCCTGCTTCAGGTCTGCAAAATGAGTGTCACGGCTAAATGCAAGACTGAACAGACAGGCCGATATAAGTGACTAGCACGTATTGTAAGAGACTATGCAAGGTGAAGTGGCCTATTAGCACCCTACAGGCACAGGACAAAAATGTGGTTATAGATTTTGATAATAAGCCATAATTCCAATGTTTTTATTAAGGCCATGATTGTTAGAGTCTAGTAAAATTGTGCATTTGGGCTCCCAGACTCGTCATTTTAAAATGTGCGGGTTTCCTTTGACTGGTAAGTCAGATGTCGAGTGATTGCTTTGTGAAAAGGGCTCACCCCCAGCTGAAAGGAAAATGATAAAAGACAAAAACATTCTAGGGCTGTGTCTATACCTGCATTCCTCTTTCGAAAGAGGCATGCAAATGAGGGAAAATGAAAATGCAAATTAGGTGCAGATTTATACATCTGATACCTCGTTTGCATATAGAAAAGCAGTGTAGACGCTGCTTTTTCAAAAGTAAACCCCATCTTTGAAAGAGTAGCATCTGCATTGCTTTTCTTTTTCTGAAAGAAGCTCTTTTGAAAGAAAAGTATGCAAATGAGGTGCCAGATATGTAAATTTGCATGTCCATTTGCATTTTTGATTTCCCTCATTTTCATGCCTCTTTTGAAAGCAGAATGCAAGTGTAGACGCAGCCTAGGTGTCTTTATTCGAGGACATAGTGATTGTCTGGCTCTACCCACATATCTGTTACTGGGGCATTTAGCTCATTACACAAATCAGACTATGCTAGCTTCAGAAAAAACATTTCTTTTGCAGCTGAAGCAGGACCACAGCCTCTGATTTTTTTTCATCACTTTCTGATGTCCCATGAAAGGAATCTATCCCATCTGTAGTCTCACAATGCTCTAGCTGAGGAAAGAGTTAAGAACTTGAAGTGAGGATTACTGGACACAGCCCTCCAGCCATGTCCCAGTCTGTGCTCCTCTCTTCAGGGAAGGGAGGCTGTACCATCACCTGGCCCAGGCACTTCCCCAGTTCTGAGTGGAGGTGAGAGATGGACCCAGGCATACCCACAGTGGGTATCCATTGGGTCCTGGCCCATGGACCCAACAGATGGCAGCCATGTGTTGCATCTCCTCCAAATTCTCAGAATTAACAGCTTATTTCCACTGAGACTTTATCTCCTCTCTTTTTAGAAACAACAATCTTTCAAGGGGACAGGAAAAAACTCAAAATAGGGCACAAAATGCGCTTTCTACTAAAATTTCCATATTTATTGGGTCAGTTATAAAGTATTTTTGCAGCATATCTAGTCTAAATGAAAAGCTGGAAGTGCTAAAATGCATAAAAGTAAAAATTATCTAAATATTTTCATGCGTACAGTTTGGTTTGTGTCGTGGGAAATTTCAGATCTGTTTTTATTTCATGCAAACCAGTTTGCCCTTCTCTAATAAACACTCAAATCTGCCCAGATCCATTACAAAAATATTAAAAGAAGGAATCACAAGGAAAGGAATATTCACAAAGAAATAGGGAGGTATAATTTCCACTGGGGCCCTTTGACTGGCACTCTGTAACCTGCAAGAGTATAGCCAAATCTGTCATTTGCTGCCTTTTCATAAACTCCCCTCAGGGAATATCCTGCAAAAATTAAAATGGTTTTTGAGCAAATCCTCAAGTTTGCAGCATCAGTATAAATAAATCTAATTAGGCACTAAAGTACCAGAAGAATTATACTTGACATCTAGCAAAACATCTGTTATTTCATAATTCATACCGTATAATATCTATGGGGATAATATGGGCTAACATTTCCTAGGTGAAGATCAGTACCATGATGAAAGTCCTCGTTTCTTTCATCATGAGCCATTTCAGAGAAATAACCATCTTCCAAATATTAATTCCTCTCAAACTGCTTTGACTTTGAAGTTCATTTATCCATGTGTTCTTAGGCTGCCTATGAATGCCTAACCCCTGAAAAAGGGGAATGATTCACGTGAGCAGACTTGTAAGAAATTATAACTCTCATAAGGATAAAGTAACATTTAAAATGATGCATTTGCCAGGCTTTCTGTAGTGCCAAAATTTCTCATAGGGATTGGAGTTGTCAGTTAAATGGCATGGTAATGCTCCATGTCCTAAAGTCAGAGCACATCTTTTCCAGGCAAGAAAAACAACAGCACACAAAATTCCATTCCAGAGCCTGACATGAGGTGCTGCCAAGCATATAGTGTGTCCTTGTAACAGTGGCAATGCTTCCCACTAGCAAAAACATCTGGGGAAAAAATACGGAACTAGTCTCATTATCTCCTGCATATGCTATGAGCTGGCTGTACCAGTGCCCAAAATATTAGCATTGAAGCTGAACAACTGCTTCTTGCCCCCATAGTTCTGTTGAGCTTTAAGTGTGAATTTTGGTTTAGATCATGGGTGTCCAACCTTTTGGCTTGCCTGGGCCGCATTGAGTGAAGAGGAATTGTCTTGTGCCTCATATAAAATATATAACATAGTTAATGTATATAAATCACATAATAATGTTAAAAGTTTACGATATTGTGGGGCCGCATTACTAGCTGTCCAGGGCTGCATGCGGCCCGCGGGCCACGGGTTGGACATGCCTGGTTTAGATTGTGTATGCCCGTTTTGCTAATTCAATCAAAATGTTGTACATTGGGAAACAGGAAAACAATCCACTATTTCAAATAACAGCCTTCCATATATGTACTGATAAGCAAATTCACCCCCCGTCCGCGGCAACTCCGAAGTTTTAAACTTCGAAGTACCAGCATGCATCTAGTCGCAGTGCACCAGCTGGTGCTTTGAAGTGCCAGGGCATCTTCGAAGTCCCCTTACTCTGGAATAAGATGCCCTGGCACTTCGAAGTACTGGCGGGTGAGCCACAGCTAGACATGTGCTGGTACTTCAAAGTTTGAAACTTTGGAGTTGCTGCAGGCGGCGTGGGAATTTGCTTAATGAAGTGCTGCCTGTGCATGGCAGCCCTTCATTAGTAAACTCCAAATGGCCTCATTTCCATCCTTCCTTCAAAGGAAGGTGGTAATGTAGACACAGCCTTAGGGAAGTTAGGACTTGTCTATACTATTCAAAAGATCAACTCCGTCAGGGTTCATCTTCTGGAGTTTAATCTCACACATCTGGTAGAGACATGCGAAATCGATCTGTTTGAGGTCAGCAGTCAACTCCTGTACTCCTCGCCTCCTGCGGCTGAGGCTACCGAAGTTGTGGTACTCAGTACCAGCAAGTACCAGCACAAAACCAGCACTGCCCCACAGTGTTCTGTGGGGTCAAAGCTCTGTTCTGAGCTGGCATGAAATTTTTTGGGAATGTCGTGCTTCCTTCTTCATGCACATACAAATGAAAGCACATAATAGCTGTGTCTACACGTGCACGCTACTTCAAAGTAGCGGCACTAACTTCGAAATAGCGCCCGTCGCGGCTACACGCGTCGGGCGCTATTTCGAAGTTAACTTCGACGTTAGGCGGCGAGACGTCAAAGTCGCTAACCTCATGAGGGGATCGGAATAGCGCCCTACTTCGACATTCAACGTCGAAGTAGGGACCGTGTAGACGATCCGCGTCCCGCAACGTCGAAATTGCCAGGTCCTCCATGGCGGCCATCAGCTGGGGGGTTGAGAGATGCTCTCTCTCCAGCCCCTGCGGGGCTCTATGGTCACCGTGGGCAGCATCCCTTAGCCCAGGGCTTCTGGCTGCTGCTGCGGCAGCTGGGGATCCATGCTGCAGGCACAGGGTCTGCAACCAGTTGTCGGCTCTGTGTATCTTGTGTTGTTTAGTGCAACTGTGTCTGGGAGGGGCCCTTTAAGGGAGCGGCTTGCTGTTGAGTCCACCCTGTGACCCTGTCTGCAGCTGTGCCTGGCACCCTTATTTCGATGTGTGCTACTTTGGCGTGTAGACGTACCTTCGCAGCGCCTATTTCGATGCGGTGCCGCGCAACGTCGAAGTTGAACATCGACGTTGCCAGCCCTGGAGGACGTGTAGACGTTTTCGATGTTGCTACATC
The DNA here is from genome assembly GCF_033958435.1 of Carettochelys insculpta. NCBI lineage: Eukaryota > Metazoa > Chordata > Testudines > Carettochelyidae > Carettochelys > Carettochelys insculpta. Next base: position 111,668,975 of record NC_134137.1, on the reverse strand, counting down.
GAAATAAGCTACTTCGATGTTGGCTTCACGTGTAGACGTAGCCCATAAGGGAGAAAAGTTGTAGGATGCAGAATTCAAATCTGAGCACAAGAGCAGATGCAGGGTGATCACCACTTTTGAAGTTTTATGCACTTAACTATCTAAGTATGGATTTAGCAGTATAACTTTACATACCTCTTAATGATCATCTTGACCAGAACATGTATAACTTTGGTAGGTATACGATGCTCTTTATGCAGACAATGAAAACAAAGATTTTTTCACAGTTATCAGTCAGCAATCAAATCCTATTTGCAACTGCTTTGTTTGACTCGCTCTTATTAGTGTGTGCAAGTTTTGTAAAATCTACAGACAGCATGTAAAGAAAACAAATATGAAGAATTCACAATGTTTTGGCATTGAAGTGACAACCTAGAATGCAGACTTAAGTATCGAACAATAGATTAACTGTTTCATTTTTATTGTTGTGTCCAAAAGCTGCCAAGAGAATTGATACCGAATATGTTTTGTCACTGTTCCTGTTAGATACAAATTCTACTATGAATGAGGAATGAAGTGTTTAAATACTAATGATGAAAACATTCAGCAAAAGATAGTAGTAACAAGACATAATGCTTTGAATTCTCAGCATTCCTTATTGTGATTGACTTGTTCCATCTCTTGCCATGGGTCTATGACTCTGAGAACAAAAGAAAGCTTAAATAGTCAACTAGTCAAATGATGGAGCATCACAAAGATCAAAGTAGTCCAGCACTCAATTATGTAATTTACAAAATACAAGAGTCATCAACATTCAAAAACCCTATTTTTGTGACAAAAAGCATATAAAGAACAGAAAATCATCCATTATAAATCATTATCCAGGACAATAATTGTAACAAGAATGAGAAATAGAGCCAATGTCTCCAATGCTCATTATGATGTTTAAATTGTAACCTAATGGTCCTCTTTGGAAACCAGGCAGCAAATAGACAAAATGTCAGAAATGTTTAATGTAGGTTTTGTTTTTTGCTTTTGTTTTTGTTTTGTTTTGTTTAAAAATAAGACTATAGTCTCAAATGTAGCAATAAACATATATCTGTCATAGAAAATAATATGAGCCGTGCTTGGTGCTATTGTTAGCAGACTCAGGTAAAACAGGAAAAATAATGAATATATCATTATGAACATTTCATTAAATTTGTACCTATGCATGATTTCTTTGCAAATAGTTTGCCCAGCTTTTATAAGGATCTGGTCATAAAAGGGAGATTTAATGACACACAAAACTATCCTCACCAAGGAAAATACATACTGATGGACATATTTTGACACAGTTGTGAACGTATCTTGCACTCCACACACTTAATTGTTGCCGTTGCTGGCTCAGGTTACGCTACAATGATCTGTCGACAGAAGTTACTGTCAGAAGAAATTTCCTGACAAAACTGTCAACAGAGTGCAGCCACACACAAAACCTAATCGAAAGAGCACTTGGCTCTGTCAGCAGAGCAGCCGGACTTCCCAGCTGTTCTCTTGACAAATCAGGCACCCAAAGCACAGCAGACAGGGCTGCCCACTGTTCTGTTGAGAGAAGCCCCCACCTCCCCCCAGAAAATCCACACAGAATTTTAATCAACAGAATGTGGCAACAGCAGCGTTATGACTCATGTTTGAGAGACAGAACACTGCCAGAGAAAGTACTGAGTTTTGTCAACAAACTTTCAAAAAAACACATTGGCTGGGTCTACACGAGCCGCATGTTAATGAGCAAGTTTGAAAGATGTTAATGATATGCTGCAATGAATATGCAGTGCCTGATTAGCATGATGGCAGCCGCGGCAATTTCAAAGTGCGGCTTTTTGAATCGCATGCTGACCATGGACTGGAACCCCCCCAGTTTTTGAAAGCCCTTCTTCTTAACACCAGCTATGAAGAAGGGCTTTCGAAAACCAGGGCGGTCCTTTCAGAAGGTGCCATCTTCATGGGTGGCACACAATTCGAAAAGCTGCACTTTCGAATTGCCACAGCCGCCATTATGCTAATCAGGTGCTGCATATTCATTGCAGCGCCTCATTAGCATCTTTCAAACCCGCTCATTAACACGTCCCTTCCTAAAGGAAGGGGCTTGTGTAGATACAGGGATTTTGTTTGTGAATGTTCTACCAGTTTGCTCAACAAAACCGGGGTTTTCTCTGCAAAACTTGCTAGTGTAACCATAGCCCCTGTGTTTACTTCTGCAATGAAGAGCAACTCAGCATAGGTAAGGTTATCAGCAACTGTGTCTCCCTAACTTCTAGAAGTTATATCCTTGAGACCAGGTTACATGAAAACAAAAACACTTCATTTTCAAATAATTTTTGGCTTTCTTCCCTGGTACTTTGAAAGAAAGATAAAAGAATCTAAGGTACAAGGTTAATGAAAACATTGTCAAATAAACATGTTAACTCAGCTTTTTATAACGAAAATGTTGTAATATAGAAAAAAAATAGCCATAAATAAGAAGCTGACAGCCTGCACTGTAGTTTATTGCTTTCTGCACTCTGGAATTCTCTAAAACTGCTAAGTTTTTCTGTGATCAAATTCAGATCATTCCATGAACAAACACCATTGTGCTGTCACATCTTTCCATGAAATGAAATAAAAGACAGCAGTTGTAACTGGGGAAAAGGAACAAAGCCTCAAAGGTCAAAATAGATTGGGATGAATCATTCTGGCTTCTGTTAGTTCTAGAATACAGTGCACTTATGAGGGTACAGGATATCACTGGCACGTATTAGGCAGCAAGGTCAGTGAAGGACAGAGGTTAGAGAAAACCAACAGACAGATCAAATTAACATACAGTATAATTCTTACAAAACTCCAGCTGAAGTTAATTCCCATATAATCCAACCTTCAATATGTACTGGATAGGTATGTGAGAAATAAAGATATTTGTCAACCTTTAAAAACTCCCATGAGCCCCCTTTCTATTTATTTCCACAGTGCTTGCCCTGTTTACTGCATTGAAAATCATTCCAAATGAAAGGTCAGAAAATGGGAAAAGTTAACAAGGTCTTTGACACAATAAAGAGTATGAAACCTGTAAACGTATATATTTGGCTTTCTCCTCTGGTTGCAGCCCACTGAAATTGGAGGAAGGAACCAACATTTCAATTTTAAAAAAAGGTAGAACAAAATAAAGCTTTCTAGTTCTGTAGCTTAATGCACTCTGGTTTTTTAAACACTGCTTAAGGCAAACGTGAAAACCTTAGCTTATGTTGTACAAAACTAATGTCAACAGAGTGTGGCCATGCACAAAACCCATTCAAAAGAGTGCTCAGGTTTCTCGACCGAGCAGCCAGACTACCACACTGCTTTCTGGACGAAAGAAGCACCCAGAAGCACAGCAGACAGGGCTGCCCATTGTTCTGGGTGCCCAGTCTGTCTAGAGAAGTCCCCTACCCCTAGAGAGTCCACACTGCTTTTTGTCGACAGAAGCTGTTCACAGCAGTGTTACTCCTCATGGCTGAGAGGCAGAATGGTGCTGGTGAAAGTGCTGAATTTTATTGAAAAATACATTTTGGCTACGTCTACACGTGCACGCTACATTGAAGTAGCTAATTTCGAAGTAGCGACATCGAAATAGCCTATTTCGATGAATAGCGTCTACACGTCCTCCAGGGCCGGCAACGTCGATGTTCAACTTCGACGTTGCGCAGCCCAACATCGAAATAGGCGCAGCGAGGGAACGTCTACACGCCCAAGTAGCACACATCGAAATAGGGATGCCAGGCACAGCTGCAGACAGGGTCACCGGGTGGACTAGCGCTTCCGGGGCAACAGCTAGCCGCTCCCTTAAAGGGCCCCTCCCAGACACACTCAGCCTGCATAGCACGCGGTCTGAGGAGCCATAGGCACACAGACCCCGGGCGCCGCAGTCATGGACCCCCAGCAGCAGCAGCAGCAGCAGCAGCAGCACCCAGAGGTCCACCCAGCCCTCCCGGCAGGAGCAGGGCTTGCCCTGCTCCGTGCCATGCGGGAGGCAGCTGAGCACCTCCTTGCCCCAGAGGAGGAGATGCCCCCAGGGCAGCAGGGCTCAACCCCTACCCCTGAAGCACCCCGCCCCCGCCCCTCACCTCACACGCCGGCAGCTGTGGAGCTACCCCACCAGCACCGACTGGTGGGAGCGGCTGGTGCTTGGGGAGTGGGACGATGACCGCTGGCTCAGGAACTTCAGGATGAGCTGGCAGACATTTCTGGAGCTGTGCCAGTGGCTCACTCGCGCACTCAGGCACCAGGACACCGCCATGCGGCGTGCCCTCACAGTGCAGAAACGGGTCGGCATCGCTGTCTGGAAGCTGGCCACTCCAGACAGCTACCGATCCATGGGCCAGCAGTTTAGTGTTGGCAAGGCCACCGTCGGGGCTGTCTTCATGGAGGTAAGCAAACCCACGGGGGGAGGGCAGGGCAGGGCAGGGGGGCCAGGGCAGGGGAGGGCAGGGCAGGGCAGGGCAGGGCAGGGCCACGCACACCCTGCTCACCCCTCATTGGTGCTGTCCCATGTGCTTTCTCTGCAGGTTGTGCGTGCCATCAATGCCATGCTCCTGCACAGGCTCGTGAGGCTGGGGGACCCAGATGCCACCATCACCACCTTTGCCACCCTGGGCTTCCCCAACTGCTTCGGGGCTCTGGATGGGACTCACATCCCCATCCGCGCCCCACATCACAGTGGAGGACGATACCTGAATCGAAAGGGCTACCATTCTGTCGTCCTCCAGGCCTTGGTGGACAGCCGGGGCCGTTTCCAGGACATTTATGTGGGCTGGCCTGGCAGCACCCACGACGCCCCGGTTTTCCGGAACTCGGGCCTGTGCCGCCGGCTGGAGGCGGGGACCTACATCCCCCAGCGGGAGATCCCTCTGGGGGACACCACCATGCCCTTCTGCGTCATCGCAGATGCGACCTACCCCCTCCGGCCGTGGCTCATGCACCCCTACACGGGCCATCTCTCCGCTAGCCAGGAGCGCTTCAACCAGCGCCTGAACCATGCACGCCAGGTGGTGGAGCGCTCATTTGGCCGCCTGAAGGGATGCTGGAGATGTCTCCTGACCCGCCTGGATGGAGGCCCCAACAACATCCCCCAGATTGTGGGTGCCTGCTGCGCCCTGCACAATTTGGTAGAGAGCAAGGGGGACACCTTTTTCCAGGGCTGGGCTGCGGACGCCGGCAGGGCAGACGTCCAGCCACCTGCTGCCCCCAGTCGGCAGGTGGACCCCGAGGGGACCCGGGTCCAGGAGGCCCTGCGGGCCCACTTTGATGAACAGGCCGTGGGGTGAACTCTGTCCAGGCCCCCTCCTGCCCTCCCCTTCCTCCACCACACTCCTGCCCCAAAGCCTACACCATGGAGCACCCCACCGCACCCCCACTCCCACTTGTCCTGGACAAATGACAGCATGCACTTGTGGCTGAAATTAAACTTTTTTTTTCTTTCCGAACCTTTTTTTTGTAACTGTAAATAAATATTTGAACCAAAAACCAAAAACTATGTACAAACATGTTGAATAAAAGCAATATGTACAAAAATAAAACAATACAAAGAAACAACAGTCCTCAATAATCAAAAGAAAACCAGGGAGGATAAAGGGGAGAACTATTTACATGGGGGGGACGGGGCAAACTGGGGGCAGAAAAGAACAGGGTCCAACTATATACAAGGGGGGGGCCACGTCCCGGGCCCCTCGCCCCTATAGCCCGGCACCGGGCGTTGGCGGCCGGGAGCCCCGCCGCGGTCGCAGCCTGGTCTGTGGCTGGGTGGGGGCGGGCTGGATTGGAAGGTACGGTGGCAGGCGAGTGTCAGGTGGCTCCAGGGGTCCCTCGGCGCTCCGGCCCTCGCCGGTGGGTGGCGGGGCGACGGTGGATGGGACGGCGATGGGCGGAGCAGCTGGTGGTGGGGCTGCAGGAGCAGGCAGGGCGGGCGATGTGGCGGCCAGCGCGGCATGGGGGGCCAGGTAGTCCACCAAGCGGTTAAATGTCTCCATGTAGGCCCCCCATGCCTCCTGGCGCCAGGCCAGTGCCCGCTCCTGCAGCTGGAGGTGCTGCTCCGCGACCTCCAGCTGCCGACGGTGGATGGCCAGCAGCTGGGGGTCCGTCGCCATCGGCTGTTGGTGGCGCGGCGTCCGCCATCTAGCCTGCCGTGGGGCTGGTCGGTCCTCGGCCGAGGGGCTGGCCTGGAGCGATGGTCCCGGAGGGCTCTCCAGGATGACTGACGCCTCGCCAGCGCTCTCTTCCGGTCCTTCTGATGGTGCAAGTGCAGGACACAGGAGAGGAGGTGGGGAAGAAGAATGGAGACAGGCGTTAGTGTGGGCCCCGAGCCATGGCCTTTGTCCCCCCAGCCCTGTGCTGCAGGTTCCCCATCCCCGTCCCCGGGAGATGCTGCTGTGATGGATGGGGTTCAGGGGTCCCCCTGCCCTGCACGCCGTCCCCTGGTGGGAGCGACTCTCACTTCACCCCCCAGGGTCTGAGAGCAGGAGAGGTTTCTTAGGCCACAGATGCCCAGTTTCTGCCAGGAGTGACAGCACCAGCTGTCGGAAGAGACAGTCCTCCCAACCCATCGTGGGGAGAAGACCCGAAGGGGGGCCCCTCTGGGATGCAGCTTTCCCCCTCCTCAGGCTGGCTGCCTTCCAGCTCTCCCTTCTCCTAGCCTCTACCTGTGGCCCCCGCCCTCCCCCCCAATTCCAAGCCAGCTCGGCTCCTCCCTCCTGTTGGTTCAGGGCAGAGGTGTCACCTGCCAGCTGTAGCGCCAGGATCCTCCTTTGCCCCTGGGAGCTATTCGGCTCTTGTTGCTCATATGTAGCCTGAGTCTCCCTTTGGCACTCCCCCCACTCCATCACATGCTGCTGCTGCGGGGTGTCCCACCCCCTCCTCCCGGGGGCCCCTCGAGGTTCCGCTCCCCTCTGGCCCGGGGATGGGGCATGGCACTGTCATGCGGGGTGGGGGCGGGCAGGGGCTGATGCAATGCTGTGAGGGCCATGGCCCTGGTGTCCTTGGTGCCATGGCCATGTGAGCATGTGGGGGGCCCTGGACACATATCTCTTACCCCCGCCCCTCAAGCCCAGGGGTGTCCACCAGAGGGGCGTACCTACCTGTCGGTCCGCTCCCACGGTCCGGAGATCCCCGGGGGGCGGAGGCCCTGCTGCTGCTCTGGGATGGCAGAAGGAGGATCTGCAGCCCAGATTCTGCGGAGGAGGAGCCCCCCTCCTCCTTCTCCTCCTCCTCCTGCTGCGATGTCCCGGGGGTGGCCTGCGGGGGGGGCCCCCAGGGTGCGGGGCTTGCCTCCGGGGCGGACTCCGTCTGCAGGGCCTGCTGGGGCTCGTCGGCCGAAGTATCAAGGGTGGCCGGAGGGGAGGAGGTGTGCCGGGGGCCCAGGATGTCCCTGAGCTCCCTGTAAAAGAGGCAAGTGACGGGGGCGGCCCCAGATTGGCTGGCCGCATCCCGGGCCCGGGAGTAACCCTGCCGCAGCTCCTTGACCTTACTCCTGAAGTGGTCAGGAGTGCGGGCAGGGTAACCCTGGGCAGCCAGGCCGTCGGCCAGCCGAGCGAACGCATCCGCGTTCCGCCTCTTGCTCCCCATTACCTGGAGCACCTCCCCCTCGCTCCAGAGCCCCAGCAGGTCCCACAGCTCGGCCTCCGTCCAGGAGGGGCCCTACTGTCGCTTGCCAGCCTGGCTGCCCTGGCTCCCCTTGGGGGGGGGTCCCCTGGGGGCGCTGGGGGGGCTGCCGGGCGGCCATCACAGCTGTGTGGGGGGCTGAGGGTGGTGCAGGCTGGCTGCGTGTGCAGGCTGCAGCCTGCACGTTCCCTCAGCTTCCTGCACAGGAAGGGAGGGGGAGGGGACGTTTAAGGGGCCGCTCCACGGGGCCACCAGTGAGCTGAGGGGCTGGAGAGAGCGTCTCTCAACCCCCTAGCTGATGGCCGCCATGGAGGACCCGGCAATTTCGATGTTGCGGGACGCGGATCGTCTACACGTGCCCTACTTCAACGTTGAACGTCGAAGTAGGGCACTATTCCGATCCCCTCATGAGGTTAGCGACTTCGACGTCTCACCGCCTAACGTCGAAGTTAACTTTGAAATAGCGCCCGACGCATGTAGCCGCGACGGGCGCTATTTCGAAGTTAGTGCCACTACTTCGAAGTAGCGTGCACGTGTAGACGCGGCTTTTGTGTGTGGACCTTCCACTGGTTTTGTTGACAAAACCTGGAAGCTCATTCCATGCAATTCTGTGTGAATTTTTGTGCAGTGTCCCTCTACAGGGATCTTTCATATGCCAAATTTCATTGTGAGTTTCAGGTAGAATAAATCAAAAAAATCAAAGTGACTCTGCCAAAATGACAAATTAAGGCATCATTTTGACCTTAGAGTTTCCTTCTCCTTCACTTTTAATGTCATCAGAGATCATTAGGTGACACGTAAATTACACACCTTAGCACAGGATAGAGTGGATTGTTTGAAGAATTAATCAAACAGGTAAGAGTGTGCTCAAGAAATTGCAACAAAAATCTGTTAAATTATTGAACGCCTTTTTGAATCCCTGAATTTTAGTTTTCCATATCCCCCAAATTTTCCAAATTATTCACAAGGCAGCATGCAAAATTTATTTTACCCTCCACATTTTTAACTGAAATTTCACCTGCAACACTGGCATGAACACAGTGTTTGGCTAATATGTATTTGTGAAGAACAGGAAAGATTACTGGAAAAAAATTGAGCACCCCGTTTGTCATTTACAGCTTAAAAGAGATGGTGTCTCTCATATGTCCCCTCCCTTCCCATCTGCCACAGCATCACATTCATGTGAGAGTCACAGTCATTAACTCACTTTGAAAAACATTATGGGTGTGCATAATACATTTTTAGCTATCTTTGAACCATGTAGCTTTTGGAAATAAGAAGATTCTGTATCATATAACCAACAACCATCCGGGGGCCACCAACAAGTGCTCCATGAACTACTAGGCTGTGTCTACACTTGCATTCCTCTTTCAAAAGAGGAATGCAAATAAGGAAAATCAAAAATGTAAATGAGGCACTGATTTACATGTCTGAAACAAAATAGGAAGAAGGGTTCTTTCAAAGATGGGGTTTATTTTGGAAAGAGCTGTCTATACTGCTTTTTTTCTCTTCCGAAAAGAGATTGTGTAAATGAAGCATGAGGTACGTAAATCATTGCCTTATTTGCATTTTTGATTTCCTTCATTTGCATTCCTTTTTCAAAAGAGGAATGCAAATGTAGGCACTTCGCCAGTGATCAATGCCCAACAGTTGAAAAACGGTTGAGATACATCAACACACAGATTATCATATCATATATATATTATGTTAGACATACACTAAGTCCATGGGCCCAATCCTGCTATTGAACACTTACTCCCAATAACTTCATGAGTTATGCACAAGCAGCACTTCTTTAGCATTATTCAGATCCAACTACTAACATTTGTTTCTTTGAAGTAAGTACAGACATAGTCCTGCATTTGCCCACTACTCCTGTTATTCCTAATCCAAGGAAAACTGAGCTCTTTTAACTTTATTGTAAATTATAAAGTATGCAACTTGCCAGAATGAAGACCCTGGAGCATGAAGCCCTGCAGAAACTAATAAATTGATAGTGTTCGTAAGTTTCCTTATCCTGCCCTGCCTGACTGCATCAGGTCTCACCTGAATGGACCGCTTTGAACGTCAGCAAAGTAATTCTCTTTCCAGGCAACAACTTTGGCCTCTCTGTTGAGAACATTCATTAGTGAAAACGGTGACAGTGTTTGTGTGCTTGAGAGGCATATTCTCTCTATTGGATAGATACCACCAGCTCATTTTATCCAGTCCACTAGCCCATTGTCAACTGGTAATGGTTTTCTGTTATTATTGACTTGGACTGCATTCAGATGTGAAAGTCTTAGGATATTTTTGTCAGCTGTTGGATCGATGTTGTGGCTGTAATGCAATCTATTACTGAATAGTAAAGGATGGATGTTGTTATGGACATAAAACATAGGTTAACATCCTGCTCTCAGAAGTTGGGAAGTGTACTATATTATCAAAACTGAAAGAAATTGGCACCTCTGTACTCTAGAGGAAGTGAAGGACTTTCCCATGAAATGGAAGACTTTTTAAAACATATGGTAGTTTAAAACAGGTTTGTTAGGGCATGACAAAATTTATTACACCATTAGATTATAAAAAGTAGCTACTTACTCAACAAAAACAGCATTCATAAAGAATCATCACCCTAAACTAGAGATCACCAGCAAATAAATGTGTCCAGGCAACACGCACATTAAAATTACCTGGAAATTGCATTAAGAACATCTAGGAGTCTGCCCAGGATATTATTTGTTCATTCAGGCTCATCCATTAATTTGAAATCTACAGTAAAACAAGAGAAATATGCTTTGTTATATTAAAACAATACTAAAATGTGACTTCTCCTTCAAAGACTTGCTATAAAAGTCTATAGTGAGTTTTAATGTTGTCTCAAAAATTTATATGCACTTTGCTGCATTTAACAGATCAGCAGAATAAATGTAAGAAAAGTAGCTTATGCCCATCTCAGTCCTGGTACTTTGGTTAAAAGCATTGCACTGTAACTGCTTTGCTATAGCACTTCGTTTGAGTTGATTTGTTCAACTTTTTACATTTATTTGATTAATATTTCACCTAAGCCTACTAACCATCTCTTTCCAGTGTGTTTCAGGTAAGTATTACCACACTGATTCAGGATGCAAGTCACTAAGAAAAGTCATTATGCTAAGAGGATCCAGCAGAACTGACCAAGAACATATTACTTCATCAGCTTCAAAAAGTTTAGTAGACCAGCAAAATAAATCATAACTTAGTTCATGCAGAGAAGACCCAAGCTGCTTCATATGTTCTAAGCACTTTATCTTAAGCTACTCAGACGGAATGCAGACACAGACTGGGGCTAAAGACTTTTAGCTAAAGGGGAATTTCCAGAGCGTCAGTATTAGTAAAATAAATACCAATTTACTGTCTTGAGGCACTCAGAGCATTTACAAACATGAACCTATCTGCTTTATGTGAAAACTCTTCAAGTGAATGACAGCCTGAGAGTTATGCTTTGCCAGAATTCACGACAAAGCTGAAAGACCATGTTACTCCATTCAAAAAGAAATGGTGAAAAATATTTAAAAGTCTGCCATTGAATCGTGCACTTCACTACCTTCAAACAGTGGTAAGATGTACTTGTGCATCAGTGGGACAAAAAAGGTTGTACCCTTTGGCTACAGTTACACTAGTGAGTTTTGTAGACAAAACTCTTTGAGCATCTACACACAAAATACATTTTGTCAACAGAAACTGTTGACAAAAAAGCTGTGTAGATGCTCCAGGAGGCCCTTTTGGCCATAGAGCTGATCAAAAGATCGATCCACTTTTATGCGTCGCTTTGATCTGCCAACAGAAGTTTTGTGAGAATGCCTCTTCTGAGAGTAACTCATTTAGACAGATTGCTGTAGTGTAACAATAGTTCATAGCTACATCTACACGGAAGACTTTTCCTGGCAAAATTAGGCTTTTGTTGGGAAAAACCATGGAGCATCTACACACAAAATGTGCTTTGTCACAGTTTGTTGACCAAACCCGGCACATCCGCGGGCAGCATTATACTGCTCCCTGTTCAGGTATAATGCCACTCTTGACAGTGTTCAGTCAACAAAACAGCCATGTAGATTCTCCAGGGACCTTTTGTTCACAGAGGTTCCAGTCAGCTGTTCTGTCAAGAGAAGGCTGAGCAGTCTGGCTGCTCTCTGTTGACAAAGCGGATTGAGCTTTCAATCCGCTTTTATGTGTAGACGCAATCTGTCAACAGAAGTTTTGCCAGGAAATTCTTTTCAACAGTCACTCCTGTCAACAGATGCTTTTTGTGTAGACATAGGCTGTGACTACATATAGGCTATGACTACACTAGAAGCATCTGTCTACAGAAGTTATTGTTGGAAGAAATGTTCTTTTGATAGATCTCATCTACGCATAAGAGCGTACCAGTCTTTTGATCAAATCTGTCAACAAAAGGGCCCCCAGAGGATATTCACTCTGTCAACAAAATGCATTTTGTGTGTAGATGCTCTATAAATTTTGTCGACAAAACCCAGGTTTGTCTACAAAACTCTATAGTGTAGACATAGCCTATATGTTTGTGCAATGCCTAGCTCAAGACGACACATAGTCCTGAAAGGAGCTTCTTCACGCTGCGGTAATCAAGTAAACAAATGATAACCAACAACAAGAAGAAACAAATAAATAATTGAATAATAAATAACATGTACTGTGTAAATAAATAATAGAAATACCAGATACTTATTCACTCCACCCATATCAATCACGTTATGAATGATCTGATGATTACCCTAATGTGCTGAAACACTTGTTTGGATTGGGGGTGGGCTGCATTGATGTAGCTGTGATTCTGTCGCACATTTGCAGAAGATGCTCTTAGCCAATGGGAGAGCAATCTCCCATCAGCATAATAAATGCACCTCTGCAAAAGGTGGTAGCTATCTTAGAAGGTGAAGTCCACCACCAACATACACCTGTTCACAGTGGCACTTAGACCAGGGGGATGAGAGAGGAGGTGGAAGAGTTTGGATAGCACTTGAGAAAGAGATAAGGAGAACAGATAAGGAGTCCAGGGAGTGGCGGTAAGTACAGCTGGGGAGGTAATCGTGCCTGGGCTGCCCTCTCACAGCAAGGCTGGAAGCCCTGGCTCTGACCATAGAAGGGAAAGTGACTGTCCAGCCTTCCAGAACAACAGAGGTGGGTGCAGTCAAAGACCTCCAGCCAGGGCAGAGGTGTAGGACCCAAGCAAGACTAGGGGACACCTTGCCATAACACCCCTGATGGAATATGTTATACTCAGGTAAGAGGTCATGTACATTTGGCTTCAGAATCTTTCCTTGTGCTTCCTCATGTGTTTGTGTGCCAGTCTTCCCTTCCCTAGCCACTTTGCTAGGTTCCTGTCTTTTTTAAATACTTCCAGTCAGTCAGCTGTCTCCATACTCACCTTCTCTTACTTACCACCCCTTCCTTTTCCTCCTAGGTATTGATAACACATGCAGGATTCTCACTTTTACTTATAATGACATTCCTGAAAGTCTAACAGTTCTATGTTATGAACAATATACTCTCACATTAAACTGCATTGGAAAATACGTATGAAACAACATTAGCTGGAAATGATTTTTTATTACAGTTCTTTGCTGCTTGGTGTAAACCCAATGCTGCAGCACTTCTTCTCTATTCAGCCTCTTTAACTAGGATTGTAGCTGCCTGTGATCATAAACTAAAATGATATCTTGATGTACCCCTTCTTCCAGGTGGAGCCAACAGCTACCAGGACCAGGTTCAATATCTAGGGGTTCCTTTTCAACAATAAAATGCAGAATATGCTCATATCCCCACCCAGAAACAAGGGAAAATTATACTGTTGGGAGCCTCTGAGAGGCAGCATGTCCTCATGAGGAAGAACAGAGTCTTGAGTGCAAAAACGAAATTTTGAATGATACGAACTAGGGAAAATGACACAAGCAGGATTTTTAATGCAAACTCTGAGCATGACTCCCACGTCAGGACGCACAGGGTAGTGTCTTCTGCCTGATGGTCTTAAGTTCTACAACCACAAGTTCCTTTAATGTGCTCCCCTCTTCCCCCTCATCTTGGCCCACTCACAGTGGTTGTCTTTGGTCAGGAGTACCCAGGGTTCAAAGATGCATCTGTGTGAGCACTTGTTCTGTCTGGCTATGTCATCAACCACTGTTTCTCACTGCCTGGAAGTCCTGCCAGCTACTGTTCTTCATTGTCTTCTGCCGGCTACTCCTCCTGGCCAACTGCTTGCTCCCAGCTGACTGCTCACCACTTTCATTGGCTTCATCCACAGTCAGCCCTAAATCACTTTCCCTGGAAGCCCATCAGTCACATTGTGTTACCACTTGGCTTTCTGCTGCGTGCTCTCTGCAGTGATTTTTAGCTCTCAACCAGCTGAACAGAATTATTGCCTCACTACAAATGATTTCAGCTCTCATTGAGTACTTAACATACTAAAAAGCTGTTAATGAAGCTAAATATCTTATAACAGTAGGCAGGAACAGGTTAAACCAGATTGGGGACTCTTAGGCCGTTTCTACGCAGGCCACTTTCTTCAAAAGTGGCATGGTAATACGCGGCCCAAAACATGCTAATGAGGCACAAATGCAAATTCCCCACACTTCATTAGCATACGGTCACGTGGTTTGGAGTCCGGAAGACCATTCTTCTGAACTCCAAAATGCCATGTAGAAGTGCAGCCCCAGGGGAGCTTCCTGAAGGAAGTCCTTTTTCCAGACGCTCCTTCTTCCCTAAAATTTTCGGGAAGAAGGGGCCTCCGGAAGAAAGACTTCCTTCCGGAAGCTCCCCTGGGACCGCGCTTCTACATGGCGTTTTGAAGTCCGGAAGAACGGTCTTCCAGACTCCAAATCACGTGAGTGTATGCTAATGAGGCACGGGGAATTTGCATCTGTGCCTCATTAGCATATTTTGGGCCGTGTATTACCTTGCCACTTTCGAAGAAAGTGGCCTGTGTAGAAACGGCCTTAGGCTGTGTCTACACATGCATTCCTCTTTTGAAAGAGGTATGCCCTTAAGGTAAATTGAAAATGCAGATGAGGTGTCAGATTTGCAAATCTGGCACCTCATTTGCATATTCTTATTTTGAAATAGCTTCTTTCAAAAGAAGAAAACCCATGTAGACTCTGTTCTTTTGAAAGTAAACCCCATTTTGAAAGAATCCTTCTTCCCATAAGAAAAGGGAAGAAGGATTCTTTTGAAGATGGGATTTAGTTTTGAAAGAGCAGTGTTTGCTCTGTTTTTTTCCTTCAAAATAAGCTATTTTGAAATAAGAATAGGCAAATGAGGTGGCAGAGATGCAAACCTGCACCTCATTTGCATTTTCAATTTACCTCATTTGCATACCTCTTTTGAAAGAGGAATGCAAGTGTAGACACAGCTATAATGAGAGCATACACCCTGTGGCTGGGATACCTGTCTCCAACAACCTTACTTTCACAGCAGTCTGACAGTTGAGCCCCTGGCTTAATGACATCCTGTTAGCTGAGTGTGACCCTCTCTTTTGGGACAAGTTAAGCATGGTTCATTCCCTTTTAATCACACAATAAAGACACAACACTAATAATAGTGTTTTACCCCCCCTGCATTCAGTGCGAGAGTGATTTGCCAGCCAAATTTGACCACATTGAGCAACATGGATATATCTGTCATGGCTCTACCTATGTTCATGTAAATACAGTTTGTTCCTGAAGACTGCCCTTCCACCGAGCAGTCGGGGAGAGTTCATTCAGACTTTTCTTACATGTACTTATTTAAAAATATATATTTAATTCTCTGGAAATAAGCACGTAGGATCAAAAGAGAAATTTAGTTCAGCACCTGATCTACTTAGGGGTTTTTGATAATCCCATTAGGTACCTATCTATCTCTATAAGTGCCTTTGAAAACCTATCTCACAATTCCCGTTGAATATTAATTGGCCTTGGATTTCTGCCTTTGAGCATTCTAGTCAAATCTTGCAAGAGTTCAAGAACAGCTTCCACCACTCGTCAATTACTTTTCATCGTCTACCCAGTGGGATGGAGAAAGGAAAAGCAAACTGCTCCTCAGGAAGCATAAGGATGAATATTTGGGCTTTTGTCTGCGTAGGCAAACCAGGGGAGGATGAAGGGTTGTTCGTATCTTTTTCCTCCTATCCAAGTGGAGCACCACAATCCGGCAAATTTATAAGACGTAATATAAATCATTTACTTTAGTGGATTAATGTTTTGGTGGGCATGTTTAGTGGACTCTGCAGTCAAGACTTGATCCAACCAATTTCAGCAAAATTTTTTCACTGCTGAATTACCACCCTCTGAAAAACTGGGTTTAAATCATGGAAATGTTGACACCACCTTAGTCATAACAGCATGAATAGTGCCACTATAATTGCCATTAAAGGAAGAGATCTTAACATATGAGATAAAGTGATGCTCTCATTAATTTCCCTGCCTGATGCAACCAGGATTCAGATACAGCTCAGTGTCTAAAGGCCAAAAGTCTTATCAATCCAAGTGCTAAACATTTAGCATAGCAAGATGGACTGTCACAAGAGGATGGAAGAGAAAAGCTTGTGTGCTAGCATGGTGACTTTGAACTAACACATTGAAAATGTTAATAAGAACTTAGATTAAGTTTTTGCAATGATTCCTTGAGTATCATGACAAAAATTCAAATAAAATTAAATGCAGTAAACAAGTGATATTTAGCAGATTTCATTTTCTGGTTTTGTTATTATTTGTTCTTTTTTAAATGGATGATGCTTAGAAGATTCCACTGTCTGGATTCATTATTATAACAGCTCCAGGTTTACCTATAAGGTGATATTTTACATATCAAAGCTGAATTTACTGTAATTACACTTGCTAAGGACTAACATACACAATTGCTTATGAAGACTTGCAGAATCTGTCATTTTGTTTTCCCAACATTGTACCTATTTGGCCTAACCCCTAAATAGCCTCCTGGAGGATTCAACTCATAACTCTAGGAGTAGCAGGCCCATGCTCAAGCCACCGAGGAATCCCTCAGGTCTGCATAATTTGGAAGTTTGCCTCTGTCACCCCCAGAATTTAGTCTTATCAAAGCTATTCCCTGACCTAACTGGTCTCTTAACCAGATAGTATCAGTGAAGAAGAGAACTGCCCACTGGAGAAAACATCAGCCAGAACAGCTGATAGTTGCTGTGAAGAACCAATCAACAGCAGCTCCACATGGTCAGCATGGGGCTTAAGAAACTGCCTGTAGTTTAAAAACATGAAGAAATCACCTTATTTAAACACTATAGTTGTAACATGTATGCCATTAATCTACAGCACCTTATAATACACACAACAGATGTTATTTTATTCTGCATAGTTCAGAGAGGAGCAAAAACACCTGAAAGGTATGAACAGATTCAAAACCACAGAAGGGGGAAAAGCAGAAAAAGCATACACTCGCTGTCCCCTTAAACACATAGGCCATTTCTACACAGGCCACTTTCGTTGAAAGTGGCGTGGTAATAAGCGGCCCGAAATATAATAATGAGGCACAGATGCAAATTCCCCACACCTCATTAGCATAATGTCACATGATTTGGAGTCCAGAAGACCATTCTTCCGGACTCCAAAACAGCCATGTAGAAGTGCAGCTCCAAGGCAGCTTCCAGAAGGAAGTCCTTCTTCTGGAGGCCCCTTCTTCCTGAAAAATTTTGGGAAGAAGGGGCCTCCGAAGAAGGACTTCCTTCAAGAAGCTCCCTCGGGGCCATGCTTCTACATGGTGTTTTGGAGTCCAGAAGAACAGTCTTCTGGACTCCAAATCATGTGGCATTATGCTAATGAGGCAAGAGGGAATTTGCATCTGTGCCTCATTAGCATATTTTGGGCCGTTTATTACCATGCCACTTTTGAAGAAAGTGGCCTGTGTAGAAACAGCCATAGACTGTGTCTATACTAGAGGATTTTGTTCACAAAACTGGCATTTTGGCAACAAAATCCAGGGAGCATCCGGATTGCTAAGTGCTTTCTGTCAACAGTAAGTCAACAGAATGCAAAGCTTTTGTCGACAGCTGTATCCCACTCCCCATGAGGAATAATACCTCTGTCAACAGAGATCTGTTGATCAAAGATGAGTCTGGATGCTCCAGGGAGCCTTTTGTCAACAGAAAAGAACTCCAGGCCACTGTGCAAGTTCCACAGGGGCACCCCATCCACTGCAATCCATACTTTATGGTTCCAGCCATTGGCCCCTCTTAAAGCCACAGAGAGTTTGGGAAAATGTGACAGAAATCTGAGAGTGTGGAAGCAGCAGGGCTCCAGGCTGCAGTCCCTCATGTCCTCACAGCCACACCGGAGCTGACAGCCAGACAGATGACCAAGCAGCAGACACCCCAAGACCCTCCTGGGCCCTTGAGGAACCAACCAGAGGGGTCCCAGGAGTCACCCTGGGGTACCAAGAGTCAGGTCCCTGTCTGGACTGGGGATGAGGTCCAGGCCTTCTTGGATCTGTGTGGGGTGGAGGAGATACTACAGGACCCCAAGGCAAAGTGCTGCTACACTCTGTCTATAGCTGGATGGCCACCTCCTTGGCAGAACGGTGCCACCTCTCTCCCCAGTCCATGGAGCAGGTCTGGGCTAAAGTAAAGGAGCTTTGGCAGGGCTATGTCTGGGCCCAGGAAGCTGCCTGCTGCTCTGCTGCAGGACCCACCACCTGCCCCCATTACAAAGAGCTCTATGACATCCTGGGGGAGGGGAACATATCTCTTCCAACCTGCCTCATCAATATG
The DNA here is from genome assembly GCF_033958435.1 of Carettochelys insculpta. Classification (NCBI taxonomy): domain Eukaryota; kingdom Metazoa; phylum Chordata; order Testudines; family Carettochelyidae; genus Carettochelys; species Carettochelys insculpta. The sequence continues at coordinate 111,650,602 of NC_134137.1, read as the reverse complement.
GTGCTGGAGGCACTCACTGCAGCTGAAGATCCCAGAGGAGGAGCAGGCCTTCGAGTCCCACACCCTGTCGGAGATGGAGGCAGACCTGGCCTTGGAGGTGAGCAGCATCATCCTCATGATCAGTCTGGAGCCAGTCCCCACCAGCCAGGTCACCTCCTGGGCATTTTCGGAGCTGGACAAGGGGTCCTACAGTGAGTCCTGTGTGTCACACAACCCAAGGCATGGGAGGTGGACACAGACAGCGTGTGCTGCAAGCATCAGCCGGCTCAATCAGGACCCTGTGCTGTGGTCCCAGCATGTGCAACCATGTGCAAGATAGCGTGTATGACATGGAGCCAGTAGACAGCCCCTTGGCATGGGCAACAGCCTGCTGCCAGCCTCACGGGAGGCCAGACGAGCCCCAGGCCCCATGGAGGAGATCCTCCCAGCACCTGCCATGGCTGGAAGTGGGCTAGCCACAAGGGAAATGGCCTGACCCCAGAAAAATGTAGGACTGCAACACCCAGCACATGGGCATGCTTGCAGCACATGAGAGGCAGCAACCACTCCCTCAGACAGCGCTGCAAGTATGTGTGGGAGCCCCAAGAAGGGCTAGGCTGCGCCCTGTTCATGCAGTACCTATGAGGGGACCCATCTGTGGCCGGATACCTCCCTTGGCTGCTAACCTGTCAAGCAGGGTGCAGGGTGCTGTTGTCAGCCAGGTCCCAGAGGCACTGCAGAGTCCCCATGCAGCAGGACCCATTGTGCAGGCCACACACGTACTTGCTCCCAGGTCATTCCCATCCCTAAGCCTGGGGGGTGTTGATTGTTGCTCACAGTGGGGCGCACGGCTTCAGGGGCTGCACTGCATGAATGATTCACTGTTTCTGCTCCTTGTCTTCTGTACAACAGACCTAAACCATGAGAGGGCCAGGACAGCTCCACCTCACTGCCAGGACAGGCAACTTCCACCTCACCACCAGGACAGGCCACCCTCACCTTGCTGGTGGGACAGGCCAGCCCCAGCCCAGCACCAGGATAAGCCTGCAGCCAGAGGGGCCATAAGTGCATCCAGGAGGACCTCCACTGGGACCACAACTCTGCCCTTTCAAAGAGGACCGAGATCATGGAGCAATGGCTGCTGGATGACACTGAGTGGCGGTCTTGGTCCTGGGACCAACTCATGTCCTGCTTTGACACCACCACCAGCATCTGGCAGGACATGATGGGCCTGCTGCCCCTGCCCCCACTCCCACTTGCCCTGCCCCCACTGATCATCCTACAGAGCATCCAGGACCTTCTTCAGTAGCAGAGACATGCCTGCACCCACTGCTCCCTAAGCTTCCCCTCACCCCCTGCCCACCCAGAGCCCGCCACAACCCCACCATCTCCATATCTCCCTCTGTTCTCAGCCCCAACCCAGTCACAATGGAGGCCCAGAACCTACAGTTGGATGGGATCCCAATGCCAAAGCTGCTTGGGTTTGCAGCTCCCCCAGTCTCTCCATGTTTTGAGGTCCCTCACCCTCAATCACAAGACCCTCCCACCATACAGAGTTCAATGGCTTTGCACTTCAGTTCATTCTAAATGGTTTGTTAATAGACCTTTTCTTTTCCACACATTTTTATTTGGTTCAGTGAATTAGTTCTTTGTTCAACACATGTGCATCTGGGTCTATTGGTTTGGGTCAGGGAGTGGTGAGGACAAAGAGAGGGGTCATGGTAGGGACTGGCAGGGCTGTGGGCCTGAGGTCCCTGATGGGGGGACCTGGAGAAGGTTATTGAGGATTGTGGGAGAAGCTCTCCCTCAGTGCCTCCTGGATCCGCACCCCATCCTGATGGGACTGGTGGATTGGAGCTGTGCTCCGCTCCTCATGCTCGTGGCCAGCAGCCACCCCCTGCCAACCCAAGAGAAATGTCTCCCCACTTCCCCTCCACTATGTTGTCCAGAGCACAACAAGAAGCCACAACTTGGGGGATGCTGTGCTCCCCAACATCCAGGCTCATGAGCAGGTACCTCAAGCATGCCTTAAGGTGACCAAAAGTGCACTCGACCTGCATTCAGGCCCATTTGAGGCAGCATTGAAGAGCTCCTGGCTGGTGTCCAGCTGGACAGTGTAAGGCTTCATGAGCACATCCCACATGATGTACAGTGTCAGCTAAATGTCTCCGATGGCCAGGTCAGGGTGGGGAATGAATGTGCCCATCTCCATCCTCTGGCACAGCTCAGAGTTGTGGAACACATGGGCATTGTGTGCCTGGCCCAGCCAACCCACATAAGTCTGTGAACTGGCCATGGTGGTCAACCAGGGCCTGCAGATCCATGGAGAAGTATCCTTTTCAGCTTATATACTTGGCCAACCTGTGCTTTGGGGCACAGATTGGGATGTGGGTCCCACTGATAGCCCCAGTGCAGTTCAGGAACCCCAGGTTGGTTAATCCAGCCATGACTGCATGCACATCTCCTAGACGGGTGGCACTCTGTGGCAGGATGGTGTTGATGGCCATCACAGCCTGCCAGGGAAAAGGACCACACACATCAGGCACTGAAGGAGGGAGTCCCTGGGCCCCAGGAGGGTCCCCAGCCCACTCCTGTCACCCCCAAGTTCTCTAAAAGCCCCTCCATGAGGCCACCCCCTTAGCATCAGGGCTGTGTGAGGGTAGGATGGCATGGCCCCCTGGGTTTGGGGCTTCCCTCCAAAACAAGCTCACCTGTGACACCCCCAGCCCTGCATCCTGAGGGTCCTCCTTTAGTGGGACACACCACTCCATGCAGGGACTGCAGACTAAGAGTGCCTAACCCGCAGGAGGAGGACCCCAGTGGCGGACTTCTCCACACCAAACTGGCTTCCCACAGAGGGGTAGCTGTCAGGGTGGTGAGTTTCCAGAGAGCAACTGTGACCTGCTTCTCCACAGGGATAGGAGGCTGCAGCTGGGTGTCCTATCCCCAGAGGGTAGGGGTGAGCCAGTCATAGAGATACAGGAAAATGGCTTTCTGCCTGCAGAAGTTCAGGAGCTACAGTTGGTCATTGCACTGCCCCATGACCAGCTCGTTCCACCAGTCAGAACTGGTGCCATGCCTCCAGATGCACCTGTGCACCTGGGTGTGGGGGGTGCAGGTGTGGTCATCCAGCACCAACAGTGAGCTCCTTGAATGTGGTGTCAGGGTCATGATCTCCCTGAGGAAGAGGAGGAGGGCCATTAGGATGTGCAACAGGTGCTGAAGCACCTCTGTGGGGGGAAAGGGCAAACCAAGGGTCTGCTCTGGCACCATGGGTAGCTGGAAAGAGCTATGTCTCCCTGAAAGAGTAGAAGCCCAGCTCTAGCAACTGTGCCATTCCTCATGGAGGTAGGCGTCCATCAGCATGGGCAGGGAATGGGTGTCACAGGGGGCCCCTTAAGGGCACATCTCGCCAAGGCTCCCAGAAGGGATTGCTGGCCATGCGACCCTGTGTTCTGTGGTTCCAGCTGGCCATTTTGTTGAGAGAGCAGCTGGGTAGTCTGGTCTCAATCTGTCAACAGAAGTTTTATTAGAAGATATCTTCCGACAAAACCTTCAGTCGACAGATCGCTCTAATCTAGACACAGCTGGAGACTGGGACCTAGGCCCTGATCTAGCAAAGCATTTAGGCTTGGGCTTGATATTTTGAGACAAAAAGTTACTTTTTGACAAAAGCACAACATTTTTGTAGATTTTCAGGCCTGAAGGTCAATTTGGGAATTATATCTTTATATATATTCACAATATTGTCAAAAACTTCTTTTTCTTTTTTTTCCTAAAATAAATTGTGTTTTCAGGGAGATTTTTAGAAGCTGAGGAATGAAAGTAATAAAGTAAAAATTTTAAAAAGTTCAACAAAAATCAGTTTAGTTTAATTTATTGTGTGTGGCAATAGGAGGTAGATTGAAAATAATAAAATACTGACATTTTCCAAATACACCTCAATTATTTGAAAGTTTAAAAAATTAAATGAGCCATATTTGAAGAAATTCTTGTCCAGTTCAAGATCACCAGATTTTTCCATTACCCCTGTTCTCGGAAACACCTACACCATTTTACCCAAAATTTTCAAAAAAATTTCAGCCTGAGACAGACACTTATGTGCCATGGAAAATTTCAGTCCAAGCAGATGAAGACTAAGTTATAAGCAACTGAATGTGGGGTTCTACAATGGGAACTATTAGGCAACCTTAATAATTGACAGCAAAGGGAGAAAAGTGATAGGAGAAAAACAGCTAAAAATTATTTTAAAGATTAGGCACAAGTGGTTACATCTTTCAATGGGATTGAAATACTCACAGTGTATGGAAGCACTATCTGACCCAACTCGAAAAAGAACTATAGGTATGCCAAAATCTCTTTCAGGCCCCATTTTTGCTCAAACACAAAAACTCACAATTAAAACAAAAAAAAAATGTGAACACTCCAGGTGCCTAGAAGCTTTCCCACTATCTCACTCAGCCTCAAGAAAGAGGATGCACTTTCTCCTTTGATCATCTGCTGGGTCATATGACAGGTAGTCCTTAACCCTGTCCTGGCTGTTTTACCCTGTAACAGACCTTCTGAAATATTCACAGAGTCATAATGATTAGGACAGAAGATGTCTACTATACTTTAACAGCGATGTGGGTCTATGATCAAATGGGAAGCTGAATCCTCATTGCCCTGCTGTCAAAAGTCAGTAATGAAATTCAGAAAATTATATTATCTAGTTAAAAAAGAAAGTAAAGAATTGCCAGAGTCAAGGCTATTAGGGCTGATGGTCAATGCCAGTGGAGGGTAAGATCACCCTTGTAATAGTGATGTTTTTTTCTAATGAAGCACCAAAATGGATCTCCTAATTCAGTCAATGACTGATGAATAAGGACGAAAAGTGGTGCAGGTGTTTCAGGAAGATTTAGAGGGGCAATTTGTCCTTGAAGCAATAGTAATATAAAAATCCTGAAATTGGGTACCAAAGGTCAGCATGGTTGAGCTAGTTAATACACAGAATAAAATAGAAAACTGATTTCCGCACATTTAACATCATCACAAAATGGAAAATCAAGATTTACTGGCTCAAACAGTAATTGTTTTTCTGTGTTTTGATTAAATTAAATGGGCTGCACCAATACTTTCTTCAACTTAATAGTTCAACAACGAAAAGATGGGAGGATTAAAATGGAACGTTCCCCATCATGACCAAAAGAACAGGAAATGTAAAGGAAAAAATAAATTGTAGGTAGACAAGATGTTTCTGCAGAACCAGACTACAACATAGTGCTCATAGGCATTTTCAACCATTTCCAGAATATCTGTGCCATAGTAAGAAATGTGATTGAAAAGCAAAGAACTTCCAAGCAAAAAGTTCTACCAGGTAGTTTACCACAGCAATAAGGAAGTTAATGGTAGACTATATTTATGCAGTGATTTAACTTGCTTTAAAATATATTTAACAACATTTCTGAATTTACACTGTTGTAAAGATTGGTGTTGAGAGAGACAGGGTAAATAATATAAATAATATGCCTCTACATTTATATTAAATGCCTGCAAATTTCAGGGATTATGGAAAATAGCAAACAAGAATGACAAAAACATCATGCATTAAAGACTGTGAAATGAGATGAAGATTGTAAAGGTAACATTTCTTTATCTAAATGTTCAGGTTTTGTATAAAAGTTTGCAGTTTTTCATTTTTTGGCAAAAAAGGCAAAAATTTCACAGGAAAAATAATCTAACAAGCTCAAGTCATTATACAGTTTCATAAGATATAACCTAATGTACCTAAATATGCAGCCACACTGCTAACTATTTATAGTTTACCACAACAATTCCAATTATTCACAAGTAAAGCCAGCAGCCCATTTAGAAGAGGCCCAGTACTATTACCTACCAACCATGTTATGAAATCTGTTGTGTCAATCATATCAAGCATTTCACTTTTGCTTTTTCTTTAGTTTTCTTTCCTACACTGTCTGTAATTTCTATGAAACCATACTTTCAAAGACATTATTAGGTGCTTTATTGATGGATAGAAATACCAGTAAAATGAAGGGAAAATACTATAGATGTTTGTGTTGGTTGTTAGGCAACTGACTATCATGCCTAGTCTTGGGTAAGATGATAAATTTCAATTTCCACTAAATCAGGAGGACCTCCACAGTGTAAACTACTACATAAGGAAAGCAAAGGAAGCAGAATTGGACCCTATGCTTGTTGAAAGTGAATAGGCCTTTGCCTTCATTCACCCTTCCTGGTGGGACAAGTGTATACAAAGGGCTCTATCCTGCCCCAGCCGAAGCAGCCACGTCCCACAGAAGATTTACCCTCGGGGAAAGGCAGGCAAGTCTGTATATCACAGGGCAGCCCCTCAATGTTCCAGAAGTGCTGTTTTCAAAAGCCAAAACAGCTGTGGAGCCAAGGTTCCTTTGAAAGGAAGCCCTGCTTTCAAAAGCACCCTTCTTCCTAATTTTTTTCAGGAAGAAGCATGCTTTCGAAAAAGGAGCTTCATTTTGAAGGAACCTCATCTCCACGACTGATTTGGCTTTTGAAAACAGTACTTCCAGAATGGCAAGTGCCTGTCGTTATGCAAATGAGGCACTGAATATGCAAACCAGCACCTTGTTTGCATTTTTGATTGGCCATTTTTGCATGCCCCTTTTGAAAGGGATATGCCAATGTAGACATAGCCAAAATGTTTTGAGAGGCAAACTTCTCAAACGCAATAACTTTCCATTCAAAAGGAGTTTTGGATGGCAGACTTACACCTTTTATGAATTAAATAACTGCAAAATATTTTAAACCTAATTTTTTTCACACAAAAAGCACATACACAAAGATCTAGAGGATCTTCACTCCCTCATAACAAACAATGAAACTGAATTTTTTAAAAGCTATGTTTAATAAGTATATTACTGAATTTTTACAAAATACGTGGTCTAGCTCAAATCAAATTTTATGGACTTATTACAATATGAAAACAAAATGCTGACACCTCTTCATTTTTACTGTTGCAAATGTATTTTTATAATAATCCTGCTCTTTATTGTGATAATACTCTCTTGACATTCCACAGCTGCAATTTTATTTTCTCTGTCAGCAATATTTCCCTTTCTATAACTATTTGTCCCACACCTCACCCCAAAGCATATGATAATATACATTAATCAAGGGACCTTATAAAGCTATTATTGAGGCAAAGTCACTAGTGAAAAACAAGCCATAAGAAAATGAAAGCTGAGGGTGTAGGGAAATCTTTATCATACTTAAAAGCAAATATGTGACAACATACTTTCAGTGTTCATTATATAAAAGTACATTCATGAACAAGTATTATTCACCTAGTCACCAAAATACCTCTTGCTGAGGAGTCTGACAGCTAATTATAATTAACAAGACCAATAATGGCCCCATATCCAGTTCCAAGATGTTAATGTAGACTAAATTGACAACAGAGATAAAAATAACAATGGAGTTTAAGAGAATTCATTCACATCTGCTCAACACCAATATATCTCAGAGGTCTGCTGAAAAATGCAGAGATCATTTTTAGCCTTTCACATAGTAGATGACATCTGGCCTCAGTGGAACATCAAGGGCAAATTCAACAAGAATTTATACCACCAAAGAAATCCAGACTAAAAAAAAAGATAGATAATTAATATCATTTTACATAGCACATTAGTAATGCTGAAGCGTAATGTGAAATAAACAGATGAGTTGAGTTAATCTGATGATACAATGATTGGGCAATTATAGCACAAGAAGAATGTTGCCACCAGAATGGGAAATAAAGGTTTTAAAACATGCAGTGATTACTTTCAATCAGAACTGCTTTTGAGGTCAAATGTTTAAATCTAGCTATTTTTTTCTCTCTGGTACCTTTGGCAGGTATTTCACATGGCTCACCAATAAATATTGAAAAGAGAAGTAACTGCTGCATCAGCTTAGCCTTCAGAGAGAAACTTAGGTGTCCAATGTAAAGTCTGTTGTAGTCTATTTTCTGTTCCCAAAAAAGACAAGCAAAATGCATTTTACATGTTCAAACAAACGGCAGCGGCTGCTTCACAATACATCAGGAGAAACATTCCTTCATATACAAATGCTCCTTATACGCATGCACTGACAGTCCAAAATAATTTAAATAGGGGTTAACCTTTTAGCAACCTAACACAAGTGAATATGATGATGGAATATGTGGTGAGATTTGGCCACTTGTAACAAAAGAACTATTTGACACTTAGGCTGTGTCTACACTACCACAAATCTTAAAAATGGCCATGCAAATGCATATTCAGCACCACATTAGCATGCCACTGGCTGCAGCTCTTCGAAATTGCAGCGTTTTACTCCTCCTCCTCGTCCAGACGGGCCTCCTTTTCTAAAGGACTCTGGGAACTTCAAAATCCCCTTATTCCTATCTGCTGATTTGCACGGCCATTTCGAAGATTTGTGCTAGTGTACACGTAGCCTTAGTAGCACTGGATGATGATAAAAAAAGTCTACCTCTAGAGGGATTTCTTCATTAAAATGGAACAGCACACAGTAGAACAGAAACTGGCGCAGAAGTGGTGCATCTACACTTGCATTCCTCTTTCGAAAGAGATACGCAAATGACATAAATCAAAAATACGAATAAGGTGTAAATTTGCATATTGGCACCTCATTTGCATATTCTAATTTCAAAAGAGCTTCTTTCAAAAGAAGAAAACCAGTGTAGATGTTGCTCTTTCGAAAGTAAATCCCTTCTTTAAAAGAATCCTTCTTCCCTTTATTTAATGGGAAGAAGGATTCTTTCAAAGATGGGTTTACTTTCGAAAGAACAGAGTCTACACCAGCTTTCTTCTTTTGAAAGAAGCGCTTTTGAAATTAGAATATGCAAATGAGGTGTCAAATATGCAAATTTATACCTCATTTGCATTTTCAATTTACCTTATTCACATACCTCTTTCGAAAGAGGAATGTAAGTGTAGACGCACCGAAGGAGTAAGAAAGAACTATAGTGAATATACCATAATAAGCTACACAATTAATTTGTTGGTGTTAATATGATTTGCTGAATACCAACCATTTGATTAATAAAATGTGATTTTTTCTCTCTGTAAATGATGTACTTGCTTTTTCAAGTCACTACTGAGGAAAGCACATAAACAAATCACAGGTTCTACTGAAACACAGGTTTAAGTGATTTGCTGAAAAAATGGATGCAATTCCTTGCTTTAAGACCAGGTTTAAAGTCCTTGCTGACTCACACCTTTGGGGTTTTGCTTTGATTCACAATAGATCTGCTTTGTGGGATTATAGGCACAGGCTGGCCGTTTCCACGCAGGCAAGATCTTCCAGAAGAAGGCACTGTTCTTCCAGAAGATCTGAGGAGCCTCTACACATGCAAGATGCTCTTTTGGATTTCTTCCAGAAGAAGGTGTCCCCTTTTCTGGATTCTGTTCTCTGCTTCATAATCAGGAAGAGGACCTACTTCCGGAAGAATCTTCCAGAAGAAGGCATGTGTAGACATTCCCGGACTGCTTCTTCCAAAAGAAGCAGTCCTTCATGGCGGCAGCCTGCTGGAGAGTGGGGCCACTCTAGACACCCCCCAGTGGGCCTCTATGGTCTCCAGGTCCTTGCAGTCTTTAAAGCTGCAAGGACCTGGAGACCCCGTAGCAGGAAGCTGAGAGTATGAGACAGGCAGCATGTGCAGGGCTGCTTGCCACACTCCCCTGGGGCCCCACAGTGCCCAGCAAGTCCTGACCCATGATGATGGCCAGCAGACCAGCACACCCCACTGCCCAGGGAGCCCCAGGAACCCAGAGAAGGGCAGCCAAGACCCCAACCGGGCTCCAAAAGGGAGGGCACCCTCCTGGACTGAGCCAGAGCTCCAGGACCTCTTGGGTCTCTGGCGCGATGAGGAGGTACTCCGGGACACCAGTGGACACCGGAGGAATGCCCCAGCATTTGCCTGCCTCACCCAGGACCTGGCTGCCTGTGGCCACCCCTCCCAGACACTGGAGCAAGTCAGGTGCAAGGTGAAGGAGCTGTGGCAGGGGTACATTGAGATCCAGCCATGCCCCTGCCAGCTGCCCCTTCTGCCGTGACATTTGGGACTGCCTGGCTGCAGGTGATACTTCCCCACCCAGTGCCTCCCCTGCTGTCCCCCCTGGTGTCCCCCCTGAGGCCCCCGCTACTGTCACCCCAAGCCCCCCTGCTGTCCCCCTGAGGCCCCCCCACTGCACCCACAGCTGCACCCCTTGATTTTCCCCCTCTGGCCTGAGTCACAAACCGTCCCCCTCTGGCCCCTCCACTGAGGCTGGGCCAGGTGCTGACCAGCCCTATCTGCCAGTGCATCTGGCCCCATCAGCACAGCCAGGGTGGGAGGGTCTCATGGTCCTCCACCCCGTCCCTTAACTAGGCCTCCCCACTGTTCCTGCCCCAGTCCCCGTCCAGGTTTAAGTGACCTTGCCCCCTTACCCCCATGTATATAGTTCACTCCCTATGAGGTTTTGGTTGTTATTTTTATTATTCACCATTTAATATTTACTATTTACATTGCTCACGGTTGTTAAAGGTTGTGGGTTAAATGCATGTTAGCATTCAGCACCCCCCGTGTCCCTCCTTACTATGTGGGAGGGTGGGAGGTTGGGTGGTGTGGAGTGTGTGCACGGAGGTGTGTGTAGGGGGGGCCTGTGAGGAGGGATGCGGGGGTTAGTAGTCCCCTCGGCTGAATGCCTCCTGAAGTGCATCCCAGATCCAGAGCCCATCACAGTCAAGCCACCTGTCGGGGGCCACAGAGGTCTGCTGGTAGTGGGGTGCCACCTCAGCCATTCAGCCTTGTGGCAGGGTCCCCTGATGTGCCTTGATGAAGTGGTAGAATGCACAGCAGGCGGCCACAACCTGCAAGATATTCTCCACCCCTACATCGAGGTGCATGAGGAGACACCTGAACCACGCCTTCAGACAGCAGAAAGAGCACTCAACAGGATACCAGGCCCATGTGAGCTGGGTGTTAAACAGTTCCTGGGAGGGTGTGAGGTGCCCCATGTATGGGCGCATCAACCAGGACTGGAGTAGGTAGGTTGGGTCACCCAAGAAGCAAAGAGGCACCATGACACTCGTGACAGCACTCTTCTGCTGGGGCACAAATGTCGCAGCCTCCCTCCTGCAGAACAGGGTGGAATTCCTCAGGATCCACGCATCATGTGCCCTTCCCGGCCAGCCGACATAAATATCCGTGAAGTTCCCATGGGCATCCACCACCTCTTGGAGCATGACGAAGTGGTACCCCTTGCGGTTGACGTACCGGCTGCCACTGTGGTCCGGGGCCCTGATGGGGATATGCGTCCCATCAATCGCCCTGAAGCACTGGGGGAACCTGAGTGTGGTGAAGCCCTCAACAACTATGTCCAGGTCCCAATGCTCACCAGCCACCGCACCAGCACAGGGCTGATGGCCCTCAGAACTGTCAGGGGAATGGGCGCACTCATGAGCATACGCAGAGGGATCCCTGTCTTGCTCCACTTCCACCCCCTCCCTCCCTAACGGGCATCCACTGCTAAAGGACCCCTCTGGCAGCAGCCATGTGGTATCCCTTCTGGGCTAAGCCTGTCCACCCCCCGGGCCCTGCTCCCTCCCAATCGGTACCTGGGGCCCCCCAAGCCTGCCAGACACCTCTGTCCAGCCCATGGGCAGGGTGTGGGGCAGGGCTTACCTGGAGGATGACAGTCCTGACGATAGATGTGCCCACCCTGAACTGCTGCCCAATGGATCAGTAGCTGTCCGGGGTGGCCAATTTCCATATGGCGATGGCCATGCGCTTCTCCGGAGAGAAGGTCAGCCTCATCCAGGTGTCCTGGTGTTGTAGCATGGGGGTGAACTAGCTGCAGATCTCAAGAAAGGTCTCTTTCTTCATACGCAAGTTCTGCAGCCAGAGGTCATTATCTCACTCCCCCATGACGACCTTGTCCTACCAGTCCTTACTGGTGGTGTGGGTTCAGATGCGCTGGACCTGTTGGAGGGGGCCCGGAAGGGCGGTGGGAGTGCAGAACCCACAGGCCTGGGCCTCTGTCTCCACAGGAGGCTGAGGAGGGTGGCCAGGAGGATGGCTAGCCTGCAGATGAGGGCAAGCCTGCTGTCCTGTGGCTGCTGGGGGTCCATGCCTGATGATCGGCAGGCTCTGGACAGGGACCTGGGTCTGTCTTGCTGTGCACAGACGTGGCTGGCCTCGGCAGCATTTGCAGGGAGGGGCTGTTTGAGTGGGGCCCTTTAAGGGGCCATGTGGCCAGCTGCCCCGGAAAGGCTCCCTGGCCTGGGACCCCATCCATGTTGTTTCCTGCTCTGTTCTTCGAGAAGAGTTCCATTGCATGTGTAGATGCACTCTTCTGGAAGAAGGGGTGCCTCCTTCAAGGTCTTGTTTGATGTGTAGATGCACTCTTCTGGAAGAAGATCTTCCAGAAGATCTTCTTCCAGAAAAAGTGCCATGTGTAGAAACAGCTGCTATGCCTACATTACAGGGTTTTGTCAACACAACCCAGGGGCTGTTTCTACACAGGCCACTTCCTTCGGAAGTGACATACTAATACACAGAGCGAAAGAGGCTAATGAGGCGTGGATGCAAATTCCCCATGACTCATTAGAATAATGTTATGTGATTTGGAATCCAGAAGACCGTTCTTCTGGACTCCAAAATGCTGTGTAGAAGTGCGGCCCCCGGAGGGGCTTCCAGAAGGAATTACTCCTTCTGGAGGTCCCTTCTTCCTGAAAATATGTTGCTTTTGTATATATCGTGACAAGGTAAGACTGGCAGGGGGTAAGAACAAGAGGGAAAAGCAGGGCAGGCAAGCAAGCAGAGTGGGAGCAGCTGGGGAGGAAGCTGCCCTGGGTCAACTGAGGCCAGCTGGTCCCACTTAAGCCTGCTTTTAAAAGAACCCTTGCCCAGTAGGCATGGGTGAAAGAGAGTAAGAAAAGAGCAAAGCAGAGCAAAAGGAGTTCTCTAGAGGCACCAAGAGGAGGAGAGGAGTGCTCAGCCTCAAGGGGCTAGAGGCCCTGAGATTTGGTGTAAGGCCAAGCAGGCTGAACACACAGGGGGAGCCAAGCCAGAAGAGGGAACAGGCTGCTGCTACTGCTACTGCCACAGCCACGGCCACAGCCACTACCTGGAGGAGAAACAGGGGTGACGAATCGTCTGGGGAAGTGGCCCAGGGAAGAGCTGCAGTGCTCATAATGAGGGGAGCCCTCCCCGACCAGCAGCAGCCATACAGGGTCCCTGGGCCGAAACCTGGAATGAGTGGGTGAGGCCCATGTTCCCCCCAGACCACCATCTCTCCCCCGTCTCAAGGGCACCAGTGTCCTGGCTGTAGAAGAATGGACTAAACAGGAGCCTAGAGCCTGGGAACCAGGGAACCACAATAAATATATAGCTATAGATAAAACAGAGACATTCTAGCCACATCTGCACAGGCAGCCTCTATCTACTTAGGTCGCTGTCAACAGAGAAACCTCAGCACACCTCTGTCAACAGATTGTGTCTACACACAAAAGCAGCTTGAAAGTGCAAGCTGCTCTGTCAACAGAGAGCAGCCAGCCTGCCCTGCCCACCCTTAACAGAATGGCTGACTGGAAGCTCTGCAAATAGAGCTGCCCAGGGAACCAGAAGCCCTCTCTGTTGACAGAAGTGTCTACACGGGCACTCTGTGGACAAAACACTGTTGACAGAAGCGTCGGGAACAGGGATAATGCTGGCAACTGAATAGCTGAGTTTTGTTGACAGACTCTCAACAGAGTGCTTTAACCAGGCAGACGCTCAGTGAGTTTTGTTAACAAAAGCCCATTTTTTACAACAGAAGCTGCTCGTGTAGATGCGGGCATAAAATGCAGGAGTTGCTTCATCTGCCCTCTGCATAAATACATTCAAATCTTCCCTGTGATGTTGGTTACAAATGTTCAGTGTCAACATTGACAGACATACTATAGCTTATTGACTACATTTCTGTGGTATTCTTCTACTTTTAGCTATTAAATCAATTCCTTGGGAATATTTTTTAAACTAATTCCTGCTTGTAATTATCCTACTGATAAATGCTTTATTGTTTCGCATTAGTGCAGCCCAGAGTGAATATAAAAATTATCCAAAACTAAAAGTACTGCCCATTGAATATATTTTGTAGAATGTTTTTTCTACAATAGTCAAGTTTGGACAAATGCACAAACTTATCCTTTTTAGGTATTTCTCAATGGAACGTGATAAGCAGCTTACCTGGGCCTGGGTAAAACAACAAAAAAGACACATAACGCTCCACAAGCCACTCTTTAAAAATACCTCCTCGAACCATTTTCCTCAAAGTACATTGAAAAGGATATTATCTCAATAATAAACCAAAGGAAGGCCATTGAGTTTCCCTGGGCAGCTATTCCCTGATCTAAAACTACTGAAGGACAAAAGCCCTCCACTTTTTCTGCAAAGCTTTTTGAACTTCCACAAACCTTAGCAAACTTTCTGGCTTTGAAGAAGAGCATTATGCCAAAGCAGAACACTTCAGCACAGCCAATAAAGTAATATTGAATTTGTTATTAGAGAACATAATAACAAACACTAAATTTAGCTGTGATTATCAATGCTGGCAATAAATTAAAGACCAGAAAACATAACTATCACTTAAACAAAACTTGTCATTTTCTAACACTCCTCATTTCTGAAAACAATCTGTGCATACCACTACACTGTCTTTTTAATAGTTTGCATCAACTAAACATAGACATTCTAGCACAATACATATCTTACACTACATGACTCTACAAGTGTTTGGGACAATGGAGTCCCAAATTATGTGAAGCCTCTAAACTCTTCTGCAATACAAATTTAGAAAAAAAAATCTACTATCACAATGTACTATCGCATTAACATTACTGAAATGGCTAACTGTTGTTTACCAGTAGTGCTGTGCAAAGCTTCTTGAGTCTATTCACTCAATATTATCTGAAGTTTCCTATTGATCCAGTTCTGGTTCGAATCACAAGCTGCGTGTTTGCAGATGGTTAGCAGTCATGAAAATACAAATGCCCCACATGCATGGCTTGTGTTTGCATGGATTCTCAAGAACTCACAATTTAAGAAAGTAAAGATAGGGATCGTGCAGGGGAGGCACACCTTTGATTTTATAGTAATAAGGAAACAAAGAAAATTTTAAAAATACACATTCCCAGTACACATAGGCAGTTACTAAAAAATTTTGGCGGCCTCATTTTGTTTCTTTTAGAAAGTACAGAGAGAAAACATAGAGGGGGCAGAGGTGCAAAGGGTGAGGACTTGTAATAATGCTATTCCTTGTTTCACATGACAGAATCTGCTACTGATCTTTATTATATCATCTTTATGTTACACAGATTGTGGAATGATCCACCATGATCCAATGTAAAGTATCAAATATAACAGTGATTCCAAAACACACCTTTAAAAGATTACAGGTCTTCAGTTGAAGATCACTGTAGGACTTGTCTTTTGTCAAACATATCTGTCAGGCCAGATGATAAATTATGGCTGTGTCCTTCCTTCGAAGGAAAGATGGTAATGACGCTGTTCGGAGTTTACTAATGAAGTGCTGCCATGCATATGAAGCACTTCATTAAGCAAATTCTTCCCCCCAGCCCAGCGGCAACTCCGAAGTTTTAAACTTCGAAGTACCGGCGCTCACCCACCAGTACTTGAAAGTGCCCAGGCTAAATTTTGAGGAGTAAGAGGACTTTGAAGATGCCCCAGCACTTCGAAGTACCAGTGGGAGCTCCGTGGCTAGACGCGTGCTGGTACTTCGAAGTTTAAAACTTTCGAGTTGCCGTGGGCGGGGGGGGGGGAATTTGCTTAATGAAGTGCTGCCTATGCACGGCAGCACTTCATTAGTAAACTCCCAACACCCTCATTACCATCCTTCCTTTGAAGGAAGGAGGTAATGTAGACACAGCCTATAAGACTCTTCTCACTAACTGGACAATTGCTGAAGGAATATACACTGTGTAACTCTGTCCGGCTAAAAGACACATTAGCCATCAATCTAATTAAAGAGCAGTGAACAGCAGCAGCTAACAGGGAGTTTGCCTGGGAAAGCAGCATCTGAGAGGAGCTCAGGTGAGTGTGACTTTTGGGGGGCTGCATTGTGAGCTGGTGGGTTGAATATCTGTCTGTCCGAGCATTTGTTTTGCAAAGAGGGGCTGTTTGAAAGCAGGTTTGGCAGGTTGATAAGTTTGCAAGGTGTGAATTGGATGTGCTTTGTTCCAGGTGAGCCTTCAGATTAGATTAGATTAAATTAGATTCAATCTAAATTAGACTGAAGGCAAGGCTCTGAGCTGGGTTTAGCCAGCCAGCCAGCAGCCTTTATAAGCAGGCAGCCACAGTGAGCACTCTGAGCAGCAAACAAGAGCAGCTAATGGAGTTTGGCTGGGAGTTCACCTTGGATGGGAGCCCCATACCAGTTGTCCCTTTCTTATAGGTTTGTTTCTCTTTTGCCCTTCAAGGCAGCACTAGAAACATCTAGGGGAAAAATGAATGGTGGCATGTCTACTGAGAAGTCTGCTGTTGTGACCTGCATGGCATGTGCCATGTCTATCTTCCTCCTAGATGATAGAAAGAATTTTGTATGTTCCAAGTGCAAGTTCATTGCCATTATGGAAGAGAAGGTTAGAGGACCTGAGGCTCAAATATCAACCTCAGGTCCATCAGAGAAGGTGAAGATTTTCTGGATAGAAGGCATCATTTAGTACTGCAGGAACAGGAGCAGGCCGTTCAAAACAAGGAAGAGAACTAGAAGGATGTTACCTCCAGGATAAGAAAACCAATTCAGGTCTCTCCATTTCCAGTGGAGTTAAGCAACCGCTTTCAGCCTTTCTGCACAGGTGATATGGTGGAGATAGCTGAGGCAGATACCTCACAGGAAATGGATCAGAAGAAGACCCCACGGATTCTAAGGCATGGGTTGTGCAGACCTAGGGATGGAGGTTCTATGACCACCACCCCAAAGAGAAGAAGATGGGTGGTGGTGGTAGGGACTTCTTCCTTAGAGGGACACAGTTATCCATCTGCTGTCCAGACCTAGAATCCTGGCACGTTTGCTGCTTACCGGGAGCTAGAATACGGGCTGTTACAGAGTCTCTTCCAAAAATCATCAAGCCTTCAGACTATTACCCCTTCCTACTTTTTCATGTAGGAACTAATGATACATCCAAGAGTGATCTGGATGAGATCACAGAGGATTATGTAACCCGAGGAAGAAAGATCAAGGGATGTGGAGTACAAGTGGTGTTCTTGTCCATCCTACCTGGGCAAGGAAGGGGTCCAGGTAGGGATCCTTGAATTGCCGAGGTAAATGTGTGGTTGCATGGGCGGCGGTGCAAAAGATTTGGTTTCTTTGACCACGGGGTTCTTTCAGGAACAAAGATTGCTAGGAAGGGATGGGATCCACCTAAGGAAGAGAGGAAAGAGCATCTTTGCATGCAGGCTTGCAAACCTAGTTAGGAGGGCTTTGAACTAGGTTTGTCAGGGGACAGTGAAACAAGCCCTGAGGTAAGTGGGGAAGAAATAAGGAATAACAAAGTAGGATTCCTGGGTAACAAGGAGAAAGTGGGCCAATCAGCCACTTCTCTAAGATGCTTGTATACAAATGCAAGAAGCCTGGGAGACAAACACAAAGAACTAGAGGTCCTGACACAGTCAAAGATGTATGAAGTGGTTGGAATAATGGAGACTTGGTGGGATGACTCACATAACTGGAGCACGGTCATGGAAGGGTATAAACTGTTTAGGAAGGACAGGCAGGGAAGTAAAGGAGAAGGAGTTGCGCTGTATGGCTACGTCTACACGTGCAGCCAACATTGAAATAGCTTATTTCGATGTTGCGACATTGAAATAGTCTATTTTGATGAATAACGTCTACACGTCCTCCAGGGCCGGCAACGTCGATGTTCAACTTCGACGTTGCTCAGCCCAACATCGAAATAGGCGCTGCGAGGGAACGTCTACACGTCAAAGTAGCACACATCGAAATAGGGATGCCAGGCACAGCTGCAGACAGGGTCACAGGGCGGACTCAATAGCAAGCCGCTCCCTTAAAGGGCCCCTCCCAGACACAGTTGCATTAAACAACACAAGATACACAGAGCTGACAACTGGTTGCAGACCCTGTGCCTGCAGCATAGATCCCCAGCTGCCGCAGAAGCAGCCAGAAGCCCTGGGCTAAGGGCTGCTGCCCACGGTGACCATAGAGCCCCGCAGGGGCTGGAGAGAGAGCATCTCTCAACCCCCCAGCTGATGGCCGCCATGGAGGACCCAGCAATTTCGACGTTGCGGGACGCGGATCGTCTACACGGTCCCTACTTCGACGTTGAATGTCGAAGTAGGGCGCTATTCCTATCTCCTCATGAGGTTAGCGACTTCGACGTCTCGCCGCCTAACGTCGAAGTTAACTTCGAAATAGCACCCGACGCGTGTAGACGCGACGGGCGCTATTTCGAAGTTGGTGCCGCTACTTCGAAGTAGCGTGCACGTGTAGACGCAGCCTATGTGAGGGAGCAATATGACTGAGCAGAGCTCCAGGACAAAGAGGGAGTAAAGCCTGTTGAGTGTCTTTGGGTTAAGCTTAGAGGTGAAAGCAACAGAGGTGATGTTGTAGTTGGTGTCTGCTATAGACCGGCAGATCAGGGAGATGAGGTAGATGAAGATTTCTTCAGATAGCTAAGAGAAGCTTCCAGATCACAGGCCCTGATTCTCATGCTTTACATTAGTCACAGCTGATGGGGGGAGGGGAGGAGCTTGGGCTAGCAGGGTTACATGACAGAGGGAAGCTTTTCCCTCCTCCAGGATTGTTGTGCTGGTCTTGCAGCCGGCTCCAAATGCCCACCTTTCCCCAGCAATGATTCCCTCCTTGCCCCTTAGGATGTCCATGCCAAGTATATTGGCATTCCCAAGTATTAATTCATGTTTGTGGGGTTGCCTGTAGGGATTTAAAGGGATATCTAGCTTTACTTTGACCAGCGGGTAAGACACAGTAGTGCCATTCACTCCAGTAACCAAAATCTGCTTTCGACTGGAAGGTGGAGGTCCAGAAAAGTCCTGTCTTTTAATCATGGATAATTCAGCTCCAGTGTCTACCAGGAAAGAGACAGTAGTCTTACCATTTACTGTTACTAAGATCCAGAGGTCATTGCTTTGATTCTCTCTCCCTGCCGGTTTGAGCTCATTTATAGAGAGAGAGATTTGTTCCCCTGCTAGTCAACTTCCCTGGTCAATTTCAACTAGCAGCTGCAGCTCTTGTAATTGCTGCAGCAGCTGCGTGTAAGGGGTATCGGAGCTGGGGGGTGCACTAGCAGTAATCACCTCCCTCCCTTGCTAAGCCCCTTTTAAGGCAGCCAGGAGCTTTAGCTTCCTGGTAGGCATTCCATGCAGCAAATCTCGGGGGTATCCTCGATCTAAACACTGTTTCCACAGTTTCGTTCTTAATCCCTTTTTCTCTGGGGTTATCTCATGCCTAGGCTTAAAGCCTTCTCGCTGCCTTTTATCATTTCCCTTTAAATTTCTTATCTTAACTTTGGCCTGTGGTGCCTCAGTTTCCCCAAACTCTCGGAGGTCTCTTAGCATAAGTTCAAATAGCTACTGATAGGAACAGTTATGCTCCTGAGCATGATTTCTGGTGGCTAACATTATTGCCCTATGAGGTCCAGGAGCCCCTTTAAGCACTGGTCTCAAATCCTCGGTTTTTACCCCCTGTTCCCATGGGCTCTCCTCCTCATCCCCATTCTCTGGACTAACTCGGCTGAGCAGAGCTGTTATGGACACAGTCTGCAGGGCTCCTTTCAGTTCATCCCCATTTGTCCACGGGGTGACAGTGGGTTCACCTCTATCAGCACGGTGGATTCCCCTAGCCCATCTACAGGCAAAGGTCCAAATAGACTTTGGACCCTCCTTATTCCTGGGGGTAAGGAGTACTCCTGCACCCAGATTTACCCTGCCACATTCCCGGGAGGACAGCTGTGTATGGCCTGCTCCTGTATCCCATATTCTGCCTAGCCATTCTATCACTCCTTCCCCAGGCTTTTTGGCAAACTCATCTTGGATCTTTCTCAATTCTGCAGGCTCATAGCTGCGGGTAGTGATTCGGGTGGGTCGTGGCTCTGCCTTTTTGCTAGACTCATCCTCTCCCTGCTCAGTGAGATCTTTTTGGTAGGTGATGATGGGTCTCATGTGGATGGGGGGTTTTCCTAACTCAGGGGAGAAATAGGTGGAATATACCTCATCATCAGAGGAGTCCCAGATGTCCCCATCCCAATCCTCTGGATCTAGCCAGAGAGCAGCCTCTACTTTAGCTTGGTTAATTGTTCGGGGCTTGCTTTCTAATCTCGCCCTCCGCTCCACTCCTTCCGTCTTTATTAAAGGGGTGAGGTGCTGTCCTAATTGGTGCAAATCATTACTTAGCAGGCGCCCCCGTGTGTCTAGGTTCTGGCAGCGCTGCTCTGACTCATCTCTTTCCCTTTTTACTCTTTCTAATTCTGCTTCCAGATTAGCGTGGCTGTTCCATGCTGCTTGTAGGGCACTTTTAAATAGCCAGATACAAGCTCCTTTTCCCTTTTTCTGCTTTATTTACAAGCAGTTCTCCAACTACAGAACTGCGACCACAGTTCCTCGGGATTTCCCCATTCCCTTTCTAACACTTTATCCCATTTTGGGTCAGCCCAACCTTCCTGGGCAAAGCTCTTTTCTACCTTGCTGAAATCAGTGACTGGCTTCATGCTGCTGTATTGGAACTAAGAGCACAAACCCTGCTCGCTGCGCCAATTCTGTGAGCTGATGCCCAGGTGCCAGCTAAAGGGCCGGTGGGGCAAAGGGGGTGATACCACACCAGCAGCTACGCTAAGCAGCCAGGGCAGGCTGGGTTCTTTGGTTTCTGTTTAGTTCGGGTACAGCAGCAAGAGGAAAATTACACTTAGAGAGGCTTTAACGGTTACTTTTTATTTATACAAAGATGGAAACAATTTAACTAAGACAAATGATTAAAGTACAAGTTAGTACTCATGGTTTTTAAAGGGGAAACAACACAATTTAACTTAAGAAAAGTTTTAGACAAACTAGCTAGCTTAAACTAATCCAGTTAATATGTACACAAGAAAGGCAAGTTGCAGGTGTGATTTTCACCCCTGCCTCTTAGACCTGGTGGAACCAGAGTCTTTCCCTCAATTCCTATAGGAAAGAAGTGTAATACAGGTGTAATTCTTACCCCTGCCTCCTAGATCCGGTGTGACCCAGAATCTTTCTCTCAATCCCTCGGGAAGAAGTAGATATGAACCAGGCGTCCCCAGTCTAGGGAGTTAATTCCAGACCTGGCCAGCAGGTGTAGGTGATTGAAACTCAAAGGGGGGTGGGCTGCGAAGCCCCTTTATACCCCTTTTTGTCACGTACGCTTCTTCCTGGTCTCAAGTGGCCAATTGGGAGGAATGTTTTGAACCCCAGGTTTCCCAGGGAAGGTGCAAGGCTCAATTTGCACCTGTGAATTGTGGACAATTGGGCACCTTTGGAGGTGATGGGCGGGGGTTCCCCATTCTTCCTGGGGAAGTGATCAGGTGTGTCAGTCACCGAGATCAGCCAGAAGGGTGGCCATTAGCTAGCCCACTCACTGTCTGGTTTTTGTGTATAGTAGAGAGGCTGGGCGAGACAGCACACCTGCGTTCCCAGTATATCAAAGGCTACCTGTCTCCCCTGCTTGTTTCTCTCTCTGTCTCTCCCAGTGGGGGGGAGAGGAAGAAAAGGCCAAATGGGGGGTTCATGTCTGGCTACAGCAACTGAGGCTACAGTGACCTTGAGGTGGCACATTTCAGGAACCCGACAAAAGGAAGAAAGGTGAGCAGTAAAATACAGACCCTTGATTTCAAAAGAACAGACTTCGAGTACCTCAGAGACTGATAGACAGGATCCCTTGGGAAATCAAGATGAAGGGAAAAGAGTTCAAGAGAACTTACAGTATTTTAAAGAAGTCTTATTGAAGGCACAGGAACAAACCATCCCGCTGCAGCGACCATGAGAGTGTAGATTTCAGGATCTGGACAAAAGGAAGAAAGGTGAGCAGTAACATACAGACCCTTGATTTCGAAAAAGCAGGCTTCCACTGCCTGAGAGAAATGATGAGCAGGATCCCTTGGGAAACCAAGATGAAGGGGAAAAGAGTTCAAGAGAACTGGCAGTATTTTAAAGAAGTCTTACTGAAGGCACAGGAACAAACCATCCCTCTGCATAGTAAGAAATGCAAACATGGTAGGCAACCAGTTTGGCTTAACAGGGAAATCCTGAGTCAGCTTAAACTCAAAAAGGATGCGTACAAGAAATGGAAACATGGACTGTTGATTAAGGAGGCATATAAAAATACGGCTGGAGAATGCAGGGAAATAAGCAGGAAAGTGAAAGCACAATTGGAACTGCAGCTGTCAAGGGATGTGAAGAGTAACAAGAGAGGTTTCTACAGGCATGTTAAGAATAAATGGGTTATCAGAGAAGGTGTGGGGTTGTTACTGGATGAGGAAGGTAAGGTAGAGACAGATGGTGTAGGAAAAGCTGAAGTACTCAACACTTTTTTTTGCCTCAGTCTTCACGGACAAAGTCAACTTCCCCATGACAGTCCTAGACAATGCAGTATGGGAAGGAGGAGAGCAGCCATCTGTGAGGAAGGAAAAAGTTCTGAGCTATCCAGAAAAACTAGATGTGCACAAATCCATGGGTCTGGATTTAATGCACCCCAGGGTACTGAGGGAATTGGCAGAGGTCATTGCTGAACCTTTGGCCATTATTCTTGAAGACTCTTGGAGACTGGGGGAGATACTGGATGACTGGAAAAAGGCAAACGTAGTGCCCATCTTTAAAAAAGGAAAGAAGGACAATCCAGGGAACTATGGAGTAGTCAGCCTTACCTCAATTCCTGGGAAAATAATGGAGGGGATGCTCAAGGAATCCATTTTGGAGCACTTGGAAGAGGGGAAAGTGATCAAAAGTAGCCAACATGGATTCAACAGGGGCAAGTCCTGCCTGACCAATCTGATTAGCTTCTATGACAACGTAACAGGCTCTGTGGACATGGGAATATCAGTGGATGTGATATATCTTACTTCAGCAAAGCTTTTGTTACGGTCTCCCACAACACTTTTGTTGATAAGTTAAGGAAATATGGATTGGATCCTTGGACTATAAAATGGAAAGAAAGCTGGCTTGATGGTCGGGCCCAAGGGGTAGTGGTCAATGGCTCAATATTTGGATGGTGGTCATTTTCAAGCAGTGTGCCTCAAGGCTTGGTTCTGGGGCCAGTGTTGTTCGACATCTTTTATTAATGACCTGGATGAGGGACTGGATTGCACCCTCAGCAAGTTTGTAGATGACATAAAACTAGGGGGAAAGGTAGACACTTTGGAAGTTAGAGAGAGAATCCAGAGTGACCTGGATAAATTGGAGGACTGGGCCAAAAGAAATCGGATATGGTTCAACAAGAGTTGTGTAGAGTCCTGCACCTGGAGTGAAAGAATCCCAAGCATTGTTATAGGCTGCGGACCAAAGGGCTCAGCAGCAATACAAGGGAAAGGGACCTAGGGGTTATGGTAGATGAAAGGCTGGATATGAGTAAACAGTGTGCCCTTGTAGCCAAGAAGGATAACGGCATACTAGGGTGCATTAGGAGGAGCATTTGGAGCTGATCTAGAGAAGTAGTTATTCCCCTCTATTCGGCACTGGTGAGGCCACATCTGAAATATTATGTTCAGTTTTGGGCCCCCAATGTAAAAAGGATGTGGATTTGCTGGAGCAGGTTCAGTAGAGGCCAGCAAAAATGATTAAGGGGTTGGAGCACAAGACCTATGAGGATAGGCTGAGGGATTTGGACTTGTTTAGTTTACAGAATAGAAGGCTTAGGGGTGATTTCGTAGCAGCCTTCAACTTCCTGAAGGGGAGCTCTAAAAAGGAGTGTGAGAAACTGTTCTCAATGGTGTCAGATGGCAGAACAAGGAGTAATGGTCTGAAGTTGAAGAGGGAGAGGTGTAGGTTAGATATTAGGAAAAAGCTACTTCACCAGGGGGGCGGTGAAGCATTGGAATTCGTTGCCTGGGGCGGTGGTGGATTCTCCATCCCTCGAAGTTTTTAAGTCCTGGCTGGACAAGGTCCTGGCTGGGATGACTTAGTGGGGATTGATCCTGCTTGAAGCAGGGGGCTGGACTAGATGACCTCCTGAGGTCCCTTCCAGCCCTATGATTCTGTGATTCTGTGAGTGGCTGGACGGCCTGGCTGCTCGCTCAACAAAACAGGCACCTGGAAGCACAGCAGACAGTGCCGCCCAGTGTCCTGAAAGCCCTGTCTGTTGACCGATGGCCTCCCAGAGCACCCACACAGCATTTTTGTCAACAAAATCTGTCAGCAAAGGTGCTCTCCCTCATCTGGAAGAGGCAGAACTCCGGTTTTGTCCAAAAAAAGCCCCTCGCCAGTGTAGCCATAGCCTGGATCTTTTACCTGAAAAGGTCTCTAAGTGGTTTGTTTCTCTGGAGAGGGAGAGGAGCAGAACGCACCACCAATGTCACAGAGTATAATATATTTGGCTTGTGAAGTGCATTGAAAAACTCATTAATAAGCAAGAACCCTTAACTCCAGGGGAAGGATGGTGTGAGCAATAAGGGCAGGAAAGCACAAGGGTTTTTTTTTAAATAAAACAAGAAGGAAGTGAACAATAATTCCACGTGTGCTTCCAGTGTTTATCCATTTGATTCAATCCAGGTTTGAACCAGTTGCTGTTACCTTTTAGATTCCAAGATCTGGCAGTCTTTGAATGAAACCCTGTGTAACTGCTTATACAGGTAATTGTGGGATGGTTGAGGGATTGAAATCTACTTTACATTAATCTGTAGAAGACAGTATGCACCAACAGATGTTAGTGCTCACTGAAACATTGCCTGAGGCACACTCCTGATGATCAGACTGTCTTTAGCTTCATCCTACAAAGGCATGTGTCCTGTTCCTCAGACAGAAAATCATTTCATCCGTTTCCCATTTTCAGACTCCGAGATTTGGTGTAATCCCAGATGTCACAGCTTTCCAATGTCCTGCAAAAGAGGAATATTTTTGTATCATATTTTAGCACGTGCAATCAATAGCAGTCAGAGCCATCACTGCCAGATGGCTGACCCTTATTTACTCATAAAAGCAAAACCAAAAAAAAAATTAATAAATAAAACTTCAATCAGTCACAACACACAAATTCAAACATGAAAGTCTGTTTTAGTGACAGAGGAGTATGGGCAAGGCGTTGTGTGTCTGCCATACTCATTTCAAAAGCAGCAGCCAGGTCAGTCAGCAGCAAAGGACTGATATCCCCCGTTGGATCGGAACGCAGTACCCATCACAGATTCTGATGTGTGGATTAAGGCTTTCATCCTGCAAACTGAAAAGAATGTGCTTAACTGTACTTCACTGGTATGGCTCACACACGTAAACTTAAGTGCTTGCTTACGTGTCTGCAGGACCAGGACCTAACCGTATGTTTCACTGAATGCGTTATTATAGGAAGAGGAAACCTCTACTGCATAACTGCTTATTTCCTTATCTGTAGAATAGGTGAAAGCCCCGGAACTAGAAGGCTTAAATGGAACCAGAACTTTCTGGTCCCCCAGACAGAAAGAGGAAAAGCTAGCTCTGACTTAACTTACATATATATTTTTTTGCCCCAGTTCAGTTCTGCGTGATGTTTGACATTGCACTGTCAAAGATTATGTGCTATTTTTGGAAATACAAGTAAAGCGTGCATACAAATGTTATTATCGGAGTCAGGAAGAAATTGTGCAAGTCATAGCCTGAAAAGAGTGACCCACCTGGTGCCGACAAGCAATCAAGGGTGACATGAGGGGAATGACAGGAAGGGTTACATGCCCCACCCCAAACATCATGGAGAGAGGGAACAAGCTCTTCCAGCCATGCTTCCCATCCACTGCACAGAACTCTCCTCCCCCACCAGGTAAGGGGATGGGGAGAAGAAAAGATAGGGAGAAGCAGCATCACTCTCCCAAGTTCCAAGCAGCCTCCAGCCATGCTGGTCCAGCACTCTACAATCCAGGGAAAAAACAGGTCAGTTGCACTTCCCCAGGCAATTTCTGGCCATGTTACCTAGGACACTGCTTGTTGCCTTGTGCAGCACAACGCAGCACATGCTGCAGGTAACATGGGATGGGGAAGGGATGGAATGGGGGGAACATGTGGGTCCCTAGTTAAGGGTGGAACAAGGAGGGTCCCTCCACACGAGTTGCCTATGCTAGTAATGGACTCTGATTGTGCCGCGAAAGAAAAGTCTCCAAGAGATACAAGAGACTCTTTGTTATTGCTATTGTTTAGGGTTCTTGCTTTGCACTGGTTTCCTGCCCAGAGAGTCTGGCTACTATGTGCAATTAATTGTGTGGGACTATGATTTTTAACAACAGCGCTGACTTCACTCAACCAATAGCTGGCAATAATAGGTGAGGGATAGCTGACTTCCCTGATGATAGTAGTTCAGTGGGAAATGACTGTGCAGAATCCAACCTCTTGCTAAGAGGCCCAAGATGAAAATGCTAGTATGGAGTTTCACTGAAGAGTAGCAGACAGTGGGTGCATCTACACTAGCCAGTTACTTTGAAGTAGCTGGCACAACATCGAAATAACACCCATTGCGTCTACATGCTACATGTGCTATTTTGACGTTGAAATCGACTTTAGGCAGCGAGATGTTGAAATTGCTATTCCCATCTGAAGATGGGAATAGCGCTCTACTTCGACGTTCAACGTCAAAGTAGGGTGTGTGTAGGCGATCCGCGTCCCGCTACTTCGAAATAGCGGGGTCTTCCCTTGTGGCCATCAGCTGAGGGGTTGAAAGGCTCTGTCCAGCCCCTGTGGGGCTTTATGGTCCCTGTGCGCAGCCTTCCCCTCCCTTTCTTCCTGTTTGCAGCTGCACCATCTGATACCCCCAGCAGCCAGGCACCCTCTGTCATCCCTGACAGCCCGCTGGAGGTCAGCCACTGCCAGTGCCCGGAGACACCCCCAATGCCAGCAGGATGGTCCCGCCACCACCGAACCCTGGGGATAGCCCCTGTGGACCACCAGCTCCTGGCAGCTCTCCGGTGGCAGACAGAGGTGGTGGAGGAGAGACTCCACTTTGACCAGGAGAAGTCCACCTGGTGGTGGGTGGCATGGGAGGACTTCATGGGAGTCTTCCGGGACATAGCTGGGTCAATCTGGGAGGCATTGCTTGGCTCCCTCCCCCGGCTGCTCCCCGGGCCGCCCTCCCTGCTGTTCCACCTGTTGCCCCCCCCCGCCACCCCACCTGCTGTGCTGCCTGCAAACTCCCCGGGACCAGCACCCACTGGGGCTGAAGACCAGCCAGTGGAGGCATCTCAGCTGTACTTGCCAGTCCTCCCAGCCCCCAGCTGGCCACACCGGGGACCATGGACATGGGAGGGGTGGGTCACGAGCTGTACCTGCCAGGGGTCGCTCCCCTCTACCCCCACCCTGGACTGATGGGCCAACGGCTGAGCTGTCCGCTGGGCCCCCATGTACATAGTTGTCCCCATGTATGTAGTTGTCCCCCTTTGTATATTGGTTGCAGTTTCTGTTGTGCACAAAACAAAGTTAGCAGTTTTCAAAGAAAAAGGTTTTATTTTCCAAATAACTGGAGATGTGTGATTGTTGGGGGGCGTGGCCTGAGGGTATTGGCGGTGTGTGGGAAGTGTGGGCTGTGGCAGGGGGGCCCTCCGGGGAAGGCCAGGGGTCTTCCTGATGGAAGTGGGCCCACAGGGCCTCGCAGACCCATACCTCCTCACGGTGGGCCTGCCGGCTGGGTGCAGCAGCTGGCTGGGGGAAGTCCTTGCTGGCGTCGACTGCCACCCCTGGATGAAAGCCTCCCACTTGCTCGCAACAATGTTGTGGAGCATGCAGCATGTGTCCACAACCTGGGGGATGTTCTGGAGGCTGACATCCAGTTGGGCAAGGATGCACCACCAGCAGCCCTTCAGACAGCTGAAGGTCCTCTCCACCACCTGGCGGGTGTGGTTCAGGTGGGCGTTGAACCGATTCTGGCTGGCATTGAGGTGGCCGGTGTACAGGTGAATGAGCCAGAGCTGGAGGGGGTAGGCCGTGTCCGCCACGAGGCACAGGGGCATGGTGGTGTCCCCCAGAGTGATCTCCCTCAGGTGGATGTCAGTGCCCCCCTCCAGCCAGTAGCACAGGCCTGAGTTCGTAAAAACATGGACATTGTGTGTGTAGACGGGCCAGCTCACATACATGTCCTGGAAGCAGCCCCGACTGTCCACCATGGCCTGCAGGACCACAGAGTGGTAGCCCCTGTGGTTTATGTATCTTCCTCTGCTGTGGTCCGGGGCACAGATGGGGATGTGGGTCCCATCCAGGGCCCCGAAGCAGTTTGGGAACCCCATGGCAGCGAATCCAGTGACAGTTGCATCCAAGTCCCCGAGTCGGACAACCCTCTGGAGCAGCATGGCATTGAGCGCACGGACCACCTGTGGGGAGGGAACACAGGTGCCCATGAGGGTGTGCAGGGTGCCCCAGGGCCCTCCCCCCAGGTCCCCCCTCCCAGGTACCTCCCTGGGTACCCCTCTGCCCAGCCCCTCACTCCCCGACACCCCTCCCTCCCCAGCCCCAACCTGACCCCCCCCGGCCCCCAGTGGGTGCGTGCCTGGGCCTCCTTACCTCCGTGATGACGGTCGCAACCATGGCCTTTCCCACTCCAAACTGGTGTCCCACGGAGCGGTAGCTGTCTGGAGTGGCCAGCTTCCAGATGACTATTGTGACCCTCCTCTGGACAGGGAGGGCGCGCCACATCCGGGTGTCCTGGTGCCTCAGTGTGGGGGTGAGCCACTAGCAGAGCTCCAGGAAGGTCTGCCAGCGCATGCAGAAGTTCCACAGCCACATGTTGTCATCCCACTCCCGCATGACCAGCTGCTCCCACCACTCGAAGCTGCTGGGATAGCTCCAGAGTCAGTGGAGCAGCCAGTGGGGTAGAAGAGGGGAGCCTAGTGGTCAGGGGCACCCCCGTCTTCACCCTGGGAGGGCTTCTCTGGCAGGAACCACTGGGCGGCCTCCCAGGCAGCACCTAGCAGGGCGCTTGCCCCCTAGATGACTACCTGGAGGGCCTCCTCTTCCTGCTGCTGCTGCTGCTGCTGCTGCTGCTGTGGGTCCATATCTGCTGTGACTTGGTCTGCGAGAGCGTGGAGAGTACCCTGCCACCTCGTGCTGTGCAGGCCGGGTGTGTCTGGGAGAGGCCCTTTAAAGGAGCAGCTTGCTGTTAACCCGGAAGGGCTAGTCCAGCCGGTGACCCAATCCGTGGGCTTTCCTGGCCCCTTATTTCGACGGGGAGCACTTGTGTGTGTGGATGCTCCACGTTTCCTTCTGAGCAGCTCCTTTCAACATTCCCCATCGCTACTTTGATGTTGAACATTGACAGCACCAGCCCTGGAGGACGTGTAGATGATACGCATCGAAGTAGCCTATTTCAATGTTCTTACATCGAAATAGGCTACTTCGACGTAGTGTGCCAGTGTAGACATAGCCAGTGAGTGAAATCACCTCTTGGTGCTCACTGAGGCTTCCTGGATTCCTATGTGAGATTTTAGGTGGATGTGGATTTGGTTGATGAATAAGAGTTCTGGGCTGCAGTGAGCCAAGCAGCTAATAGAGGGGAAGGGATAGCTCAGTGGTTTGAGCATTTGGCCTACTAAACCCACACTTGTGAGATTGATCCTTGAAGGGGTTATTTAGGGGTCTGGAGCAAATAGGTTAATAAAAACCAGGTGGGGTGGCGACAGGTCCTTCTGTGAGGGCAGGGGACTGGACCTGATGACCTCTGAAGATTCCTTTCAGTTATATGATATAGGTAGGGACATTGCTAGAGTTTTGCTAATTTAATTTTAACATATTGGCCATGTCTACACTAGCCCCAAACTTTGAAATGGCCATGCAAATGGCGATTTTGAAGTTTACTAATGAAGCACTGAAATATATATTCAGCGCCTCATTAGCATGCGGGAGGCTGCGGCACTTCGAAATTGACGTGCCTCACCGCCGCACGGCTCATCCAGCCAGGGCTCCTTTTCAAAAGGACCCCGGCTACTTCGAAGTCCCCTTATTCCTATGAGGAGATGGAAATAAGGGGACTTCGAAGTAGCCAGGGTCCTTTCGAAAAGGAGCCTCGTCAGGATGAGCCGCACGGTGGCGAGCCACATAAATTTCAAAGTGCCGCAGCCGCCCGCATGCTAATGAAGCGCTGAATATGTATTTCAGCGCTTCATTAGTAAACTTCAAAATGGCCATTTGCATGGCCATTTTGAAGTTTTGGGATAGTGTAGACACAACCATAGATGCTTATCTTGGTTTCCCAATAAAAAGTGATTGTAGATCCCTAAAAACTTCTAAAACCTTGTGAATGGAGAAGAAACACCTGTAAAGGTGGCCGGGGGTGGTTACATTTTAAGTTCCTAAAGCCTCAGTTTCATAATTCTCCTATTTTAATCAATTTTATGGACACGTCATTCAGTTACATCCCACTTCAAACATCCAGTGATGACAGGGAAGTGACCAAATGACAGGAGAACATAATTACTGGCAGTAGTAGCCACAAGCCTGCACTCAGGTATCCTGGGGCACTGGTCACCCAGCCCTGACCCAAGGGAAGCAGGGAAGCTCAACAAAGTGACAGCAAGGCAGTAAACAACACTCAGAACTTTCCAAGCCTCTGAAAAGGATGCAAATAATCCATCTTCCCTGCCAGGGAAAAGCATCATATTCGAGCTACAGCTAGCAAGAGGCTCACCAATGGCTTTGTCTTCTTGATTTGCTCACAACCATGTACATCATGCTTTGGGCTTCAGAATCACTTCAAAGTCCTCAAGAATGAAAATGTCATCGTTGAACCAATAGCCTACCTGCACTCATAGGCTACGTCTACACGTGCACCCAACTTCGAAATAGCTTATTTCGATGTTGCGACATCGAAATAGGCTATTTCGATGAATAACGTCTACACGTCCTCCAGGGCTGGCAATGTCGATGTTCAACTTCGACGTTGCTCAGCCCAACATCGAAATAGGCACAGCGAGGGAACGTCTACACGCCAAAGTAGCACACATCGAAATAAGGGAGCCAGGCACAGCTGCAGACAGGGTCACGGGGCGGACTCAACAGCAAGTCGCTCCCTTAAAGGGCCCCTCCCAGACACACTTTCATTAAACAGTGCAAGATACACAGAGCCAACAACTAGTTGCAGACCCTGTATATGCAGCACGGACCCCCAGCTGCAGCAGCAGCAGCCAGAAGCCCTGGGCTAAGGGCTGCTGCCCACGGTGACCACAGAGCCCCGCAAGGGCTGGAGAGAGAGTATCTCTCAACCCCCCAGCTGATGGCCGCCATGGAGGACCCCGCTATTTCGATGTTGCGGGACGCGGATCGTCTACACGTCCCTACTTCGATGTTGAACGTCGAAGTAGGGCGCTATTCCCATCCCCTCATGGGGTTAGCGACTTCGACGTCTCGCCGCCTAACGTCGATTTCAACTTCGAAATAGCGCCCAACACGTGTAGACGTGAAGGGCGCTATTTCGAAGTTACTGCCGCTACTTCGAAGTAGCGTGCACGTGTAGACGCAGCCATAAAGCCTGTGAGCAGATAAGGTTTTATGTGGAGGCACAAGCCAATTGTTTTATTCTTAAAAGGACCCTCCATTGAACATGTCCTCTTACTACTGTTTGTGATACCTGGCAAAAGAATGCCATAGGAAAAATCATACATACATATTACTGAGACCCAGAGATTAAAGATAAACAATAAGTGAAAAGTATGATATTTGGAAAAAGGGGAAGCACCAGGATATTCCTCATTAAAAAAAAATAGTTGATGACACCATCTTATGCAACCGACAAAATTGTAGCACTGTAAAGAGGTTTATTGTTATTTTCATTATCTACTATATATTTTAGAGTTTGTCTGTTTGATGAAGAAATCCTCTGAAATGGCAAGAGCTAAGTGCCAAGAAAAAATGGGACGTACCTGGAACAGGACTGCTTCTCATAAAACCAGTCAGAGAAGAGACAGAATCACCAAATTAATTACGGTCCTCAAACTCAACATAACTGAGTGAATGGTGAAGGAGACTGATCCATGATCAGCCAGAAAAATAGGATGACCCTGGAGTGGGACTGTGTCTTAACAAACCCCATAGAAAAGAGATAAAATGGAGAAATTTGGAGTTGTGCTCTTTTTTTTTTTTTTTCCACAGCTAAATCTATGCTTAAGGTTTAAATACTAGAAGAAAATGCTACTGGAAACCAAATTGACCCTAGTCTTTTTCTGGTAAAAGATAGGGTGTGTCTACATGTAGCCAGACATGAACCCCCCACTTGTCCTTTTCTTCCTCTCCCCCACACTGGGAGAGACAGAGAGAGAAACAAGCAGGGGAGACAGGCAGCCTTTGATGTACTGGGAACGCAGGTGTGCTGTCTCGCCCAGCCTCTCTACTATACACAAAAACCAGACAGTGAATGGGCTAGCTAATGGCCGCCCTTCTGGCTGATCTCGGTGATTGACGTGCCTTGATCACTTCCCCAGGAAGGACGGGGAACCCCGCCCATCACCTCCAAAGGTGCCCAATTGTCCACAATTCACAGGTGCAAATTGAGCCTTGCACCTTCCCTGGGAAACCTGGGGTTCAAACATATTCCTCCCAATTGGCCACTTGAGACCAGGAAGAAGCATACGTGACAAAAGGGGTATAAAGGGGCTTCGCAGCCCACCCCCCCTTTGAGTTTCAATCACCTACACCTGCTGGCCAGGTCTGGAATTAACTCCCGAGACTGGGGACGCCTGGTTTGTATCTACTTCTTCCCGAGGGATTGAGAGAAAGATTCTGGGTCACACCGGATCTAGGAGGCAGGGGTAAGAGTTACACCTGTATTACACTTCTTTCCTATACGAATTCAGGAAAAGACTCTGGTTCCATCAGGTCTAAGAGGCAGGGGTGAAAATCACACCTGCAACTTGCCTTTCTTGTGTACACATTAATTGTATTAGTTTAAGCTAGCTAGTTTGTCTATAACTTTTCTTAAGTTAAATTGTGTTGTTTCCCCTTTAAAAACCACAAGTACTAACTTGTACTTTAATCATTTGTCTTAGGTAAATTGCTTCCATCTTTGTACTAAAAAAAAGTAACCGTTAAAGCCTCTCTAAGTGTAATTTTCCTCTTGCTGCTGTACCCGAACTAAACAGAAACCAAAGAACCCAGCCTGCCCTGGCTGCTTAGCATAGCTGCTGATATGGCATCACCCCCTTTGCCCCACCAGACCCTTAGCTGGCACCTGGGCATCGGCTCACACTACACGAGGAAGTACATTCAAAAGCGAGGTTAAAAGACGGCCATCTTTTGAAACAACCCACAGAGCGTCTACACACAGTCCGCGAACACTCAAAAGAAACTTTGAAAGAACAGTGCTGTTCCCTCCAAGTTGGCCCTCCGTTTTTGCAGCGGGAAGAGCACCCCCTTTCGAAAGATTATTTAGAAAGAGAGCAAGTGCAGATACTCTGTGGCCCACTGTTTCAAAAGAAGGAGTCTTCCATGGCAGTGAGCAGCTGGCAGACGGCGGCGGCTTTCACAGCACAAGCTGAGCTCTATGGCTCCAGCATCTGGCTGTGTTTAAAGACACAGGCTCCCACAAAGCCCCAGGCAGGAAAATGAGAGCATGCAGACAGCAGGAAGACCACGCTGCCACACGGCTCACTGCCAGCCGTAACACCCTAGGCACAACAGCACCATCCCTGGCACTATGGCCAGCACCCTGGACCTCTGCCCTTGCCAGGGCCCCACCCAAGGATGCTGAGGAGTCCTCCCAGGAGTCAAGCCAGGCACTGAAGTGCCAAGCCCTCTCATGGACTGAGGGCGAGCTGCAGGGCCTCCCCACCCTATGGGAAGACAAGGAGTTCCTCCATCAGACAGGGGTCCGGCGCTGGAACACGGCGGCATTCGAGCACCTGGCCAAGGGCCTCACTGGCCAGGGTCCCACCACCTGCACCTCAGACCAGGGGAGGTCCAAGATGAATTAGCTGTGTCAGGGCTACTGCAGGGCCTGGGACATGGCCAGGTGGTTGGGGACAGTGCCCACCAGCTGCCACTACTTTAAGGAACTGGACTGCCTCCTTAGACCCAAGAAGGCAGGACCCCAGACCTTGGTTCTTGATACAGCAGACCCTGAAACCGAGCTGGAGCCCAAGAAAGTGACTGAGGGTGAGGACCACCCAGGACCAGTGCCCAGCACCAGATGCCTGTGGAGGCTCCAGATTATAAGCGATGGTGAGGGCTTGAGTGAGGGGGCCCTCATCATCGACGTTCCATCTACCCCATCCTGCCAGGCCCCCTCCAACTGTGCCTTGCCCAAGATTCTGGAGGCACCCAGAGGTATGTGCCATGCACGCCAGTCACTGTGGGGCTCGGGGAGGGTCACGCGGTCCCACCTGAGGTAGCTGCAGCCCACCCACATGGCCATCACCCCAAGTCACAGGCAGACCAGATGGCCACTCTCCCCAAGCCTCAGAGGGCCGAAATGTGGCACTCCGCACCATGTGGCCAGGACAGAACCACAGGCTGTCTGGCCACAGAGGGACCGGGGGCACTGAGGAGAGCTGGCGCTCTGGGCACCCAAATGGGGAACCCGGGGATGCAGTCCCTGCAGGGCCCCTGAGATGGGGTAGGGGGAGGAGGGGGTTCACGTGGGCCTTCTCTGGGGACTAATGGCCCATTCCTCCCTCCTTATGTCTCTACAGCTCCAGCAGCTGGCAGCTGGATCAGCCCTGTGATAGTCCCTGGGAGCTCGACCATGTAAGGCAAGGCAATGAGGCCCGGACTCCGACTGGGGACAGCGAGGGGCTGCCGCTGGGCTGTCCGCTGGCCCCACCAGAGCGGGGAGGAGGAAGCAGGAGATGCAGCCCGCATGGTGGCCCTGCAGGACCTGACGGCCTGGATGTCCTGACCCAGGCCGTGGTCAGCCACCTAGCCCTGGCCACTGCCCCATTGTGTGCCACTCCTGCACCTGCCCCTCCTGCCCCCATTCCACCGTCCCCTGTACCCCATCACCCACTTGTCCCCTCTCCTCCCCCCTGTGACTTCTCCCCATCCCACTCCCCACCCACAACAGCAGTCCCCACAAGCCAGACTTCAAGTCCCTGGTCCCCGCCCCACCTCCCGCAGGCCAGCCTCATGCACCTGGCCCATATATTATTGGCCAGACCTGGCCAGATGGTGGCCTCACCCCCCTGCCCCCCGTTTCTCCCCTTGCCGATCCCAGTGAGGTCATGGGGACCTCACCCCACTTGCGCCACTACCTCCCTATGCCACTGGCCCCAGCCTGGCCCTGTTGGGGGTCCCTGGACATGGGGACAAAGGGGCAGGTGCAGGTAAAAGGGATCCCTACCATTGAGCCCCAGCAAGGGGTCAGGCCCCTGCCCTGCCTCCTGCCCCCCAGAGTCTGCAGGCTGCCCACCCAGGCCACTACTCCCCTGCAAATAGCTCTCCTGGATCCCCGTTATCTGTTCCCACTCCTCCCTGTAAATAGTTCCCTTGATCATGGAGAGGGACAGCTCATTTTCAGTAAAAGGTTTATTGTTGAGTTTTACCCTGTGTCTCCTGTGCAGTGGGGTGTGTGTGTGTGTGTGTGTGTGTGTAGGGTGCTGATGGGGTGCAAGTGTGTGCAGGGTTGGGGGGTCACTGTGGCTCCTGCTTGAAGGCCTGGCGCAGAGACTCTTATACCTGCAGCCCGTCTTGCTGGGCCTGGTGGCATGGGGTGGTAGGGAGCTGTTCACACCCCTGCATGAAAGGCTCATGTTTCACCTCCAACAGGTTGTGCAGGGTGCAGCAGGCCCCAACCACTACCAAGATATTGGGGAGTCCCACCTCCAGCCTGGTGTGGAAGTATCTAAAGTGCCCCTTCAGGCAGCCGAACACCTGCTCAGCTGTATTGCAGGCCCGGTTCACCCACTCATTAAAAACATCCTGGCTAGGCTGTGTGTGCCCTGTGTACAGCCT
Organism: Carettochelys insculpta; assembly: GCF_033958435.1. Lineage (NCBI taxonomy): Eukaryota > Metazoa > Chordata > Testudines > Carettochelyidae > Carettochelys > Carettochelys insculpta. The sequence continues at coordinate 111,614,553 of NC_134137.1, read as the reverse complement.
CATCAGACAGGCCTGCAGAGGGTAGGCTGCATCTGCCATGATGCAAGACAGCATTGTGGTGACCCTGACAGGGAGCTCCTAACAGGGGATGAAGGTTCCCTCAGCCATGCGGCATCCCAGCTCTGAGTTCCGGAGCACCATGGTGTCGTGGACACAGCCAGACCAGCCACACAGATGTCCTGGAAGCAACCACTGGCATCAACAAGCGCCAGCAGGACCACGGAGCGTTAATTCTTGCAATTTACATAGGTCCCGTGGCTGTGCTCTGGGGCCTGGGTGGCGATGCGTGTGCCTTCCAGGGCCCCGAAGCAGTTCTGGAAGCCCAACTCCTTGAAGCTCTGGATGGCATCATCCAGGTCTCCGACATGGACCAGCTGCTTCAGGAGCACCTTGTTGATGGCCCAGATGACCTGCAGGGTGTGGGGGGTGCACTCCTGAGTGTGGGGTGGGGTGCAGCATGCCCTCCCATCCCTATCCCCACCCCTTGCCCTCTGAATGCTGACTCGTCCCCATCCCTGCCCCTTGCCCCCTATGTGCCTGCCTGTCCCCATCCCTGCCAGTGTCCCCAGCAGGGGCTGCCCCTGCAGTTCCCAACTGCGGCCCTTGCCAGGGTTCCCCTGCCCACACCCCCCATGCAGTCTAGGTGTGACCTGGGCACAGCTTACCTCATTGAGGGTGGCCCTGATGGTGGCCCTGCCCACCTCAAACTGTGGCCAAGGGATTGGTGACGGTCCAGGACAGCCAGTTTCCAGAGGGCAATGGCCACACTTTTCTGGAGTGGAAGCAGCAGCTTCATATGGGTGTTGCAGTGCTGGAGGGCTGGGGCGAGCCCATGGCACAGCTCCAGAAATGCCCCCTTAGTTATCCTGATGTTCTGTAGCCGCCGATCGTCACCCTAGTGCTCCAGCACCAGCCGATCCCACCATTCACTGCTTGCAGGGAAGCCCCACACACAGAAGATGACCCCGGGGGACTGGGTGGGGATGTCGCACCCTGAGGATGGCCTCCATGAGGGTGGTTAGCAAGGTGGCCACCCAGAGCTGCTGGTGCACAGTGGCCAGGACTGCAGTCAGTGCACTGGCCATGGACTCAATGGGGGCTGGGGGGCACTGCTCGGGGTCCATGGGGGCTCAGAATGCTTCCTCTACTCCCTCTTCCTGCATGCCTGGGCACAGGTAGCTGGCCCTCCAGATGTGTAAGCTGGGGCTTGGGGTCAGGGGACCCTTTAAAGGGGCAGCATGCAGTGGCCCCAGAAGGGCTCATCTGCTATGCGACCCTGCCCACAGCGCTTCCTGCCCTGTTCTTTCAAAAGAGCACCCTGAGATGTGTGGATACTTTCTTTCCAAAGTGCACTGGGGGCTTCTGAAAGGACAGGTCGAACCTTCAGTCCCCATATGCACGTGTGGACGCTCCATTTCAAAAGACCGTCTTTCAACTTTCAATTTCAAAAGCCGTCCTTTCGAAACAGAGATGTAATGTAGATGCACCCGCAGCGAATGATAATTGTTTATACGAATGAAGGAAAAATAAATTTGATGGAATTCCCATTTAAAAATTTACTAAAAAAATTAAACAGACACTTTAACACTCCTTTAAGAAATCTGAAAGGAAAATTAACTTCATACAAATAACAGAGTATTTTTGAAAAAAATACAAATATTCAAATAAAACTTGTACATTTTCCTTTTATTAAAAAAAAACAACCTTAATTGAGTTAAGGACCTGAGCAATGCCAGATAAATGTGCTAGTTTAACCTATAAAACAGCAACATTCCATTTTTAATTCTTTATTTGCATGTGAACTTCCAGACATTTTTCACTGACAAGTAACATACCACCAGTCTCATTTTGCAGTATTTCTCAGAACATTAAGTGTTGGATTATATCATTCAAAAGAACTCAGCACAGCTTCCAAACTAATGAAAGCAAACATTCCTGGTATAATGAATGACTTGTCAGGCAATTGTTTGCCAGCATGGTTAAATAAGACAATGCTGATTTATATTAGCTAATGAAACTAGAGCGCAACATTTAATTTCGATTTTATCCAAGCGTGCTGGTATATTAGACTGGATTAAAATGTATTGGGACTGTACACCCCTCACTGATTAACGGCTATGAAGAAGCTTCCTCCCTTGGCATGTTGTTTAATAATTGTTCACTGTCAAGTTTATTGCACCCTTCTCTGACGCATCTGTCATTGGCCACTATCACTGCCACAGGACTAGACTAGCTGGTCCAAGGATCTGTGCTGGTTTGGGATACCATATGTTATATATTTTATATATAAACACATAGGCTACCTCTACACTTAGCATTCCTCTTTTGAAAGAGGCATGCAAATAAAAGGAAATCAAAAATGCAAATGAGGCACAGATTTACATCTCTGGTACTTCATTTGCATAATCTTCTTTTGAAAGAGCTTCTTTCAAAAGAAAAGAAGTGTGGACATGGCTCTTTCAAAAGTAATCCCCACCTTTGAAAGAACCCTTTTTCCCTTTTTTTTTATGGGAAGAAGGGTTCTTTCAAAGATGGGCTTTACTTTTGAAAGAGCCCTGTTCACACTGCTTTTCTTCTTTCGAAAGAAGAATGTGCAAATGAGGTGACAGATATGTGAATCTGCACCTCATTCGCATTTTTTATTTCCCTCATTTGCATGCCTCTTTCAAAAGAGGAATGCAAGTGTAGACACAGCCATATAAAATATCATATCTAGATCCACACATTACATTCATAACATAAAATCTGACTTCTGCACATATAGTCCAGGAGACATGAACTTTGGATATCTTTTGCTGAAGCACCTGGCAATGGCCATGCTCAGAGAGAGAATATTGACCTAGAAGGACCAGATGGCTGATTCAGTCTGACCGGTACTACCTTCCTATAATAGAGCAGAAAACAAAATGTGTTATCAATCATTTTCATAATAAACTGCAAATAATTAGCCATACGATAGTCAAAAGAAAACCGACTGAAACAATTTAAGCTAATAAAATGGCCTCCTTTGTTCTAATCTCTTTCGTCTTCTATGCTCATCAGTTGCTTTTCAATTCATTTTTAAAGCAGAAATTTCTCTTTGCTTTTTTCACTGCCCTTTCAACTTTTTGCCTCTCTTCTGCAAAACCACATCACCTGCAACCCTATATTCAGAGCATAATGTTCAACATACCATGTGACATGAAAAACTGGAACTGTCCCAGAGCATGGAGCATGTATTTATGTTTTAATTATGGAACCCATGACAGCCAAAGGGAGCATTCTCTGTCTTGGTGCTTGCCGTACTCGGAAGTGTTTTCTCTTATGTTTCACTTTCAATGTGCCTTTTTCTCTTGGTATTTGTTTACCTGCTTCTATCTACCTCCTGTGCCAGGGGATGATTTTTCCCCCTTAGAAAGTTTAAAAACACCCTCCCCAACGAGAAGGTGTTATGTTAATATGGGGACCAAACGGAGCCCATCGATATAACACTTATCTGACTAGTCCAGCTGTCTGCAACCTGCAGCTGTGGAGTTGCATGAGGTTCGTAAGGACTTCTTTGTGGCGCCCAACACTATAATTGTAAAGTGAAAAAAAAAATCTTGATTATATTTGGTAAATTGTGAACGTCTAAAAGCCCAAAAATGAACAACTCATATCTAAATAGCAAACAATAGGCCCTCCAGAGAGATGATTCAGGAGTGAAAGTTAGGAAGCCTGTGGTACAAACACACACAGAAAGGCTATGTCTACACTACACACCCCCTTTCAAGAAGGCGATGCAAATGAGACACTTTATGATATGCTAATGAGGCACTGCATTGAATATGCAGCCCCTCATTAGCATAATGGCAGCTGTGGCACTTCGAAAGTGACACTTGATTGCTCGCAGCTTGTTTACATGGGTCTTTTTTGGAAGGACCCTGCAGACATCAAAATCCTCTTATTCTTATTTGGTTATAGGAATAAGGGGATTTTGAAGTCTGCGGGGTCCTTTCAAAAAGGATCCCTTGTAGACGTGCCGCGTGCTATCAAAAGTGGCACTTTCAAAGTGCCGTGGCTGCCATTATGCTAATGAGACCCTGCATATTTATTGCAGTGCCTCATTAGCATATTCCAAAGTGTCTCATTAGCATCCCCCTTTTGAAAGGGGGGTTCTAGTGTAGACACAGTCAAAGTATGAGGAAATAGTACAGGTAAAATGTTTGTGAATGTCCTGCAGTAAACATGTATTGCATTACAAGTCATTGTGTGCATGCTGTTCTTAAAATGGGGTTACAAAAAATACAGTTGATGTTATTTATTAATGACCACGTCATACTCACATGCATTGAGGCTCTTGAATTATTGAGTTTTTACCAAATTGGAAAAAATGGCTCTTCTTGTTATTTTGGTTGCCGACCCCTGGACTAATCTATCAAGGCAGTGAGAACGCAAAAAAATTCCCCACTTCACATGTGTTTCAGTGCAGTGTTTCATTGGTTTCTAATGGGTTTACTCATCTACCAAAAGCACGTCCTCCGCTAGGGGTGCGCAAAATGGTTCCCACAGGATGGCATGACATTTTGTAAGGGTGGAGGTGCAGCATGACTGGCTGCTGGGCACCAGGTTCATCCATCTCCTTAAAAATGTTGAAATATGTTACTGTTTTCATGTCTGTGTATTTACAGTCATATATGTTGATTAATAAAGTTGTGACATTCTAAGTACATATTTTCTTATACATTCTGAAAGGGATTTTTTTTTTTCGTATGGACATAACCAAAATTTCTGTTGGTTTGCGTTTCATTAGACAGGTTGGGGGGCCTGGCTAATGGCAGGGATGAGAAGTGGGGCCTGACAAAAAGTGTGTTCACTCCTGCCCTAAGCAAAAGACCTGTGACCCTATGTTCTTGGAAAGCTGAGGAACAATTTCAGTGTGAATGTGGTGAATGTTTGAACACGTCTTGATGTGACGCTCTCTGTCAACATCCTGTACTCCCAAGGAACTATTAGAGGTAAGTGCTAACACCAGGTTTCATCATAGCACAGATTTCTAAGTCAGCTGCCATCCTGAAAAGGCTGTTACCTCAAGGGAATGAGGTTGTTTAGGCCAAGGCTGGTCTAGAAAGTGGACAAGAGAGCCTGCTCTGACTTTTTCTCTCATGGTGAAAGCTTCTGACCCATGTCACACAACAGAAAAGGGGCCGTTGAAATTACATGCTGCCTGGAAGGGTGTCTGCAAGGATTCCAAACCTGCTCTTTCTCCCTCCTCATAAACATTCCACTTCTGTTAGGACCCAGGCATTCCCAGTGTTGTTGTTGCTGCTGCTGCTGCTTTAATGGCAGCATGGTCCTGGCTGCTGGAACTTCTGTGTGTTCAATTATTATTTTGTGATGAAACCAAAAAGTTGCCTGAAGAACACAAACAAACAAACGAAGAAGAAGAAGAAGAGAAATTGGGATTTTCCAACTTTTTGGAAACTTTTTTATAGATCTTCAAGGAACAATAAAAAGGCACATCTCTCATTCAAATTTCTCTTTTCCAAATGTCAAAGACCTGATGCAAAGTATGGAAATATTAGAGTTTCTCAGAAACAGACTGTAAAACCCCTTTGTAATGAAACATACTAAGCTACCTAAATACAGAGGGTAACTACTATTTCCCTATAATGTAACTATGAATAGAATGTACAGCCCTGTTAGGTGGATCTAATTCTGTACCTCATTCAGACCAGTTAATTGTGTTATTTGATTTTAAAAATTCAGATTATTTTAGCTTCAGACAGTTTATCATATAATCATAACTCCAAGAATGATGTTTCTTCTGAGAAACTATGAATTGATTCTAAATTCAAAATTCATTGCCCACAGATATTCTGCAAAACTTTTCTAAAATGTACTATTTTTGCAAAGAGTCCTATGGAACTTATTGGCTAGATCATTATGAAAAGCAATATAAGGAAGGCAAATGTATTATAAATTTGGGCAAACATTCACAGACATTTTTCATTTTTTGTTCTTACACTCTGTTCCACCAATTTGGTTGCCCTAACCAGCTCACAAGTGTGGGGCTGTGGGATCCCCCACCTTGACGGCAGCACCAGCCACGGGATACCTGGCCACGAGCCATAGGGAACCCTGCCACCTGATGGCTAGGAGCAGGCTGGGGCACAGAGCCCCACTGGCAGCCCCAGCCAGGGGCCCCAGCAAAGGTGCCAGTATGCTGTCACAAAAAAAAAAACACTGAGTAGTATAAACAGCAGTCCCACCATAAGCAATTAATTTCTTGAAAAAGCAATTTAAGCCAAAATTTCAATTTCCCTGCTTTCTCTACCAGAGAACATAAAAAAATAGCCCTGATTTCTCCACAGTGTGTTATGGAATACATTTTTACTGTAGAAAATTGCTGGATTGTACCTATGTTTAAAGCACATGGTCTGCTAGAAGCATATTTGCCCCAAAGGAAAATATATTCATTCACAAACTTTAGCAAACAATAGAGGGAATGCACTTGATGTACAAGCCCGTCACATTTTTAAAAAATCTTTTCCTTCTATTTCTGCTTCTTGTACAGCTGGTCAGAGTTACTGAAAATACATATCAAATGAGACTCTGAAAGTAGCAAGTTGATTTCATTTACACATTTTAGGTGACAGCAAAGAAATGTTGGTCTACTTGCCAATGTCTAACATTGTCTCAAAAGCTTATTTCATTCCCTCTGTTTTTCTGGATTCTCTTTTCATCTGCTTTTCTGCCAGGCCTACACTAAGATATTTGACCACAGTTGTCAGCAGTCATGTTTACTGACAGGATGATGAATATGGTTTTGCAGTCAGTGAAGATCAGATCAAACTGTGCTCTGTGTTACATCAGCTCACTGTGATTAAGATATGACATGCACCCGCCACATCTTCACAAACTGCTAAATCACGCTTAGCAACATGTTGGTGAACACAGCTGTTGACAGCTGTATTCAAAAGGGTTAATATTGTACTGTGCAGACTGGGCCTTAGTTGACCCCTGTGCCGTTCTTGTTGTAGTTGAGATGTAGTTGAGATGCTTATGCCAAGTAAATGGAAAATTAATGTTATCCAGCCTACACTAAGAGACACTTTAACAGAGAGTCCTGCAATCCCTACAACGAAAAAAAGAATGTATGCAAAATGTGGCGTTGCAAAGGCTATGTCCATACTAGACATAGCAGCTGACCACTAATATGCAATTTTAGCTACACCAGCTGAGTAGCTAAAATCGACTTATCAGTAGTTAATTAAAGGGCTGTCTATATGGAAGAACAACAAGAAGTCCTGTGGCACCTTATAGACTAACAGATATTTTGGAGCACAAGCTTTCGCAACCCTAGAAAGCACCGTTTCATGCCTTCATGAAACAAAACCATGGAAGAGCTCCCCTGAGCGGATAGCTCTTCTGTGACAGTATACGTTTAGCCTGAGTAAATTTTTGTATCGTGTGAAGAGAATGTCTTTCTTTTGCAAATGACACATCACTACCCTCCAAAATATTATGTACTTAGGTTTGATTTGCTTCCTTTAAACCTTTAGTTAGTAAGATAGGGTTTAAGTATCTAAATTTGTCCTTCATATATATCTTTTTTGCTGGATGACTTTTTGTGTACAGTACCGTTTGTCATAATCAAAATGGTTTTCAATTAAAACGTAATCAGTGGGGGTAGATCAGGCCACCAACGGCAATATAACTTACATCGTTATGCACATGGGTGTATCATGGTCATAATACAGCCTTGTGTGATTGTGAAGGTCAGGGCATACCCCGTGGGAACTTTTAAAAAGATCACAGTTCTTCACTTACAAGCTGGTGTCCACACTCTGAGCTAATTCAATGGGAATTTTAGCTGTATAAAGCAGAGAAGATTTGACCCTGAGAAAATTGCTGTAGAGCAGCCTTGACTTGGACAAATACCCTTTATATTACATTATGGCAAAATATTTCTCCAAATTGCATGTTATTCATATTATTTTTATTATTCATGTCCTCCTTTCCCTTGCTTTCTAACCTCATATTCTTTTATTTTATTTTTCTACAGATTTGGTGAAACCAATACAAGTTTGCAAAACATTAAGAGGTCACTGAATCTGCATTTTTTGACAGAAAAAACAGGGTAGTCCAAAAATTACACACTTTTCTAGTAAGCACATCCAATTACATGACCCATTATGGAAAAGTCATATAGAATTAAACATAAAAGTATATGTTTTCTATAGATGTATTGGGCCTATAGAACTTAAATGAAAATTACATCCCTGCTGTTTGTGGTTCAACAAAGGGTATAGTAATGTTATAATTCTCTATCAAACTTTATAGCTACATCTACACTAGCATTCCTCTTTCGAAAGAGGCACGGAAATGAGGGAAACTGAAAATGCAAATGAGGCACAGATTTACATATCTGACACTTCATTTGCATATTCTTCTTTAGAGAGAGCGTCTTTCAAAAGAAGATAAGCTGTGTAGGTGCGGCTGTTTCGAAAATAAACCCCTTTTTTGAAGGCACCCTTATTCCTAATTTCTTAGGGGTAGCCATGTTAGTCTGTACCCATGAAAACAATGAGAAGTCCTGTGGCACCTTATATACTAAGGCTGTGGCCACACTTGGCCAAAACTTCGAAATGGCCATGCTAATGGCTAAATCGAAGAATACTAATGAGGCACTGAACTGAATATTCAGACCCTCATTAGCATTCACAAGCTTCCAGCTGCAGTGCTTTGAAAGCACTGCTTTCGAATGTGTATGGCTTGGCGTGGCTACATGGGGGTCCTTTTCAGCTGAGAGGAATAAGGGGATTTAGAAATGTACAGGGACCCCTATGTAGCTGTGCTGAACCAAGTGCATTCGAAAGTGGCGCTTTCGAACCACCACGGCCGACAGCATGCAAATGCTAATGAGCCATTGGATATTCAATTCAGTGCCTCATTAATATTCTTCGATTTGGCCATTAGCATGGCCATTTCAAAGTTATGGCCAAGTTTTGGCCTTTCAGAGGGAGTATGGTAATGTGGCACTTTGGAATACGCTAATGAGGCACTCCCATGAATATGCAACACTCCATTAGCATAATGGCAGCCATCAATTCTTCAAAACTGCTGGTTTCAAAATGCACGCTGCCCATGTAGCTGGGGGCCTTTCAAAATGGACTCCTGATTTTGAGAGCCCCTTTTTCCCAAAACCAGGTGGGAATAAGGGGCTTTCAAAATCAATGGGTCGTTTTGAACAGCCACCCAGCTACCCAGGCAGCGTGCATTTCGAAATCAGCAGTTTTGAAGCACATGAAGCTTTCATTATCCTAATGAGGCTCTGCATATTCATGGCAACACCTCATTAGCATATCCTGAAGTGCCACATTACCATAGCCACTGTGGTCACAGCCTAACAGATTCATTGGAGCGTAAGCGTTCATGGGCAGAGACCCATTTCATCAGATGCATGTGCATCATGCAGCTGATGAAGTGGATCTTTGCCCATAAAAGCTTACACTCCAATAAATCTGTTAGTCCATAAGGTACCACCGGCCTTCCCACTGTTTTTCCATGTTATTGAAATGTCCCTGTGCTCTCTGAGTTTGAGGTAATAATGCATGGTCAGTAGCATGTATACAGCTTATGTTTACTGGCTTGAAAGAAGTAGAACTGGTAGTTAGGTACCTTCACCTCAGTGTCGGACTTATCCCACAGTGCTGCTGGGTTTCAGTTCACTAGGCCCTACACTCCAGGACATGAACATTCCAGCAATCCACTGCACTGTTTCTCTGGTGTCTTTTCAGCCTTCCCTTCTGCTAAATAATGTTGCCAACTCATTGCTCAAGTGCAGAAATCTCTATCATAGGCTCCTCCTTGCGGCAGCTGTTGCGCTCTGAATTTTGTGTCATCCTGGCCAGAGGTAGTGGTGTGTTTTATATCAGTGCTTACACTAATTGCTTACCATTATTTTCTAGGCACACAGGGGAATAAGCAAGCCTGGTGTGTGACAGACTTTGTGGAACCTGTAATGCATGACTGTGGGAACGCTGTGACTCCATCCTTCTAAAGAGACAGCACGGTAACATATTGTTACAATTTGTGATATCACAAAGCAAGATAAATACTTATAGTCATTAGGGAAGTGTTTTCCCCCAGAGCCTAGACAAAAAGGGTGAACTACATCACTGTTTCTTTTTATGAAACTGACCAACATGAAGCCAGATCTGCCAAGAGGACAATACCATAAAACTGCCTTTGAGTAGTTTTCAATATAATTTTTCTTTAAAAATTACATAAACAGGTGGAAACAAGATTTTCAATCAAGAGAATAAATAATTATTCACATTTTCAAAAAGACACATGTGGCACTGCAACATTTCATCGTTGTCCTCCTCCCACACTATCTATATTAGCAGCAATAACCGCTATTTGTTTATTTCTTGTACCAGTCCAAGTGAAGCAGGACTGTAAAAAGAAATCTCAGCACATTTTAGATCATGTGCTTGATAAAGCTGTTTTCTTAGACAAAGTGTGAAATTCTTTTCATGGTTCCTTAGTCTAAGTAATTTGAGTAGGTCACCATTCAGCATGTAACACAGAGTGAAACACTTACTGTAGTGCTACACTGACAATGTTTCCTCCTGGCCAACATTTTTCCCCTGACGAAGCAAGAAGATTAATAGGATTAAGTGTCTCTCCAGTTGGAACAGTTTGTTTGGCTGCATTATTCTGCCTCTTGTAGCTTGTCACAATTGTGTTGTTTTCAAGTGGTTCTGCTTTTATTATTTCACTTCTGATAATCTTTTGACCTTCTCATCCTGAAGTGTATGACCTTGTTCTGAAAGCACCTTAAGGGAATTTTACAAATGTTTAAATCTTAGGCCAGGTGTACACCAGGGAACAAAGTCGATCCCAGATACACAATTCTAGCTACGCCATTAGCTTAGCTAGAACCAATGTATCAGGATTGACTGGTGTAGATTGGTGCTATTTGGGCTCACACCAAAGTCCCTTACTCCACATGACAGTGTGGAGTACCAGGGTTAAGGGCGGAGCCAGCGAGATTGATCATCTTTACAGACATGGCACAATCGAACTCCAGAAAATAGATCACGGTGCACCGAATGTGGGGTAAGTATAGACAGACCCTTACGCTGCCTACAAACTTAGAGGAGAGGACTAACTACATACCCCACCTTTTCCCCCAATACAAGACTGTTTCTTAACACAGGTTCTCAACAAAGGTGTCATTTTTATGTTCTATATTTTATGCTAATTTTACTACCTTTTTAGTCTGTTTTTGTTTGCAAAGAAGTATTTATTTGGAGGGGGTAATAAAATACAGTGGTTAACTCATAAAATACTGTCACAAAAAACAATCAGTCTCGTAGCACCTTGAAGATTAATAATTTTATTTATTAGGTAATGAGCTTTCGTGGGTAAGACCCACATCTTCAGATTTTGGAGCAAACAAAATACTGTGGCATTCGCTTGCACTATAGAAGACAGTAGGCTGCTTTATTGAATGCAAAAATGATTCTTCATTTACCTCATAGATACAAACCTTGTAGGTTCTGCTGATTTTCTAGTTCACAATTTGTAATGCCTATTGTCATCCCAGAAGGCTTCTCTAACCTCTATCCTGAATTAACCAGTTATAGACTTCTGATTAGAACAGAATCAGAAAACCTTGGTTCTGTTTCTGACCCCACCATAGTCCTAATGTATGCCCTTGGGCAAACCGTTTGACCAGACTCCCTATCTCCATTTTGTCATCTTTTCCTTACTCCCTCTGGGCACCACCACTGTCAAATTCAGAACTGTGTGCTCAATTGTATACAGTAAAACAGCATTCTTCTCTGATAACCCAGCTGTATGACAGAGGTGTCTTTCTTCCTTGTACATATGGCTTGAACTTTTCTGGAGAGCCCACAACTCTTCTCAGGTGTGGAATATAATGATACGAAGGACTTGACAGCCCTGTAGCTCTCCTTAGCAGGAGAGCTAAGCAAAGGAAGGTAAATCCATTTCACCACAAATTTTAGTATTTTGAAATTTTATTTGACTCCATTTTAGAACAAAATCAAAAATTTCTATAAGATAAATCAGCATAGTCAACCTGTGAGGGTGTCCTGGAGCTATGGACCACGCAGCTTTCCTGGTGTCCCTACCTCAGAGGCTGTCCATTTAGTAGTCTGTATCAAAACCACAAGCCCTAAAAGCCCTGGAGTCCTCAGCACTGGGGTAATCTGCATAGTCAACTTTCCCAGCAGCCCACTAGGGAGGTTTTCAAGCAGCTGGCTGATGAATGGCAAGAAACCAGCATGTTTACACGCAACTGTTTGCCTGGAAACTGGAGGTACTTCATCAAAATCAATGCATCTCCACAGAATATTTTAATTTTAATAAATCAGCAACTTCTGATAAATAAACCTGTTGAAATGGAATTTTTCCAACCAGCCCCAACTAGCAGTATTGAGGAAAGCTGCTAGGCTGTCTGTCATAAATGCATACGACCACTCAGACCAGGTCAGAACAAAGTTCCATCCAGCCCTGTATCCTGTCTTCCAACAAGACCTGTGTCAGGTGCCCCATAGGGATGAAAAAAAACAGCTAATTGGCTAGTGATCCCTCCCTGTCACCCATTCCCAGCTTCTGACAAACAAAAGCTAGGGACATCATTCCTACACATCCTGGCTAATAGGCATTGATGAACCTAACCTCCATCAATTTACTTAGTTCCTTTTTTTAAATCTGTTAAAATCCTGGCCTTCACAGCATCCTCTGGTGAGAAGTCCCATGGGTTGGCCATGTGTTCTGAGAAAAAATACTTTCTTTGTCTGTTTTAAACCTGTTAGTTATGAATTTCATTTTGGGACCCCATAGTTCTTGTGTTATAGGACCAAGTAAATAACTTTTCCTTACTCACTTCCTACACACCAGTCATGACTTTATAGATCTCTATCATATCCCCACTTAGTGTCCTCTTTTCTAAGCTGAAATTATCAGATCTTTACCAAGTATATGCTTACTTGAAAAGTTCCTTTATCTTGCACTGTTATTTAGCCCAAATAATAACATACAGTGTTTAAGTTCACATTTTATTCTCCCAAACACTTTTTGCCAATAAATTTAGTGTTCATAAAAACAGGAGAATAAAATCGGTGGTGTGTGGCAAAACCAGAAAAAAACAGCTCTCTGTGCAGCTTTCTTAATGCAATTTCATCTTCACCTGTGAGAATCAATAGAGGGTGTAGTTGGCCCAGAACACTGAATCTTTGACTCTCTGCCAGCCTTATACATGCACATCTGTTAGCTGCTGGTCCCTACCACTCAGTGCTAGTGGGTGGTGGCTGGCAGGCAGATATCTGATCTGCAACAGAATATGCCAGTACTGATGTTGTGGGAGACAAAATATAGGACAATTTGTTCCTTTTTATGAAGAAGTCAGGATACCTGTAGCAGGGTTTAAATATGACACTACCCCTTTAAAAACAGGACAGCTGCTTACTGTAAAACTTCATGGCTCCTACCTCCACTTTAAGGCCGTGACATTCTTTACTATCCAGATTTATGGGAACTGTCAGAATTTCCAAAGGAGTAATGAACCCAAAGTCTAATTTCTCTCTGTGCTGTCCCTTCCATGACTGCAGGATTCAAATAATCACCACATTGGGTCAAATACCCTGTGAGATTAACTGTCTTAGACTTCACTTTGTTTAAATTTAAAAGAATACCAATTTGTTTCCCCACCATCACCATCTTCATTGGTCCAAAGGTTAACAATTAACAGAAGTTCAATAAGATTGGCCATATGAGATCAGACATAGTCCATCTAGCCCCATACCGTGTCTTCTGACAGAAGTCAGTTGTCCATCCCCTGTTGTCCAGTCCTAGCTTCTGGCAGTCTGGGGTTTAAGAATACCCAGAGCATGGGGTTGCATGCCTTCCCAGTATGTGCTTCTAGAAAGTCTCATATTTATTCCTAGTAGCAATTATTTCTTTGGCAAGTTTAAAAAACCTTTTATATATAATGTTAAGATCAAGAGTAGTCAATAGGAAGACCCTGGCAAAATGGAGACTGCCACTGATTTTTGAATGGACCACAAAATCTTTTTATTAACTTATTATCATCGTTATTGCTACTATGGCATGAAACATGTTTCTTTGGAGTCTGGACCTTACTATACCTTGACCAAGAAATCTGGATCCTGACAAAAAATAATTGAATAGACCTTCACATTGAAGACAAATTTTTCCCAATACTATACTACTAAAGCACTAGCCTTCTGAGAGAAGTCAGTGGAACTGATTGGGTCTATATCACGGTGCTGTAAAATGAAACACAAGAGAATGTTAAAGTTACACATTCAGCATGTGAAGAACTGGGCATTACCAGTTAGGCTATGTCTAGATTACAGGGATTTGTCAACAGAAGTTTTTGTCAGACGATACCTTTTGACAAAACTTCTGTTGACAGCTCACAGCCAAACTGCCACGTGGATCACAACAATGATCCATTCTGTCTACAGAGAGTGGCTGGACTGCCCAGCTGCTCTGACAGCAAAGCAGCCAACCAGAAGCACAGCAGATAGGCCTGGCTGGTTTCCCGAAAGCCCTGTCTGTCAACAGAGGTCCCGCCGGAATGTCCAGACCGGCTTTCTGTTGACAGTTCTCTACCGACAGAGGCATTATTCCTTGTGGGGAGTGGGATACAGCTGTCAATAAAAGTATTGTGTTCTGTCAACTTACTGTTGACAGAACGACTTGGGAATCTGGATGCTCTGAAGGTTTTGTCGACAAAATGGCTGTTTTGTCAACAAAACTCTCTAGTATAGACATAGCCTAACTGTCAACCTTAATTCTGTTCCAGATGTCTTGTGCAGCATCGCGCTAGAGACCATACTGATATAGGCATATGCTACTTAATCATAATACATACTTTCCTGCAACCCTCAGAAGTTTAGCACCTTGTGTACTTCTGTATTTGCCAGACTGTGTCTTTTAGAACATTGAAAAAGACAATATAACTTTAAGAAACTGAGCATTATAAAAGTAATCGATAGTAATGGGATACTACAATAATTTCTTCTTCTTCTTTTTTCTTCTTCATCCAGAAAAACAGCCAAATTCATCTGAATTATTAGAATTTGATCTTGGGCTGGAATTTTAAATAATCTAAAATAGCATATAAGCACAAAAAATTCTATATTTATAGTCATGGGAAGGCAATCTACTCAGAGAAGTATTAAGCCAGTAGACACACAATTCTGGGGGACAGAGAAAATAAAAATTAGTTGTGTCCAAAATAAGCATTGCCTATAATAGAAAATAAAATGGTATCTTTTGTAGGTGAAAATATGGTTCTGATATATTGTTGGCAAAATACTGAATATCCATAAAATATGGGAGGTATTGTATATTTATATCATAAATAAGGATTAATAATGCCAGAAAAGTCAGTATTTTATAGTGTAATTGGATATTTCAGAAAAGTACTTTGCTTACAGTAGCTGCAATTTAGTAAAAAAAGGTTTCCCATTTCATAGAGCAAGAAAGCGGGGGTGGGGTTATTATTTTTATCACGATCATCATCAGTCATGACATGAAAAATAAAGAAGTACAATCAGAACCCATGTGCTGCACACATCACACACTAGTATGAGAAACATAAACTGCAAAAAAAGTTTGAAATGTGCAAAACAATAAATCAAAGCACTGTAATTTTACTCATGTCAGGAATTTCTCAGTTATGGACACCAAGAATACACACAAAAGGCTAATGTGCATTGTAAGTTTCCAGGTTAGCTGAATTTCTGAAGGTTAATTATTCACGCTGCCCTTAGGGAAGAATTAGGTGTTTAATAACCTTAGCAATCTCTGACTGTACAGTGTATGTGAAGCACAAAGTTACTGATAATGTCAAAGGAGTCTGAATTCTCTCCAAGTTTCAAGTTTAAATAAACAATTCCAGACAGTCATCACAGAAAAAAAAAAGAGTTGAACTGTTACCTAGCATTACATTCTTGTATCTGTTCAATGTTATAGCAATATCAAATGTCTTTCAACAAGTATTTGTCTAGACTAGATTTCTCCTATTTAATAAAGGAGAAATGTTTAAAAAATGACAGTAGAGGAAACATGCTTCTCATGAGCCCCACCACCTTCTGACATCTTTCATTTTCGTTGATAACTAGCTGTCTTTCATAATGCATCATTTCAAAAGTAAAAATTATGGCTTTCAGTGAAGATTTTGAATTTAGTAAGCAGTTAAGACTCCCCTTCTGTATCTGCCACACAAATTGAGCTACATTATATGCAACTGGGTTAAACACACAAATTTTAAGTTACAATCCTCTAATCTTTAAGTTTTTTGAGCTATACATAAATAATCAGTATTTTCAAACACTGATAGGCAATTTATATGCCTATGATGAAAATGTTGTTTGATTAAAAAAAAAATAAAACTAGCATCTTAAAATTAGGCTCATTAAAACAGTTACTCCTACCACGTTTTGTCCCAGTTAGTCAAAAAAGAGAGAACGAGAGAAGTAGGTCAGGCAGATTTGCTTAAATGAAGAAGTTGCATAGTGGAAGATGATACTCTGTCTCCACCCATGCTGACTTCAGAGTTACTTTCCAGATGTGTCCTAAGCCTGATGGTCCAGCCCAAGGAAGTTTTTCTTATGCACATGTGTTAATTCAGGTGGAATATGAGCACCCAAAGATGTTAACATAACCAGTTGCTGTCCAACATCAAGCAAGGCTCAAAACTTGATTTACAGAAACCTCAGCCCACTTAGCGCCACTGCAGACACTATTAAGAATCCTTATGCCCTTTAGCTAAAGAAAACAAAGAAAAGCAGTTAAAGGATTTGAAATATGAACTATTAAATAAGGCTTTCATTTTAGCTCCATCCCACATTCCCTTTCTCTTAGCTGGAGTCAGCTTTTATAGAAGGAAAACCGCCACATGTGACTCTTAGGTGTTATTAAGATGGTAATAACTGTACTCTGTGGGGAATTGATGAGCTAAAGCTATTGTTCCTGTTGTTGTTACGTCTGATCCAACTTCATCCCATGTGGTGTTTTGGGATTCACCTGAGGTTGGCAGTGTCGAAATTATCTGGGCCTCCCTCTTTGGCCCACTGTAAGTCAACCATCCGTTAGAGTCAAGATGACAAAATCCTGGGTTGCCAGGAGATGATGTGGAGTGGCAGTCAGGAGGGCAAAGCTTGCTCCAGTAGATATCTTTGCTCCAAAAGACTCTTTCTTTAAGGATACTAAAAGAGAATGCTGGGTAGAATAGCCCAGACCAACCGATTAGGCCTAGTTTCAACACACAAATTTTGATTGATTGATTGATTGATTTTTCCATACTTTGATTGTGTACCAAGTGTGATATTAAACAGTTCTTGGGTTACTTCGACAGTCATTTTTGTTTGGATTTATTGTTGTAGGTAATTGTGACACCTGGGCTATGTCTACACGTGCAGCCAACATCGAAATAGCTTATTTCGATGTTGCGACATCGAAATAGTCTATTTTGATGAATAACGTCTACACGTCCTCCAGGGCCAGCAACGTCGATGTTCAACTTCGACGTTGCTCAGCCCAACATCGAAATAGGCGCAGCGAGGGAACGTCTACACGTCAAAGTAGCACACATCGAAATAGGGATGCCAGGCACAGCTGCAGACAGGGTCACAGGGCGGACTCAACAGCAAGCTGCTCCCTTAAAGGGCCCCTCCCAGACACAGTTGCACTAAACAACACAAGATACACAGAGCTGACAACTGGTTGCAGACCCTGTGCCTGCAGCATAGATCCCCAGCTGCCGCAGAAGCAGCCAGAAGCCCTGGGCTAAGGGCTGCTGCCCACGGTGACCATAGAGCCCCGCAGGGGCTGGAGAGAGAGCATCTCTCAACCCCCCAGCTGATGGCCGCCATGGAGGACCCAGCAATTTCGACGTTGCGGGACGCGGATCGTCTACACGGTCCCTACTTCGACGTTGAACGTCGAAGTAGGGCGCTATTCCTATCTCCTCATGAGGTTAGCGACTTCGACGTCTCGCCGCCTAACGTCGAAGTTAACTTCGAAATAGTGCCCGACGCGTGTAGACGCGACGGGCGCTATTTCGAAGTTGGTGCCGCTACTTCGAAGTAGCGTGCACGTGTAGATGCAGCTCTGATGAACTCAGACTCACTTTTTACAGATGAACTCACAGGAGCTGCGTCTACACTACAAAGTAACTTCAGAGTCACTTAAGCAACTTCGAAGTAGAGTGTTTACACACAAAATGCTCCCTCCTGTCCTTTGAAGTAGGCTTCCCCCTACTTCAAAGTTCAGTGTCTACACACAAGTAGCCCCGACTTTGAAGTAAGGGGCCAGGAAATTATGCAGGCACGGGGTCACATAGCTGACAAACCCTTCTGGGCTCGCAGCCAGCTAGCGCCTTAAAGAGCCCCTCACAATACCCACCCCCTGCACATGCGCAAGGCTGACAGGCTGCAGACAGCAGCAGAGCATGTCCAGGAGAGAACAGCCAGAGACCATGCCCACTCACACCCTCCCTGAGACTGATGCCCTCTCCACCCTGGTCAGTCTGCTGGCTATGCTGGCCCCTCTCCACCCTGGCCATGACCCTGCTGCCCCTTCCCTGTTCCCCTTGAGCCAGTGCCAGTGGGCCTGCGCCACCAGCATCGAATGCTGGGACTGGCTGGTGCTGGAGGACTGGGACAACAAGTGGTGGCTGAGGAACTTCTGCATTACCTGCCAGACATTCAAAGGCTTCTGCCACTGGCTCGCCCCAGTCCTCCAGCACTGGGACACCTGGATGCAGCCAGAGCTCCCAGTGCAGAAGAGGGTGGCCATCACACTATGGTGACTGGCCACCCCTGACAGCCACAGATCCATCAGACACCTGTTTGGAGTACTTCTGATCGACGTAAGTCCGGCCCCCACCATGGACCCACCCTGGGGAGGGGGAAACTGGAAAAGGGGTAGGGGGCCTCCCGGTCAGGCATTCAAGGATGTCTCCTCCTCCCCTCCACAGGTCGTCTAAGCCATCAACACTGTGCTCCTGTGATGTGTCATGACTCTGGGGGACCTGAACGCTGCCCTTGCTGGGTTCACGAACCTGGGCTTCCCCAGTTATTTCGGAGCCCTAGGTGGGTCACACGTGGCGATCCAAGTTCCAGACCACAGCAGGGGCACCTACATTAACAGGAAGGGGTACCATTAGGTGTCACTCCAGGCCCTGGTGGATATGAGGGAACATTTTCTGGACGTGTTTGGAGCTACAGAACTTGCCCAAAATAATCCCTTTTAGAAATAAACATCCAACTTTGATTTAAAGGTAGTCAGCAATGGAGACTCCACCTTAGTCCTTGTAATTACTCTGTTAAGAAAAAATGATGCCCTTTTCCAGTCTGAATTTGTCTAACTTCCATTTCCAGACATTGAACCATGTTATGCCTTTTAATGCTAGATTGAAAAGTCCACTAGTAAATATTTTCTCTGCCTGTAGGTAGTTACAGAGTGTCATCAGGTCAGCCCTTAACTGTTTCTTTGTTATGCTAAATAAATTTATCTCCTCTAATCTATTGCTATAAAGCATGTTTTCTAATCCTTTAATCAGTCTCATGGAATTTCTCTGAACCTTCTACAATTTATCAACATCCTTTTTGAACTGTGGACACAAGAGGGATGCTGCATTCCAGCAATGATCACATCAGTGCCAAATACAGAGGTAAAATGACCTTTCTACTACTACGCTAGACTTCCCTGCTAGCCACAAGATTGTATGGGGAGTCCACAGTCCACTGATTACTCTCCATGATTCCAGAATCTTGTTTCAGAGTCACGGCTTCCCAGGATAGAGTCTCATATCACATATGAATAGCCCATCGTCTTTGCGGAGGAGGAAAAAGTATCCTAAAAGTTACTTGAATAAAAGTTCAGCTGCTTTGAGGGGAATATACTTAAGTATAAGTGATCAGTGTCCCTCTTTGTTCATAGATATATACATTCACATTATAGACTAACAGATATTTTGGAGCGTGAGCTTTTGTGGGCAAAGACCCGCTTCATCAGATACAAGTAATGGAAATACCAGAGGCAGGTCTAATTATACCGGCTCATGAAAAAGAGGGAGTCCCAATCAGAAGGAAGGCCAGAGGTGACAAGCTCCTTTATATGAGCCTGTATAATTAGACCTGCCTCGGTATTTTCATAACATGCATCTGACAAAGTGGGTCTTTGTCCATGAAAGCTTATGCTCCAAAATATCTGTTAGTCTATAAGGTGCCACAGGACTTCTCATTGTTTCCGGGGACACAGACTAACATGGCTACCCCTCTGATACATTTACATTTAGCCACATCAAAACACAAAAGCTACGCCTACACTAGAGAGTTTTGTCAACAAAACTCGTGGAGTGTCCACACTAAAATTCATTCTGTTAACGTGCTGCTGATAGAACTCAGCACTTTTGTTGACAGCCTTCTGCCTCTCCCCCATGAAACGAATGCCTTTCTCAACAGAATCTAGCAACAAAAAAGCCGTGTGGATGCTCTTGAGGGTCCTCTGTCAATAGACAGGACTTCCAGGTCACCAGGCAGCCCTGTCTGTTGTGCTTCCAGTTGTCCATTCTGTCGAGAGCGCAGCTGGCCAGTCTGGCCACTCTGTTGACAGAGCAGGTTGACAGAGTGATTCGCTTTCATGTGTGGCTGTGATCTGTCAAGAAAAGTTTTGTCAGAAGATACCCTCTGACAGTACCTTTTGTCAACAGATTTCTGTCAACATAGCCATTACGTTTGCTTTCACCCAGTTTATCAAGTGATCCAGTACTCTCTATCAATGACCTGAGCTCTTCATTATCACACCCTGATGTTTGTGTCATCTGGAAACTTTATCAGAGACAATTTTATGTTTTCCTCCAGATCATTAATACAATTGTTAAACAGCCCAGGGCCAAGAATCAGTCTCTGTTTAACCCCACAGGAAACATCCGTGCTTTAAATATGCCCTTAAACATGCAATTAAGCATACTTAAGTTCCACATGCTGAAATGCTCATTTGAGTAATTTCCTGAATTGGGATCATGCTTGATGCATTAACTTACTGCAGTTTTGTACATAAAATTGATATCTCTGCTACCCGACACATTTTTAACTAGTCAGTTGTACGCAAAATTTCCAGCATTGTCAAACTAAGCAATCAAAAATAATAAGTCAAACCCAAAAAGATATGTAAGGTAGGTGCAATAATCATAAGATTTTAGAAAACAATACAAATTTTGGGTCACTTTCCTCCACAACCTTGAAAGCTAGCAATTTTCAGTTAAAAACAGGTATGCTGAGATCGTCATGTATTTGCAGGACTCCAGATACTGGGGCTTTAAGAGCACCACCAAATACCATCTATCTCATGATAAAATCACAACAGAGCTACACTGTTTAAAGCACAGTGTGTTGCCTGGCCTATTGCTTGCATATATGTTATATTGATTAATTAGATAAGCTAATTAAAACTTTAGTTTGGCAGGGTTCTGTCCCAGGACCAGACCCAGAAGTATGTGCATTACTATAAGGACACCAGGGTGAGAGAGAGAGGCACTCACACTTGGGGGAAGGTGATTTGTCCTTGTAATGTCTTTATTAGCACATTTAGCAAAGTCACAAACACTCCAAACTCAGCAAAGAAGGTAGAGATAATATTCACCCTTCCCTCAGTCCCTTGTATGAAAACATGAAGTGCTGCTCATCATCCTCCCCATCACCATCACCACAAGTGGTCATCATTCTTGTATCTCGCAGGAAGGGATATAGCTTATATGCTATGTTACGCTGATTCCCACTGTACCTAATACATATTCAGTAAGGGTGTCAGCCACTTTTCCTTATTTGTATTTCTTCACCTTACTAATGTCAGGGTGCTCTCCTCCCGTAGGTTACCAGGAAGGTAATCTATGGTCAGACAGCTGTTGATATTCCTAACTTAATGTAGCTAAAGCTGGTACCAACTGCTGGTACCTGTCAGCAGTTTAGTTTATTACAGCAGTCTAGTCTGTGATATCTTATGACCTATGCTTATGATTAGCCTTTTTGGGCCTATTTATAAGCCTTGATTGGTTTAGCTGAGCTATTGTCTCATAGGCTTTGAGGCTTGAATGTTCATTGCATGGTTGTCTCAAGTTATGCCTATGCTTTACCTTCCTATAGCTGTAAATGATTACATGTACGTTAGTCCTTATTCAAACAAAACACTCAGTACTTATTCTGGAAAATCTTGTATTTACACCAGAGGGACTTTTGCCACAGTAATAACAGTTGGATATTTTCACCTGTCTGAGATGATAATATATTGTCACTCTTGTATCAGAGTTAAAATATAATGGTACTGCTGCTGGCACAGTCAGCTGCTCAACATTTGTGCAGTAAATGGCCTGTTGCATTTTAACTGTAATTAAATTTCCTGAGTGCTGAAAGCCAGACATTTTTATCTCTAAACTGTATGTGCAGTGTAATAGAAAAGGGCAACATGTTCTTGTTATCAAATAGAAATCAGTTGGCTGTTATCAAGCTAAATATTAGGAAACTACCAATCCACTTATTTGTCCTGAAATTCACAAGCCTGACTGTTTTAACAAAAAGAAATGAAAATGTCTGCAATGGCAACTTAAGGGCTAACATTTCTGATAGTTTGGGAGGAGTCTGAATCAGTTTTTCATTTTTACACCATTTCATTCGCACAAATCCATGTCTGAATATTTTTAAGCAAGACCTCAAGAAAGAAAGTAATGATAAAGTAAGAACCAAATGAATTTCCAGAGGAACACAATAATATTCTCATTTTAGTCATTTATTCGGTTTGTTCAGATATGCCTTAGAACAATGTCACAGGGTCTGGATCTCAAGTTTAAAAATATATCACTAAAACAAGAATAAAATAATACAAAGTACCTATCAAGGCAAGTTAACAATAGCTTAAGGTGTGAGTAGCCATGTTCAGGTGGATAAAGCACATGCTTGGCAATTATTTGAAATTTCCTTCAATTCTTATAACTGTTACCCTCACTTAGGCCATGTCTACACTAGTCCCTTTTAGAGGGGGCAGGGTAATGAGTGAATTGGGAATATGCTAATGAGGCACTGACATGAACATGCAGTGCCTTATTAGCATAATGGCAGCCACACGCAATTCGAAAATGCCCCTCTCAGAATGCACGCAGCCCCCCAGACTTCAAAAGCCCCTTTTTTCCTAAAACCAAATGGGAAGAAGGGGCTTTTGAAGACTGGAGGGTCCTTTTGAAAGGCACCATCTACACAGGTGGCACATGATTCCAAAGCAACACTTTCGAATCACGCGTGGCCACCATTATGCTAATGAGGCATTGCATATTCATGTGAGTGCCTCATTAGCATCTTCCCAACTCATTCATTACCATGCTGCTTCTGAAAGGAAGAGGTTAGTGCAGATGTAACCTTAAGGTCTAATATGCTGATCCTGCAAACTCTTAAGCATGTGAGCAGTGCCTTGAATCAGTGGATATGCAATGAAGGCTGTGTCTACACTAGCCCAAAACTTCAAAATGGCCATGTAAATGGCCATTTCAAAGTTTACTAATGAAGCACTGAAATACATATTCAGCGCCTCATTAGAATGCCGGCAGCCATGGCACTTGGAAATTGACACGGCTCGCCTCCGCGTGGCTCATCCAGACAGGACTCCTTTTCGAAAGGACCCCAGCAACTTCGAAATCCCCTTATTCCTATCTGCTGTTAGGAGTAAGAGGATTTCGAAGCTGCCAGGGTCCTTCCAAAAAGGAGCCCCGTCTGGACGAGCTGCATGCCGGCGAGCCATGTCAATTTTGAAGTTCCGTGGCTGCCGGCATTCTTGTGAGGAGCTGAATATGTATTTCAGCGCTTCATTAGTAAACTTCGAAATGCCCATTTGCATGGTCATTTCAAAGTTTTGGGCTCGTGTAGACACAGCCTAAGTGTATTGAGTGTATGCAATTTTACGTGATCAGGGTTTAGAGAATAGTCTCAGAGAGGTAGCTGTGTTAGTCTCTATCTTCGCAAACAAAGCAAGCAGTCCTGTAGCACCTAAAAGACTAACAATATTATTTATTGGGTAATGAGATTTTGAGGGAAAGACCCAGCTTCAGATTTTGGAGCAGAACTGAGAGAAAAAGAAAACTTTGCTTTCTCAGTTCTGCTCCAGAAGCTGAAGAAGTGGGTCTTTCCCATGACAGCTCATTTATTGTTAGTCTTTAAGGTGCTATAGGACTGCTTGCTTTATTTTGCAAGGGCCTTAGAGAGTATGCAAATCATTTTGCCTGACTCTTTATTATTGAAAAAAATGATTTCTCTATTTTATAAGGATTTATCCTCCCCCTTTGCTTCTGAGGAGCAACGTTACAACACTGTTGAATACAAAACTGTTCTGTCAACACATCTCAGGACTCACTAATATTGGTATGGTTCTAGCTATCCAAAACAAAAGTCTAATAAGAATTTATGAAGTAAACTTTCCTCTCCCCAAACAGAACAAGTAAAATTAAACAATCCTCACAAGAAAAGCAATGCCATCACAGGTATCTTCGTAGTACTCTTCAGGCTCAGTGAATCTTTTCAAGTGTGCAATGAACAGATGGAGACTGTTACAGGCTTTTCAAACTAGTGTTTGTTACAAACTTCCAGGCAATCTGTCATGATTTTTGTATTCCCAAGGACTTCTTAAGTACTTGAAAGGGAACCAAATCATAAATACTGCTTGCTAACCCCTGTCTAACCAATTCATAAAGGCCATGCCTAGACTAGTGGGTTTTGTCCACAAAACGGCTGTTTTGTGGACAAAACCTGCTGAGTGTCCAGATTCCCAAGGGCGTTCTGTTGACAGTAAGTTGACAGAACATAGCATGTTTATTGACAGCTGTACCCCGCTCGCCACAGCTATGTCTAGACTAGAGGGATTTGTCGGCAGAAGTTTTTGTTTGAAGATATCTTCTGTCAAAACTTCTGTTGACAGATCGTGGCCAGACCACAGGGCAGATTGAAAGAGTGATCTGCTCTGTCGACAGAGAGCAGCCAGACTGCCTAGCAGCTCTATTGGCAAAACAGCCAACTGGAAGCACAGCACACAGGGTTGCCCTGTGTCCCAGAAGCCCTTTTTCTTGACAGAAGAACCCCCGGAGCATCCAGACTGGCATTTTCTTGACAGATCTCTGTCAACAGAGGCATTCTTCCTCATGGTGAGCAGGGTACAGCTGTCAACAAAAGTGCTGCATTCTGTTGACTTACTGTTGAGAGAACACGCTTGGGAATCTGGATGCTCTGTGGGTTTTATCAACAAAATGGCCATTTTGCCTACAAAACCCTCTAGTCTAGACACAGCCTAAAATCATGATCAACAAATTAGCATCCATAAAAACAACAAAAATAGCAACATCACAGCAAAAAACAATCTCTCTTGAACAGTAGAGCATCCTGTCAGCTAAAACATGCCCATCTCAAATTGATCAAACATACTCATGGGCAGCTGATACAAGGAAATGTATGAACGTAAGTATATAGAGTCCTTTGCTATAAATTATGCGACAAGCCACAAGACAGAGAAAATGTTATTTTCCAATTCATTCATTCATTACCACAGAGAATTAGTTGGTCACATGCAAAGTGATGTTTACCTCCATTATTTCCTCCAGTTTAATCTTGCACACGGTGAGAATTCAGAATACAGAATATATTGTGAAGCCAACAAACGAAAGGAAACTCCAGTTTATGCTCTGAAGAGGTGATGAAAGTCTAACTTACTCATCAATTATTTCTAATGCGGAAGGGACCCAATGGGCTTTGTTTCAAGTGAGAGCATGCCTTCCAGGCAAATCTTCCCCTCTGCCCTTGGGGTGAGTTTCCTAAAATAGCCATCTAACTAAAAGCATAAGGAAAAATAAAAAAGCAGTCAAGTAGCACTTTAAAGACGAACAAAATAATTTATTAGGTGATGAGCTTTCGTGGGACAGACCCACTTCTTCAGACCATAGCCATATCAGAACAGACTCAATAGTTAAGGCACAGAGAACCAAAAGCAGTAATCAAGGTGGACAAATCAGAAAAAAATTATCAAGGTGAGCAAATCAGAGAGCCAGGGGGGAGGGGAAGTCAAGAATTAGATTAAGCCAAGTATGCCAAAGAGCCCCTATAAAGTCCCAGACAAATGTTTGTTCTGGTATGGCTATGATCTGAAGAAGTGGGTTTGTCCCATGAAAGCTCATCACCTAATAAATTATTTTGTTAGTCTTTAAAGTGCTGCTTGACTGCTTTTTTGTTTTGATAGTATACAGACTAGCACAGCTCCCTCTCTGATACTATTCAACATAAGGAAAAATGTGTGGTCTGGACAGCCTTTCAATTCACCAGTCCCAAAAGGCTGACTATCTAAAGCCTCTTGAGATTTCCCAGGTAGTTCAAAGTGACTGATGCAGCACAGCCTTGGAAACCTCACTGACTAATTCCGGAAGTCACTAATAACTAATCAAAGTGCCTTTGCAGCAAGACAGCACAATGCTGGTTGGGAAGCAATGAAAACTGCTCAGCAAAGCATGAATTTGTTTTTTCTATTACAGCATCTATAAAATAACTAAGAAAATGTTGCATTACATGAAAACATGTTAGCATTTATATTTTACACAGCTAGTAAAGATTGAGCTGTGCATCCCTACCTAGAATACAAAGGATGGGCAAAACCTTGGCAGTCTAGTATTTTAGTTGGCATTAAACTTCAGTGAAGCTACATTGTTACAAGAAGCACATGGATCTGTTCAGAAATCGTTTCAAACATCAATCCTCTGATGATTTGCTGTTATGAAAACTGCATAGATAGGTTGGTGTTCTTTTTGCTTCATAGCATGCCTCATGATACATTTGAAATGGACATTTGTCTCCTGAACCGTAAATAGATAAGCAAAAATATTTCCTACAGTCAATTTCATAGAATTGGTTACCATAAGAAATTAGACAATAATAGCCAGGTTAAAGAGTAACTTCTTACAGTTGGTCTGCATTCATTTAATCAATAAAAAACAAAATAATGTACGTTCCCTGTAAGAACTGCACATAAAGTAATTACATCCCTCTCCCTCACTCTGAATACCTTGCATAAATTGTTCAACTGTAAATTATTGGCTTTAAGAACTGCGTTCCCCTGCATGTGTCACCAGGACCTTGTGAGTAATAATTCTTTTATTCCAAAATACAATTTTTTTGTGTAACTGCAGCATGTGTGAATTTCTCTCTTTCCTGGCTGGGGAGGGAGAGGGGACAGAGGAACAAGTGACCCACCCTATGAGCTTCCCTTTTTCTGCCTGACAGTGATGGGAAGGAGAACAACGAGCAACCCTCCCTAAATAATAGCACCCTGGTGGAGGAGAGGTCTCGAACGTGGGGCAATCCCTTTAACCTTCCTGGCTGCCTGCTGCTTGGCATGGAATCCTGCAGGAGAGCCCTTTGTGCACACCTCCTCTGGTAGCCAAGCACCCCAGATGGCCAACTCCTTCCTACTGGAGAGGTGCACCAGGGTGCATTGGCTCACTTTTACCTCTGCTTGTGAGGATGCTTTGGTGATGGTGTCTTACTTTGAAAAGAGGGCTTCAAAATGGGCCTTCTTGTCCAGGGAGAGAAGGTCAATACATTGTGAAAAATTAGTGTAACTGGTGTGGAGTAGTTGTACTTCACCAGCGAAGAGAGAGAGTTGGTGACCCTGAACTGCAGCACAGTCAAATGTAATTCTGGTGATCCAGACGATCTTAACTGCGAGAGTAGATTAGGGAGCTAGAGTGGATCGGACATTAAAAATAAGCCCAGCATGTGATGCTATTGAGAAAAAGACAAATGTCATTCCGGGTTGTATTAACAGCAATGTCCTTTATGAGACATGGAGATGATTTTATAGCTCAGCTTAGCACTCTTGAGGCCTTAGAGTACCATGCCCAGCTTTGGGCTCTGCACTTCAAGAAAGAGGTGAACAAATTGGAGTGGAGCAGACAGCAACAAAAAGGATAACGGATTTAGAAAATGTAAAGTTTATGAGGAAAAGTTGAAAAAGGTGAGCATGTTTCTCATTGGGGAAGGGAAAGCTGGAGGGAAAGGAACACGGTAGTTTTCAAATAGGGTTTGTTATAACAGACAATACCAGTTATTCTTCCATGTCCATTGTGGTATGATAAGATGTAATTGTCTTAGTTTGCAGTAAGTGGGAATTAGACTGGATATGAGAGGAACATGGGAGATTGTGGGAGTTTTCAAGAAAAGGATGGAC
This sequence comes from Carettochelys insculpta, assembly GCF_033958435.1. NCBI lineage: Eukaryota > Metazoa > Chordata > Testudines > Carettochelyidae > Carettochelys > Carettochelys insculpta. The sequence goes on along the minus strand of NC_134137.1, from coordinate 111,586,272 downwards.
AAATCTCTCCAGGATGATTTAGGCATACTTAATTCCATCTCAGCGCCAGGCTTGGACGAGACGATCTTTCAGTGGCTGTGGCCACACTAGCAAGGGATTTCAAAATGGGAAATCCTGATCCGTAATTTCAAAGAGAGTCTTTTCAATATGGAGCAACTACACACAAAGTGCAGATGGATGTAGCGATCCACAGTGTCGAAAGGATCCCCCCGCCCTCCTTTCGAAAGGGAGCAGCTACACAGCACAGGGACTCCTTTCGAAAGAATGGGGAAGGAAATGATGCAGAAAGGTTCAAATGGTCGACAACCCCTTCCTGGAGCATGGGCCAGCCACTCCTTTAAGGGGCCCTTCCCAAACACTCTCCCCCACCCTCCGTGAACATGCTGAGAGCTCAGGCTTCATGTAGTGGGCATCCTCTAGCATAGCCCTGGCAGGGCCTTGCTCAGCCCCAACACGGCAGTGCACCATGGACCTACAGCATCTCCAGGATGAGGATGTCATCCACATCACGGCCAGCCTGATGGCCGCCCTCACTGCAGTCAATCTCAGGCTCCAGACTGTCTGCCACATGGCTGGCTTCCTTCAGGCCCCCCTCCCATGGTGCACCTGGAACACCCTGTTCCTCAACCCTGGGGGGTGGTCCACCACCAGCAGGGAATGGAAGGACTCCATCATTATGGAGGAGTGGCATGACAGCAGGTGGGGCCGAAATTTTAGGATGACCAGGGCCACCTTCATGGAGCTGTGCCTGTGGCTGGCACCAGCCCTACACTACCAGGACACATGCATGTGGCCTGCGCTCCCCCTGGAGAAAAGGGTGGCCATCGCCATGTGGAAGCTGGACACTCCAGACAGCAACCACTTGGTCAACCACCATTTCAGGGTGGGGAAAGCCACCTTCAGGGTCATCCTTTTTGAAGTAAGTCAGCCGGAGTCATGCATCCACGATGGGTCCTGGGGAGGGGGTTGGGCCGGGGCTGGGTGTGGGGACTGGGGGAGGGAGCCCCAGTGGCTGTGGAGGCTAGGGGATGGGGATGGGGAACTGGCCTGGGGCAGAGCCCCAGGAAGGGGGCTGGGAAGGGGGCTCCAGAGAGGGAGCTGAATGTGGAGGCTGGGGGAGGGAGCGTCCATGCATCCCACCACGTGCTCACGGGTGCTTTTGCCCTCCACTCTGTGCAGGTCATTGACACCATCTACTGCACCCTCCTGTAGCAGCTCATCCACATAGGGGGCGTGGATGCCACCATAGCTGGGTTCCATCAGCTGGGATTCCCCAGCTGTTTTGGTGCCTTGGAAAACATCCATGTCACCATCCAGACCCCACCACACAGCCATGGATGTTATATAAGTCACAAGGGCTACCATTACGTCATCCTTCAGGCCCTTGTGGACACCATCAGACAGTTCGTGGATGTTTGTGTGGGGTGGGCAGGAGGGCCTACAATGCCTGAATCTTGCACAGCTCGTGGCTTGGGCACAGGATGGCCAATGGCACCTACGTCCCCCCCACAGGAGCTCCCGGTGGGGCACATGACTGTGCTCCCATGCATAGTCACTAATGCAGCCTACCCGCTCCTGGCCCGGCTAATGCATCCCTACACAGGCCACACCACTGAGAGCCAGGACCGACACAATGCTCAGCTCAACCAGACCTGGAACACAGTTGAGCAGGCCTTTGGGCACCTGAAGACATGCTTCAGGTGCTGGCTCACACGCTTGGATGTGGGCCTCCACAGCGTGCCCACAGTCATTGGTGCATGCTGTGCTCTCCACAATCTTGTGGACAGAAAACATGAGCTCTTTGCGATGCACTGGGCAGTTGAGGCCACCCCACAGTACAAGCAGCCGGGTGTGGTTCTGTGCCTCCAGGCACACCGGGAAGGGGTGTGCATGCGGGAGGCCCTCCAGGAAGCCTTCTCTTGGGGTACCCCAGGACCCACCCCCAGCCCACTCCACGCAACCCCCCCCCGCACACCGACCGCTCACATGCACCCCACCAGCATGCCTGCCCACATGCACATCCCTCACCATCCCCACTGGATGCACAACACTGACGTCATTCAATAAAATTAAATGTTATGTGTTCCAGACCAAGCAAGCCGCAATACAACTATTTACATGTGAGGTGGGGGAAAGGAGAGAATGCTTCAGTGCGGGGCGGGTGGAGGACAGCTATTTCCAAGGGGGCCTCATTCATCCACAAGGGTGGAGGTACACAAGCCATGGCATCCCCGGGAGCCATGACCATCCTGGGTCTGGGGCCCCCGTGGGGCTAGGACAGCACCAGGAGCACTGGTACGTATGGGTGCAGCAGGGGTGCGGTGAAGTCAGGCTCACCGGGGACAGGGGCGGTGGAGCTATGGCTGGAGAGGGCATGCCAGCCTGCAGCCACCGCACCAGCTCCTCCCTTTTGTCCGCACTAAGGTGCGATGGGAGCAGGTAGGCGAGGATGGGGGTGGCAGGAGGAGCAGAAAGGGGTGGTGGTGGTGGGAGGGGCTTTTGATGGAGCAGGTGGCTGAACCAGGCAGGTGATGACAGTATGGGTGAGGGTGTCCAGGTACCTGGCCATCGGGTCAGAGGTCACCCATTCCATCGACAGTCAATCCCACAGCAGCGTGTTCTGATCCTGCCACATGACTGTGTGAGCCACTGTGAGGTCATCTGCCCAGTGGCAGTGGCAGCGGCAGGCCCACCCAGCACGGCTCCCAATCCTGGGGGGCGGGTGTCGCACCTTCCCCCTCGCTGGCTGCTCAGGGCTCCCCAGAACTTTGAGGGGACTGAGGTGGCTCATGGATGTTGAGGCTATGAAGACATAAGGGGAGGGGGTGGTGCCTCATCAGTCACACAGCCAAGTACAGTGGGCCAATGGCCACATCCCTGTTAGCCATCCCACCCCCCTGCTTGTGGGGGGGACACAGGGGAGGCCCCGGCAGAGGCAGAGCTCATATCCTCTGAGGGCATGGCAATGTACCGCATGCCCTCTCCGCCACATGCTCCATCGCTGTTCCTGTCATCATGCTGGGGCTACAGACACAGGGTCAGGGGTGATGCAAAGGGCCCCAGCTGTGGCTCCTTCCCTCCCCCTCTGACTCAGTGGTGTCCAGGGTCCATTCCGGGGGTCCTGTCTCCCTGGCACCAAGGAACTGGTCCAGCTCAGCAAAGTAGGGGCGGTTGGCAGGCGCTGCCCCTGACTGAGTGGCCGAGTCCTTGGGCGTTGTGTAGCCCTGGCACAGTTTCTTCACTTTGGAATTCACCTCGTTAGGGGTCTGAGAGTGGCATCCCCTTTCGGCCAGGTTGTCAGTCATTGGCTACATCTACACGTGAAGCCTACATCGAAGTAGCCTATTTCAATGTGGCGACATCGAAATAGGCTATTTCGATGAATAACGTCTACACGTCCTCCAGGGCTGGCAACGTCGATGTTCAACATAGACATTGCGCAGCACCACATCGAAATAGGCGCTGCGAGGGAACGTCTACACGCCACAGTAGCACACATAGAAATAAGGGTGCCAGGCACAGCTGCAGACAGGGTCACAGGGCGGACTCAACAGCCAGCCGCTCCCTTAAAGGGCCCCTCCCAGACACACTTGCACTAAACAGCACAAGATCCACAGAGCCGACAACGAGTTGCAGACCCTGTGCATGCAGCATGAATCCCCCGCTGCAGCAGCAGCAGCCAGAAGCCCTGGGCTAAAGGCTGCTGTACACGGTGACCATAGAGCCCCGCACGGGCTGGAGAGACAGCGTCTCTCAACCCCCCAGCTGATGGCTGCCATGGAGGACCCCACAATTTCGACGTTGCGGGACGCGGATCGTCTACACGGTCCCTACTTCGACGTCGAACGTCGAAGTAGGGCGCTATTCCGATCCCCTCATGAGGTTAGCGACTTAGACGTCTCGCCGCCTAACGTCGAAGTTAACTTCGAAATAGAGCCCGACGCGTGTAGCCGCGACGGGTGCTATTTCGAAGTTAGTGCCGCTACTTCGAAGTAGCGTGCACGTGTAGACACAGCTATCCAGACAAAAGCAGCTGCATTCTGCTTCCACACCCCCACATGGAGCAGGACATCCTCGTCCCCACCAGATGGCCAGGAGATCCCAGACCTCAGCCTCCAGCAACAGAGTGTCCCTCTGCTTCGGCAGATGTCCAGGGTCCTGCAAGCCCTGCCACCCAGTGCCTTGGGTCCCTGGGGCTCATGCGGGTCCTGCCTGCTGACCATAGTTACAGCTGGCTGGTTTTCAGCCATTTTGGGGGGTGCTGGGCAGATGTTCCTATGGCTGCTGGCACACGCTGAGCATCCTGCATGGGATTTCTGTGTCCCTGCATTTTTAAGGCAGTTGGAGCTGACAGCCATAGAGCCCTGGCTGCTGGCCAGGGTGTCTCTGTGCTACTGGACGGGCCAGCAACGTGGAGGGCCTGTAATTTTGAAATGGCAGCCTGGGGAGCAGCTTCACATGTTTCCATTTGAAATTGACATCGAAATGAGGCATTGTTCCCAAGACGGGAGTGGAACAGCACTTTAAAGTGACCGCTTTTTTATCCTGCCATCGATTTCAAAACAACCACTTTGTGTGTAGTCGCTCTGGGGCTTGCTTTGAAATCAGCCCTCCTTTTGAAAGTGATTTCAAAATTACTTCCTACTGTGGCCACAGCCAATGTCTGTTGCAGCCCCACATTTGTATGATTCTTTGAAAAGTGCTGACATGGTTTGCTTTGTTTCCCTGTTGCACTGAAGAACTAATTCTTCAATGCTTTACTTACCTGAACAGCCCTTATTTATACGTGTAGCCCTTCTGGGACTTCTGACAAATAAAAATTACTCAGGTAAGCCACTGTGGCAGGATCTAGCTCTAAGGGAGCAAGAAATATTAATTACATTTTAACAAACAGCTGTTGCCATTGTGAAGAAAAAAACAGTGCCAGGCAAATCTTTGATTGTTTTGTATGTGAGGGGAAGACAGATTAGGGCTCCTTCAGCCCCTGGCCATGCTTGGGGCCGTCAAGTGGTACACTGTTCCAGCAACAGCTGCTAAAAACACTGTGCTTCAGACACACAACACATCCTATGGCACAGAGCGAGTGTGAAGCTATAGATTCAGACAGAAGCAGACTATGGGAAATTGCTGTTTTCTATTGCATGGCATGAAAATATTGCCACATTTTATTCTCAGCTTCTTATTGATTTATTTCTTGTTTGGTCACACTTTACAAACACAAGTTAAGTGCAACTTCAAAGAAATCATTGAGGATTTCTCTTGAAGTGGACTGGGTGCTGACAACGTATTTTATAACTTGTTATCTCCTGCTTTGTTTGTATTCTTCTTTTCCCCATGCCATTGTCCTGAGTGATAACAGCTTTCTGCTGATGCCATCTCTTCTTACTCAGAGTAATTGCATTGTGATTGGCACCACCACTGCTGTGTGGTGAGCAAGAAGCTGCTTCCCTCTGTTCAAGTGTTGTGTGGGGCCCGCACAGTAGCTGTCCCTGAGTTCCATGTACTCCTGTCCTGGACAGTGGGTGAACCTAGGACTGGGGAGGCAAGCACCCACCTCCACCCCTTCCATGCAAGCTCAATGCCTACCACCCAGCCTCCCCTCTTTAGAAGGCAGGCCATCCCTTCCCCAACGGGCAGCACAGGACCCCAGACTTCCCTGGCCCCAGTGGGAGCATGGGAGTGGAGGGAGTGGGTGTGGAGCAAGACCCCAGCCTTCCCCAGAGCATGGGAAGGGTGGAGCTCCAGACTCAGAGGGCACATAGATCTCCCTAGCCCTAGAGGGAATACGGCAGGCAGCCCTCCTGACCCCGGAGAATAGGTGGCACTGGGTCCCTGCCTCCCAACCTAAGAAAGCTGGTGGCATGGCTTCTGTCTAGGGGGCTGAAGCCCAGACAGTCCTGTGAGACTGGGGGAGATGCACTGAAAGGGCATGGGATTGGGCTGGCAGTTTGAGAAGGCATTGCCTTTCCCTGCCTCATATACCCACTGCCCATGGCTCTGGTGTCCCTAGCCTCTGCTTATTAGGACTGGGAACGGAAGCTGGGGGAGGAATCATTTGAGGATTACCTGTTTATTCCTTCTGGGGCACATGGTACTGGCCTCTGTGGAAAGAAAGGATGCTGGGCTAGATGGGCTGTATGGCTGTTCTTACATTCCTAACATTGGACCTACTCACTCCTGCTCCTCTCCCAGCAAGGAACACAACAGAAGAAGGATGGAAATGGGTAGATTTGTGCTTCTCATTCCCACGCACAGCAGCATTCACATGTAATGAGCAAAGCTGGGAGAGAGGGACACAAACTGTGCACTCCCTGTTAAATGGTTTAGTTCTCTATCACCCACTACAGAGAACTGTGATGGTTTTATGGTCTTATGCCCTAAGACTTACACTGATGTTAGAAAGAGAGAGGTTCATTGAGTAAATGTGGTTCAGATAACACATGACGCTATAATGGTTATAAATGTTCCTAATCTAACATTGGCTATGTCTACACGACCCTGGAAGATCAACCCAATCAGGGTCTAGTAAATACATATGACATCGACCTCTGAGGGGTCACAGTTGACCCCTGTACTCCTCACAAGATGCAAAGAACAATAAGGTTGATGAGAGAAAATCTCCTATTGAGCTTCCCCAATAGGGATAGCCAAGTTAGCTGAGTGCAGATATGTCAATTCTAGCTACACAACTGCTGTAGCTAAAATTGCGCATCTGTGATTGACTTACTTTGTCTAGTAAAGACATAACCATAGAGTCCATGTTTTCACTGTGGGGATACTATCAATGCAGTTATGTGTCCTCGGATCCCATTGATTTTCTTCAGGACATAGGCTCTTAAGTGATCAAAGTGTTTCAGAAAATTTCACCTGCAAGAAGAGTAGGACTGAACGGGCTCAGTCATTCAGTTGGAGAGACCTAAATGTGGGATCTCTCTTTTCTTTTAGACAACCTGACTCCCAGTCCTACTAATATGAAGCCAGTAGGAGTTTTGCAACAGACTTCAGTGCGAGCATTTTGAGACTTTACTTTGTAACTCACAGCTTTTCTACAAATAAATGGTGAACTTTCCTCTTTTGCTCTTTTGTCACTGACATGGAGAAAGGCTGAAGTCTAAATCCCACGAAGACTTATGTACAGGCTTAATTTTCCACATGTGGCTAGATCTACAAACTTCATTAGGGCTTTTCATAAAGTTTGACACATCATCATCAATAACCGTGGGCTCAGTACCCATTGGTGTCTGATGCCTCTCTTACTATTTGCTTCCATCTTTCCCTGTCCAGTGCAGAGTGCCTTAGTTTCTGTAGACTAGCTTTGCACCAATCTATTATATCATCTATCCATTCCCTGTGGGGTCTGCCTCTCCTATTCAAACCATCCATTATGCCAAATACCAAGGTCTTAATTTTTCATTCATCATTCATTCTGTAAATATGCCCAAATAGTTGTAGCTTCTGTTTTATAACCTTCTGCAGCAGGTTCTCTTTCAGCTGTATCTTTCTATATAATTCCTCACTGGTGACCTTCTGCATCCATCCTATCTCAGAATCTTTCTATAACTCCTTTCAAATGCCAATATTCATCTTTTTGAATCTTTCGTTATCACCCGTCTCACATCCATACAACATGCTGCTGAATACACGTTTTCAAGACACTCAGCTTCGTTCTTTAGCTAATTGCTTTGCTTTTCCAGATCTTACCCTTCACCTTCAAACTCGCTCTTGCTTTTGCTATTCTAGTGGCTATTTCCTTGTCACAGTCTAGATCATATGTTATGTTGCTCCCCAGACATATGAACTTCTCTACATTTTCTAGTTCAATACCATTGACACTGATCTTTCCTTCCTATTTCCTTGTCTCCAAATACCATTGTTTTTCTTTTATAGATGTTCATAATCAGTCTGTACCGCTTCCCTTCTTCGTTTAACACCTGCACCGTTTTCGCTAGTTTTTCCTCATCTTCCTCAGTGATAACTACATCATCCATGAACCTCAAGTTATTAATTCTTTTCCCATGCACAGATACCCCTTCTACCTCTTCCTTGATCTTGTCCATCGCTCTCCCCATATGTGCGATGAAGATACTTGGTGATATTGGATCTCCTTGTCTCATACCTCTACTTGTTTTAAACCAAGTTCCCAACTCCCCGCATGTTCTCACTGCTGCCTCCGCATTCTCATTGATATCCTTCAACAGCCACTTCTGTCTGCTATCCGCTCCATATGACTCCAACACCGCCCAAGTCACTTTCTGATCTATACTGTCAAATGCCTTTTGAAAATCAACAAAGCAAGTGTGTACATTCTTGTTCTCTTGTCAAGCTTTTTCTGCTATCAGTTTCAGTGCCGATATCTGCTCTATGGTACTTCTATCTTTTCTGAATCCCTCTTGCTCGTCTGCTATATGTTCTTCTATCTGTGATCTTAGTCTGTCAATCAGTATCATCATCAGCACCTTGGCTAGATGACTTGTTAGGGCAATCATTCTGTAGTTCTTGCACTCCAATGTACTTCCTTTCTTGGGTATTGTCACTAACACAGATCTTGTCCATTCCTTAGGCACCTTCCCTTCTTTCCATTCTATATTACATAGTCAGTGTATTTCCTGAATCATTCTTTCTCCACTGTATTTGATCATCTCTCCCATGATCTTATCATTTCCAGGGTTCTTGTTGTTCTTTAGTCGTTTCACTGCTTTTTCTACTTCCTCCTTCAAAATATCAGTCTTGCCCTTGATGCTTGGTGGTGATATCTCTTTCAGTTCTTCAATCAGTCTCTCTGAGACACTCGGGTCCAACTGTGCTTTGTATAGGTCAGTGCAACATCCATCACTGCACAATCTTCTCCCTGTTCACGAGCACTTCTTTGTTCTCATCTTTGATCTCCATCTGCTTTGGTGGCCATTTCCTATTAATATTCCTAATTGTCTTATATACTTCCCAGGTCTTATATTTGCTGTAATACTTCTCTATATCTTCACATTTTTCCTCTAACCATTTCTCCTTATCCTTTCTGGCTGCTTTCCTTATCTCATTGCATTTCACCATATATTGCTGTTCTGCCATCTCAGAGACATCTCTTCTGATCTTCAATGCTCTCTTCTCTTGAACCAACTTCGGTGTCTCCTGGGTTATCAACCTCTTATAGATCTTTTCTTCTTCTGGAACAGCCTGCTCAATTGCCTCTTCTATAGTGATGGCTATCCCTGCGACTCTCTTATCTAGGTCTTTCTCTGTGGTGGTATTCTTAATCTTTTCTTTGAGTGCTGCTCTGTATGCATTCCCTGTTTCTTCCTACATAGCCTTGCCACATCTCTTCTTTTCTTGAACTGTGTCTTACATTTTCTTTTAAATTTTATCTTGATATTTGCAATCACTAGACTGTGGTCTGAGTCTATATCTGCTCCTTGGAAGTTCGGCATTGCTGTACTGATGTTATCCATCTTCTTATCAAAATCATATCTATCATGTTCTTGGACTTCCCATCATTCTATTGCCATGTCCACTTCCTCCAGTCCTTTTGTTGGAATCTCATGTTGCAGATCACCATCTCATGCTCTGTAGCAAACTCTAGTAGTTTCTCACCTCATTCGTTTCTTTCTCCATATCCAAACCTTCCCATGTCTCCCTCCTAACCTTCGTTATCTGTTCCAACCTTCACATTCCAATCTCCTCCAATGATCAACACATCTTTCTTCAGTATCTCTTCCACCGTCTTTGTCAAGTCTTTATAGAATAGCCCAATCTCTTCCTCTGTACTGTCCGACGTGGGTGCATACACCTGAATGATTGAGATGTTGAACAGTTTTACTTCGAATCTCTTTACCATCATTCTTGCACTCACCAGTTTGTATCCTAATAATGCTCTTCTAACTGTTTTGCTAAGAAGGAATCCAACTCCTGCTTCATGCTTCATTTTGTTTCCTGACCAAATGGCTTCGCAACCACATATCTCTCCTGATCTCGTCCAACACATCTCTGCCAGTCCAAGTATATAGCATCGGTATCTCTCCATCTCCTTCCGAAGCAGCTCTAATTTTCCAGTTTCCCACTGACCATCAAACAACAATGAAAATGAAATCTGATGCCAGCACAACTAAATGATAAAAGATGCCGGCTTGGATGTCACCCAGATAAACAAGGTCCGCGATACCAATCGAGCAATCAGGTCTGGGTTGATAAGTTGGCTACCGACAGAAAGTTCAACAGACATGCAGTTATTTGCAGGATCCTGGCTTAATCTGTCTAAATCTAAGTTTTTATATCAAAAATATAATATGGTCATTAATTTTATTGGGGATGCAATGTAAACTCTAGCTAGGGCTATATATGCAGTTTCTCCTCCAGTGTGCAAAAATGCATGTTTGTACTTTTACTTATGGAAATAATCTCATTGACTTCAACCGGAATTGTTCATTTGCACTCAGTAAAGCTAAGTTCTTATGTAAAAGCCAGGAATACTGAGATGTAATCGTTTCATGAAAATATCATGTGACCTTCTCAGTGACAGGTTACTGGATATTGGTTAGTGTGTGACATGTTTTACCTCAAAATAATAGCTTGTATCCCCATATTTACCAGTTGCATATGGATATAATATTTTGTACAAAGTATGCCTTGTGAGTTGAAAAAGTCTGATTTGCTAACCATAAACAAAAGACTTGCAAATCATCCCCAGAGATGGCTCAAGTCTCAAGTGGACAAAACATGAAGCAAAGAATATGCATTTTCTTGAGACACACGTCTTGCGTGTACACCTCAAACTGTTTCTACCCCAGCCAGGGGATGTTTCTGAAAGGAAGAATATAGTGGAAAAGGGGATAGTGAGATCATCACTTCTGTCTCTCCTCCCTCATATTTATATGAAGAAGGAACATCTTCAGGAAGGCAGAAAAACTCCACTTAAACTATGGGAAGGTCTTTTCCTAACTAGCAGGCATCCAAGTTAGCAAGACCTACTGTGAAGTTTAGGATGAGAGAAATGTTATGTTTTTAGAATTATTAGCTTCTGATTTGTGTGTTCTATGTTAGTTTTCATCTTCTACGCCAATATCACCTAATCACTTACAATATATTTGTTTATGGTTAGTACATCTGCTTTATATTTAATATAAACCAATGGGCTTTTAACAGAAGAATTTGCGGGAATCTATTCAGATGACAATGGCCACTGCCTGGTCAGTTTCTTTCTTAAATTATTAGACCTTATGAACTCGTAGTGCCCAGTAAGTAAATGAACAGAACAAAACAGTACATTTCTGGGGTGCAAGGCTGAGACTCAGGAAATGTGTGAGTTAAGGGACAGGACTATGTGAGTCAAGTGTTGAGGTCTTGGGGGTTTATGGGAAGTTTAGACCAACCAGAGCATAAAGGTGTTGAACAAAAGTCAGGGCTGTGGCAGAAATCATGGCTGATACGCAGAGGGAATGCAACCCAAAGCATAATGTGAGAAACGGAAAATTATGTAATTCTCTCCTGACAGAGGTGATGGCTTGCAATCTGAGATTTAGTGGGGATCCATTCGAGGAGACCAGGAGAGCTCAGGGGTAGTTAGTACAGCAAACATAGCACAGGCATAAGAATTTGTAGGATCAGAGTTTGCATACTAACTTTTACAGGCATATCATTGCATATTAGCTTCTCTAAATAGAGAAAAAGAGTAAAGACACTGCATTAAAATTATTTTTATATCAAATTAGCATGTTGCCATCTAAAAGAAAGTAGCATACATCAAGACACACAGTAGGTGAATATGTCAACTTTGGAGATTTCATCTTATACAAAAATCTTTTCTTTTCTTAAAGATACAATAAATAGACAAAATTACCATCCTAATGATAGAAAGCAATTCAAAGCGTATTACATTAGTTCCTGTGTGGAGAGGAATAACTGTTCATGTTTTGCACAAGACAAAAGCAAAATTAATTAACGATAATCTAAAATTCAGAGCTTCTTCTTGGTGACCCTCCACCTCGATAACAAACAACAAAAATAGAGCATTCCTGCGAATTATTAATGGCTTCTCCTTTCTGAATGGTTGGTGGCACACTTGTTCTTTTTCATCTTCAGACTTTGATCCTAACAAATATAGGCTATGTCTACACTAGCCAGCTACTTCGAAGTAGCTGGCAGAACATCAAAATAGCACGCGTCGCGTCTACATGCACCGTGTGCTATTTTGACATTCAAATCGATGTTAAGCAGTGAGATGTTGAAATCACTATTCCCATCAGAAGATGGGAATAGCGCCATACTTCGACATTGAACGTCGAAGTAGGGTGTGTGTAGATGATCCACGTCCCGCTACTTCAAAATAGGAGGGTCCGCCATGGCGGCAATCAGCTGAGGGGCTGGCCAGCCCCTTCGGGGCTCTGTGATCTCTGCACCCAGCAGTTCTTAAAGCCGCACTGACCCGGAAACCCTGTAGCAGGAAGCTGACAGCATGCACGCAGCAGCCATGCCACGAGGTGTCCCTGCACAGACCAGAGGGACACCATGGCAGCCAGCCAGACTCCCGAGCACCCCCAGAGCTCCCCCTCCAGGCCATCTCAGGGATCCCAGGCCTCCAGCCAGCGGGGTAGGAAGTGGGGCCCCTCCTGGACTGACCCTGAGCTCCATGACCTGCTGGAGCTCTAGGGTGAGGAGGAGGTGCTGCACATCATGGGGAGCAAGTGGCGGAATGCAGAGGTGTTCTCCCATCTGGCCGAGGGCCTGGCTGCCCGGGGTCACCCTGCCTGCACTCCTGACCACATCAGGAGTAAGGTCAAGGAGTTGCGGCAGGGTTATGCCCAGGCCCGGGACTCGGCCAGTTGGTCTGGGGCTGCCCGCACCACTTGTCCCTATTACCGGGAGCTCAGGGCTATACTGGGCCCCCAGGGCACCTCCCCCCTCCCCAGCCACCCTTGACACCACGGCTGACGAGCCCCAGCAGGCCTCGGAGCCAGGGTCAGGTCCAGAGGCCAACCCTGCCCCCACAGGGCTAGAACCAGGACCCTCCACCCCAGCCACCGAGTGGCCCAGGGAGGAGGGGGAGCTCGTGCTGGACATCCCATCCCTCAGCTCCAGCCGGGTGTCTGCTAGATGGGCATCTCCTGATCCTGGCAGTGCACCATCAGTATGTACCCCACAGGGCACAGACCGGGCACCACTTGACCAGGGGCCCCACGCATCCCCACAACACCCCAGCCTGCCATGGCCCGGGCACACAACAGCACAGGGACGGTGCCACAGCCACTAGTGCCCAGCAGCACCTCCACCCATGGACAGCGCCATGCCCAATCCCCAGTGGGAGGGGAGAGGGGCGGACCAGTGGAAGGGGCCACCCACAGGATCACTGCATGCACCAACGGGGGATGGGGGTGGGCCACGGGTCAAGGCTGGGTACTCATGGCCTCCCTTCCTCCTTTCCCCCTATTTCTGCAGCCGCACCATCCGTGCTCCCAGACAGCCCTCCGAGACCACCAGACCACCAACTCCCAGGGTCGCCGCCTGCACCGGGATGGGCCCCCCCCGCCGGGGCCACTGCTGCAGCACACATGACCCAGAGGTGGCTGCGGCCCTCCAGCGCCTGGCGGACCTCATGGAGCGAAGGCTCCAATTTGAGGAGCAGGAGGCCGCCTGGCACCAGGAGGCCTGGCGGGAGTTTATGGCCACCTTCAACTGGGTGGCCAACACCTTTGAGGAGCTGGTGGCCCATCTGCCCCCCCCGATGTCCTCTGTGCTGCCCTCCCCGCCGCCCTGCCTGCTGATGTCCCGCCTGCTGCCCCACCTGCTGCCCCTCCTGATGTCCCACCTGCCGCCCCACCCACCAGCTTCTCAGGGCAGGAGCCACCCAGGGCCAAGGACCCACCTCGGCCATACCTCCCTGTCCTCCAGGCCCCCAGCCAGCCTCAGCGGGGACCCTGGCTGAGAGGGGGACCGGCCAGCTGAACGTGACGGGGCTCGTGCCCTTCCTCCCCTGCCCCAGAATGATGGGCCGATGTGTGGCCTTCCCACATCTCCCCCCGTACATAGTTGTCCCCACCTTGTATATAGTTATTTATAGTTGACCCCCCCGTACATAGTTTATTAGAGATGTCCCCACTTGTATATAGTTATTATTATTGTTATTTGAATCTGTTTTATTTGCTAATATTATTATATGCTGAAAAGAGGCGACATTTTTGTTCCTGTAAATAATAATGATAGTTTTATTTTTCCAAAAGCCTGTGTCCCATGTGCTTTTGGTGAGGGTGGGGCGTGGGTGCTGGGGTGGGGTGTAGGGATGGCCGGAGAGTCACTCACTGGGCTCTCTGGTCAAAGTACTCCCTTAGGGCCTCCCAGACCATGAACCCATCCTGGTAGACCTGGCGGCTCGGGGTGGCGGCTGGCTGGGGGGAGGCTGTTGCGGCCTCCTATGCCCAGCCCTGCACCAAGCCCTCCCCCTTGCTTTCTACCAGGTTGTGGAGTGTGCAGCAGGCCACCACAACCTGGGGGATGTTTGGGAGGCCCAGGTCTAGGCGTGCCAGGAGGCAACGCCAGTGGCCTTTCAAGCACCCAAAGGCTCACTTGACCACTTGTCGGGCATGGTTGAGTTGGGCGTTGTAGCGCTCCTGGCTGTCAGTGAGGTGGCCTGTATAGGGCCGCATAAGCCAGGGCTGGAGGGGGTATGCTGCATCCCCCACAAGGCAGAGGGGTATGGTGGTGGTATCCCCCAGAGGGATCTCCCTCTGGGGGATGTAGGTCCCCGCCTGCAGTCGGCGGCATAGTCCCGAATTCTGGAAAATGTGGGCATTGTGGGTAGAGCCGGGCCAGCCCACGTAGATATCCTGGAAGCAGCCACAGCTGTCGACCATGGCCTTCAGGACCACAGAGTGGTAGCCCTTCCTTTTGAGGTAGCGGCCACCACTGTGGTCTGGGACACGGATGGGGATGTGGGTCCCATCAAGGGCTCCAAAGCAGTTGGGGAATCCCATGGCAGCAAATCCCTCGACGGCCATGTCCAGGTCGCCAACTCGGACCCTCTTTAGCAGCAGCGCATTAAGTGCACGCACCACCTGTGGGGAGGGAACATGGGTGCCTGTGAGGGTTTGCAGAGTGTTAACCTCTCACACAGGCCCCCCTTACCCAGGCCCCCCTCACCCGGCCCCCCTCCTCAGGCCCCCCTCCCCAGGGGGTTCAGCCCCAGGCCTCCTTACCTCCATGAGGACAGCCCTGACTGTAGTCTTTCCCACTCCAAACTGCTGTCCCACGGAGCGGTAGCTGTCTGGAGTGGCCAGCTTCCAGACAGCTATTGCGACCCTCTTCTAAACGGGGAGGGCGCACCACATCCAGGTGTCGTGGTGCCTGAGTGCGGGGGTGAGCCACTAGCAGAGCTCCAGGAAGTTCTGCTGGCTCACATGGAAGTTCCACGGCCACTGGTCATCATTCCATTCCCCCATAATCAGGTGCTCCCACCACTCGGTGCTGGAGGGGTAGCTCCAGAATCAGTGGGGCACCCAGCGGGAGGGGGGGGAGCAGGAGGGCCCGATGGTTGGGGGCGTCTCCTGGTGCTCCTGGGGAGGTCTCCCATTCCAGAAGCTGCTGAGCAGCTGCCCAGGCAGCATCTAGAAGGGTGCCTGCTCCGCGGGAGGTAGCTTGTAGGACTTCCAGCTGCTGCTGGACATCCATGTCTGTGGGCTCGAGGTCTGAGAGGCTTGTATCACCAATGCAGGGCTGCTCGTGCAGTGCAGGCCAAGTGTGTCTGGGACAGGCCCTTTAAGGCAGTGGCTTGCAGCTGCCCCGGAAGGACTAGTGTGCTCTGTGACCTGGTCTGCGGGCTTTCCTGGGCCCTTATTTCGAAAGAGGGGGCTTGTGTGTGTGGATGCTCCGTGTTTCCTTCCAGGGTGGCTCTTTTCGATGTTCCCCAGCACTACTTCAACGTTGAACATCGACATTGCCAGCCTTGGAGGATGTGTAGATGATAATCATCAAAGTAGCCTATTTCAATGTTCTTACTTCGAAATAGGCTACTTCAACATAGTGTCCTAGTGTAGACATAGCCATAATAAGCAATGTCCTATCCTTAGAGGAAATGAACTATCTCTACATTTACTTTTTCTCCCTCCCGTTAGCCAAAGCCCTACAGCAGCCAATTATGCTGCCTGCACCTACATCAAACATAACATACACCATCTTTTTACATGTAGGTGATTGTAAGCATCCAGCTATATTTGAGAACAAGCACTGTCCTGCAAAGTTGTGTTTTCGCTTTACACAAACTCTTTCTTTAGTAAAAACACATTGTAACCAATATATTCAGGTTCTCAAGAGTATTATACTTAGTTGCAGGAAGACACCTGTTTTGTGCTTCCTTCTTTTAATTAGATGGGTCAAACAATTTACCATACATCAATTTCAGTTCTTGTCATTTATGGACTAATAATTAAATATGATCTGTGGCTCATTCATTAAAGCTATTGTATTAATAATGACTATAACATTATCAAACATTGACAAAATGTTACTGAAAAATCCCATTCAGAAAAAAATTCAAAACAGAGCACACTTCATTATGTATAAGATATTAACCCTGCATCTGCAAATGAATACTTTGCAATAACTGAAATTCAGAAAAGGTATGCAGCATTTGCCAAAAAATATAAAAATAGTCAAACAGTAGAGAACAGGAAAGGGAATCCTTCACTAAAGAATAATTAAGGCTAGAGTGACATCCCCAACAACACAGTTATAAATCAAGAATGCTTTTAGGTTAACATCCTTGTAGCTTTTGCATGCATAATTCTCTTGCACAGTGAAATATTTTCAAAAATATATAGCAATATTTTATAATACAAATGAAGTTCCCTTAATATATATTACTGGGTATTCTTGGATTTTTACACAGTATGCAAGTGATTTTAAAATAAAGCAGAGAAAAATGTAGGGGGAATTAATTAGTTTAATAATGATTTGGGAGAAGTCAGGAAGAATCAGAAAACTGCAGAAGAGCTTGAGAAATAGCCTCTCAGGTCCCCAGTACTTATCCATGGAGGACAGGTATGGTTTCTGGCATAGGTCCATTGTTTGACTGAAGGGATAAAAGATGTGCTTGACACTGGATCCCAAGTGACTACAGGTTGAAAGTGAAAGTGAAATCCAGGAGTCTCTAGTCCGGCAACTTCTGTGGCCCAGTGGGACCAGAAAACGCTGGTGGCTGGAAGTGGGGACCAGCTGGGAGTCTGGTGGCCGGGAGTTCCAGCTGGGCCATACTGCCACAGTTTGGCCTGGGACAGGGAGGACCGGCAGAAGGTGAAGAGTCACCACTGAGAAGCCAGTGCAATGGCTGGGAAGCTCAGAAGCTGGCAGCCCACACCTCCAGCTGAGAGGTGGCCTGTGGCTGGGGTTGGGGAATGGCGACCCATAGACAGGGCACAGCAGCTCAGGGTCAGTGAAGCCAGCAGCCTGTGGACAGGACTGGGAATGGAAAGCCAGTGGCCTGGCTGCTGGTGTTTTGGACCGTGGGCAGCAGCCAGGAAGCAGCTGGGGACGGCAGCCAGAAGCAGATCAACAGCTGGGAGGGAAGTCCAGAAGTAGGGGCTGGAGACCAGCAGAGGATCATTGACTTTCCCTGGTCTGGTAAAATGCCTGGTCTGGGAACACTCGGGTCCCAAGGGTGTCACACCAGGGAGGTCCAACATCTATTATATTCCACTTCCCCTACCAGAAGATGTTAGGCACTTGTCAATGCAACCTCTGAATGGAGTATGCCCACATGACCTTTGAGAAGATGAATACCCAAAGCCATGCAATACTGCTACTGGAATTGCGTGAAAAAATGAAGTGGTTCTAACTTTCTGGCCAATGGGAGATGAGAGGACAGCGTTTGCAGGAGAGGAGCAAGTGGAGCTTCCCAAATCATTGTGAGGCAGTTCTCACTGTGCCAGCGCCATGGGAAGGGGGATGGAGGAGATTCTGCAGTGTGAATACCTGCTGCAAGCTTGATGAAATTAAGCAGGAGGCCAGATCCAGCCTGCAGACAGGAATTTACCCATCCCTGCTAGAAACAGTGTAGCATTTCAAGGTTTATCTTTTTTTCCAACTCTGCATGTTTAGTATGTAGGTTAATGGATTCTTATCTGCCTGCCAGTTCTGATTAAAAACCATGCCAACAAAAATGAAACCATGACAAATTAACAAGCTGGTGGGATTTTGATTTCAGGGGTTCCTCCTGCTTTTCTCCACACCTGCGTATCTCACTATCTTTTTTTCTGACCCTTCTTCTGCCCTGTGAAAAGGTCTCTGTTGACAATGAAACCAGAGGTGCTCTGGCTCCTCTGCCTCATTGGCTTTATTGGTGTTAATTGGGATTTTCACCAGCCCAGCTGTGATTAAAATCTGCTCCAGTTTCTCCCTCTTCCACAAAATCATTACTCAGTTTGCTCTAACTGGAAGGTAATTACAAAACATCAGAACCAATGGGTGATATTACAGTGTACGAGCAAAACATCCTAATAACACTGATTTATTGTAAGTACCAAGATTACTTCTGCTTCACATAAATCTTCTCATAACTAAGGTACAAAATGAATACTTAGCTACAGCTCAGAAGGACTATGTTGTCACAGACCCCAATGCAGTTCTGCCACATCTACACAGTGAAAATATAGAGCGCAGCCCCCACATGCATATTTCAGAAAACCTGCAGAACTTCAGCATAATTTACTGGATGGGCAGGGGAGGTTTCAGTGTAGAGTGTAGCTTAATATAAAACAGCATGTTTCAGTCAAGTAGCAACTTTTCTGTATCCTGTTTATTGTATGTCTGCCAATTATGTTCATTACAGACAGCTGGAGTTAAAGCAGTCACACAGTAAATTAAAACGAGAACCATCCAAATGAGTAAATACAGTGGAAAATCATGAAGCTATAGAAATCAAATTGAGTTTGACTGTGGATGTCACGGGTTCAGGATCAGGCACATAGGTGGTTTTAAATTGGACGTACGAGAGTAATAATAGCTAGCACCTCTAATGAATAAATATCAAAGTGCTTAATAAAATTGACTAAAATGTCATTGTGATGAAGGGGAGATTTGCCTTTGACTTTCTTGAAGCCAGGATTTCAACAATTGTCTTAGCTTAGGCCACAAATTATTTTCAATGCCCTCTGAAACACAACATACACTGCTAACACACGGAATATCAGATGTGGTGTTTATTAAGAGTTTGTGTAGATGCACTATATCAAGAGTGACCAAACCACAGCTTGCAAGCAGTGTGCAGCTCTTTTACAGTTAAAGTGCAGCTCATGGACCCTCCTCCACGTGAAACCCATCAGACTGGAGAAAGAAGGGCTCAGGGCTTCTACTGTGTGGCAGGTTGGTGGAACTCGGGGGCTTTTGTCAGCAATGATTTGGGCGTGAGCAGCATGGGGGAGGGACATGATTTAAAGGTTTGCCTCCCCTCTGAAGCTTAAGCCACATCCTCCTAGGTAGGCCCCTCCTCCCTGCCCTGTTACCTTCAGAAGCCCTCCCTGAAGCTTCCAGATGTTAGCTCTATGTGGCTAGGTAGAGCTTTATTTTACTTTACTTTTTCCTTTACTTCCACTGGGAAAGAAAGCATCAAAAACAGTAGCTCTTCTTGAACCTCCAGATGTTTGCTGCCTCCTCGCTGCACAGCTGTGGCTCCCAGCTTGCCAGCTCCAGGAACTGCTGTCCAGGGAAAGGGCTGATGGCACTATGTAACCTAATAAACACTGATAAAATGGTTGAGGAATCAACACGTATCCTCCTCCCACGCCGTTCACCACCAGTAGGCAGAGGGCATTCACGGCTTCAGCCCAGTGGCGCATGCCTGCTAAGGTTCACAGCTTCAGCAGGAATGGAACTGTCACCCTGTTCCCCAGCAGGTGAATCCTGGCTCTCGAACTTCACAAGATTGTTGTATGTGGCTTGGAGGGTCAGTAAGTTTGTCCGTCTGTGCAGCAGTTGATTCTCCACAGCCCTACCAACTTTTGCTATGGCACTCTCAGATCTCACAGCTAACCAAGCTCACCCTAGGTCAGTGTTCAAATGGGGACCCTCTAAAGACTTCCTATTACACATGCATAACAAGCAGTCCTGTAGCACCTTAAAGACAAACAAATTTACTTATTAGGTAATGAACTGACATGGGTAAGTTCATTGTCAAATAAATACATGTGATAGTCTTAAGGCATGACAGGACTGCTTGTTATTTGTGAAGCTATAGATTAACATGGCTACCCCACAGAGTCTATTATACAAGCAGTAGGGATTAGTGCCTGTGAAAAACTATAAAGCACTCTTCCCCTTGAGCAGGTGTGCAATCAGTGGTGGTGGTCGGAGTATAGTGCTTCTGTCTTCCACATGAAATACAAAATTCAGATGGTTCCTGACACTTATTAAAATTTCTATGATGTCTCTCATAAAATTAAAACAAAAAAGCAGTCCAGTAGCACTTTAAAGATTAACAAAATAATTTATTAGGTGATGAGCTTAAGTCTGTTCTGCTGTGGCTATGGTCTGAAGAAGTGGGTCTGTCCCACAAAAGCTCATTGCCTCATAAATTGTTTTGTTAGTCTTTAAAGTGCTACTGGACTGCTTTTTTGTTTTGATAGTATACAGACTAGCACGGCTTTCTCTCTGTTACAACTCATAAAATTAAGTTTGTTAACTCAAGTGTTTGTTCTCATGCCCTGGCAAAATTCCAAATAGAGTAATATATGGCCATCGAAATTCCTCCTTCAATTTCAGTTGTCTAAAATTCATTCTACATTTCCTGTTTTGCATTGATACATTGCTGCTAGGCTCCACTTCAGGGGTGACTGCACATTAATGGAATTATCTTTATATATTCCTTGCCTACTTCACAGGGCCTACTGTGAGGATTAATTAATGTTTGTGAAGTGGTTGAGAACGCAGAAAAAATATAGAAGAGTAGGGGGAAATATTCAATAGCACTTAAATTCCATTGAAAGTTAATGGACTGAAGACTCTCAGATCACTTAGATGCTTTTGAAACTTTATCTGTAATCTATTGTTATAATATCATCATCATCATCAGTCTCCATGTTAATAAAATTTGCGTTTTGAAAAGGGAGAATTGAGTTGCACATCCTTTTCACATGGTAGCTGCGTCTACACGTGCACGCTACTTCGAAGTAGCGGCACCAACTTCGAAATAGCGCCCGTCGCGTCTACACGCGTCGGGCGCTATTTCGAAGTTAACTTCGACGTTAGGCGGCGAGACGTCGAAGTCGCTAACCTCATGAGGAGATAGGAATAGCGCCCTACTTCGACGTTCAACGTCGAAGTAGGGACCGTGTAGACGATCCGCGTCCCGCAACGTCGAAATTGCTGGGTCCTCCATGGCGGCCATCAGCTGGGGGGTTGAGAGATGCTCTCTCTCCAGCCCCTGCGGGGCTCTATGGTCACCGTGGGCAGCAGCCCTTAGCCCAGGGCTTCTGGCTGCTGCTGCGGCAGCTGGGGATCTATGCTGCAGGCACAGGGTCTGCAACCAGTTGTCAGCTCTGTGTATCTTGTGTTGTTTAGTGCAACTGTGTCTGGGAGGGGCCCTTTAAGGGAGCGGCTGGCTGTTGAGTCCGCCCTGTGACCCTGTCTGCAGCTGTGCCTGGCATCCCTATTTCGATGTGTGCTACTTTGACGTGTAGACGTTCCCTCGCTGCGCCTATTTCGATGTTGGGCTGAGCAACGTCGAAGTTGAACATCGACGTTGCCGGCCCTGGAGGACGTGTAGACGTTATTCATCGAAATAGACTATTTCGATGTTGGCTGCACGTGTAGACGTAGCCGTTAAACAATAAACCCTTGTTTCTCTTTAGTCTTTCAGTGGTGGGGCTTTGGCAAATAATTGTATATAATTCCTAATCTTATTTACAATCATTATTAAGATAGTGTAACTTCATTGACTTCAGTGCTGCTATTTTTGATTGACTACCATATGAGCAATATCATATTCCTACTAAATAATAATACTATGTTATTTTTCTATAATGCTGCAAACCTTAACAATAAAGTTTAGCTAATTGTATATGAAAATTACTAAAATAATTAAGGAAGATATTTAATCTCATCACACACAAACACATCAAAGGATGACAGGTGAAACTCCAGAAAGTAACGATTTCTGATAATTATTTCAGTTAGAGAAAATACAACTTAAAATGCCATTTTTTTTCTCTTTCACTATTTCTGTCTTAAGGTCTTACCAGTGCCTTGTATAATGATACTAACCCTTCCCTTCTCTATTGGAAAATACTTCTTCTGATGCATCCTCAGGTTGTATTAATCTTTTCATGACCACACTAAACTTGCAGCTCAGAGTCATTCCATGATCAACCAATACACCTATGCTCATGGTCTCCTCTCACTTTCAACTGATAAGCATTAACTTACAGCAAAAGGACTATTGTTTCTAGACCCCAGGTACATGAGCTAGCACTGTTAAATTTCATTCCATTTTTATTACTCATCTTTTAAAGGTCATCCAGATATTCTTCTATGACATGCCAATCTTCCTCCATATTGGCAATACCTCACAATTTTGTGCCATCCTAACATTTTATTAACACTTTTTGTGCCAAGGTCATTAATAAAAAATGTTAAATAAGATTGGTCTAAGACCAGTGCCTGAGGAACTCCACTCGTATCTCTCTCCAGCCTGACAGTTATCCTTCCTGTACGATCTGTTGTAGTCTCCCCTTTAGCCCTTTTCTTATCTACCCTAATTTCTTGTATTAATCCTCATCTTCAATTTAAATAATGTTTTCCCATGTTACACTGTATCAAATATGTTACTGAAATCCAGGTAGTTTCACTGCACTGTTCATTCTTTGTCGTAAAAATATCAGTTATAGTGTCAAAAAAAAAGAGATCAGGTTGGTCTGGCACAATATCTCTTTTGAAACCTACGTTGTACTGTGTTTTCCAATTGCCATTCACATCTATGTCCTTAATTACTTTCTATTTGAAAATTTGTTCCAGGACCTCACACACAATTGATGTCAAAGTAACAGTCGTGGGCTATAACACTTGCATTTAAGGATTCAGTAAACATCCTTCTTACCTCATGTGTGAGTTCTTTTAACTTTCTAGTGTTGAGATTATCCAAGCCCCCAGATTTGATCTCATTAAACTGTTTTAGTTTTACTTTCACCTCAGATGTGGTAATTTCTGTTTCTTTAATCTCACTTCTATTATCCATCCTGATGCTACGCCTAAGCTCCTCATTACTCTTATTAATAATTGAGGCAAAAGTACTAGTTTATGTGTTGGGCCATGTCTAGATTTCCTTGGATCACCATCCCATCGTCAGTGTTCAGCAGTCCTACCTCTTTACTGCTTTTTTTTTTTTTATTTTTATTTTTATGGATACAAAACCATACATTTTTTATTATTGGTTTTAACTCCCTTTCCAAGGTAAAACCCTGTTTGTCCATTCTCATTTTTTCCCTACACTTGGACTTCCAAAAAGTAGCCTTCCTTGATGATCCAGCCTATCTTATATTCCTTGTAGGCATTCTGATTTCTTTTAATAAACTGTTGAGATACTTGCTCATCCAATTTTCTTTGCAAGCCCTCCATATAAATTCCCCCAGTCCCTTACTTGAGTTGCAGGTTTGAAATAGTTTCTGAAATTAGACTTGAAATAATTCAGTGCTTCGCTCCTTCCCGGTTTAGATAATTGAGTTCTTCAGTCCAGTCTACTTACCAAATCAAGGATCTTAGTTGCAGACCTATTTTATTCTTCCATTTAATTTAAACTGAACTAGTTTACCTTCACTCAAGCTAAGGTTGTCTCCCTCTGCGAATTCCTCACTAACTACCAATGACTTACTTGACTTAAATCTTTGTATTCCAAGTGGCACATTGGTCATCCACAATATTCCTTAGTTTTAATTTTAACAACATTTGGTTATTAAGAATATATTTATAATTTATTTTAAAATATTGTTTTACAGGAATTCTGGTCTAATCCCATTCAATACCTCAATTATCATTACAGTATCCAGTACCTAGAATTTCAAGGGGAGAAATGAAATGTTCATTACTGTGTCTTGTCCCTGGTTTTACAAACACATATCCATGTCAGTAACTACTATTTAAACCTTAGTAAATCAGAGCCCTACTTTTGTAAACCTGTAAATCAGAGCTCTTATGCAAGGCAATGAGACACGCTGCTTGGACTTTGGGGTTCAATACCAATTTTTGAGAATCTCTATTAAAAGTCAAATATCATTTAAGAATTAGAAAGAAGAATCTTTCTACATCAGGGCCGTGTTTATGCTGCGCTGTCTTTCCAGAAGAGGCACCCTAATGAGTGAGAGTGAAAATTCAAATTATGTGTGGATTTACATACCTTGTACCTCATTTGCATACTCGTATAATCTTGCTTCCAGAAGAGTCTTTTCCAGAAGCAAAAGCAGCCATGCAGATGGGGAATAAGGGTTCTTCCTGAGGAATAAGGGTTCTTCCAGAAGTGGGGTTTTCTTCCAAGGGAATCCCATCTACACAGCTATTTTTGCTGCCAGAAAAGGCCCTTCTGGAAGCAAGATTGTGTGAGCATATGCAAATGAGGTGTGAGATACATAAATCCACTCCTCATTAGCATTTTTGCTCTCATTCATTAGCGTGCCCCTTCTGGAAGGGCAGTGCAGTATAGACCCAGCTCAGGGGTCAGTAACCTTTCTGAGGCAGAGTGCAGAATTTTGACCTTTTGACCTCCATGTACTGTCTGTACACTGGTAACACTGTTGAAAGTCACTAATAGCCCTACTTACAACAGCTTAATTAATAAATAAAGTAAGGTGCAGAGTTTTACTGTTTCGGTGGTTGGTAGCATTAGCTGATCTTTTGTTAATCCACAGGTGGCCTGGCTTTGAGCAACTTGCAGCTGCATGAGGGAGGAGGGGATGGGTCTGAGCTGATGCCTCACCTGCCAGTGAAGATTGGCTCGCATGCCACTCTTGGCACCTGTGCCGTGAGTTGCTGCTGACCCCTTTTCTACACAATTATATAAGATCATAAGAATGGCCATACTGTTCAGACCAATGGTCTACCTAGCCCAGGGTTCTGTCTTGCGACAGTGACTGATGCCGCTCAGAGGGAATGAACAGAATGGGGCAATTATGGAGGGATCTAACCCCTCTCATCCAGATCCAGCCTCTGGCAGAAAGAAGCTTAGGAACAGAGAGAGTAAAGGGCTACGTCTCTGAGCTCTTTGCTAATGGCTAGTGATGAACCTATCCTATATGAATTTACCTAATTCCTTTCTGAACTCCATTGTACTTTGGCCTTCATAACATCTCCTGGTAACGAATTCCACAGGTTGACTTCATTTTGTTAAGAAACACTTCCTTTTGCTTGTTTTAAACTTGCTGCTTATTAATTTCATCAGGTAGCTTCTGGTTCTTGTGTTGTGTGAAGAGGTAAATAATACTTGCTTATTCACTTTTTCTACACCTGGCATGATTTTATAGACCTCTATTATATCATCCACACTTAGGAGTTGAACAGTCCCAGTCTTCTTAGTCTGTCCTCATATGAAAGCTGTAATATACCCTCAATCAATTTTTTTCTTTTTTTTAAAAAGAGGAGGCAGTACTCAGCCATCTCCCAACCCCCACAGCCCCATCTCCTCCCCACACAGCCCTCAGCTGGGGTTTCTGAGGTGCAGGTACTCAGTACCAGCAAGCAGTGTCATAAAAAAGCCCTGTACTCAATCATTTCTGTTGTGCCTGTCTATACCTTTTCCAGTCCTACTATATCTTTTATTTAAAGGGTTGACCAGAACTGCATGCAGGGTTGGCATGCCATGGATTTAGATAATGGCATTATATTTAGTGTCTTATTAACTATGCCTTTCCTAATGGTTTCTGACATTATTAGCTTTTTCACAGAGAGCTATCCACAGGACCCAAGATCCTTTTCTTGAGTGATAATTTTTAAACTAACCTATCAGAATTCTATAAGCAGGCTCATCATTCTCTACTAAAATCTATAACAGAGCCTAAATATTCCATGAAAACATGATTGTCTATTACAGACTATAGAATTTAATGAACTAATTCCTGAAGAACCCCATTTCATTTTTATGAACCCGAGCAGTTTAAGTCCTATTACATTCTATTGGGTTTTTACATACAGGGAATTAAAACGGAAGCTATCAAAACTTATAGTTCATTAAAGATCTGCTCACATCTCCTTCTAAAATCGGTGGGAAGTACGAGAACTGAACACCTCAGAAAACTGGGCTCATGTATACAGTGCGGGGAATGGCAACTTGTGGCACAGGACACATAAGGGCAATCTGTTCGTGGGTCATGAGACATTTTGGTGCTGGCAACTGCTTCCCCAAGCACCCATTGGCCAGGTGCAGCAAACTACAGCCACTGAGAGCTGGAGAGGTGTGTGAGGCATACCTTCAGTTAATCAAAGTAAATCAGACTGTCTTGATTCCCACCAGTGGACCAGAGCTGCTGAAGGTTGACAACCCCTAATATAGTGTAACCTTCAACCAGGTGTTTATAGCAGCAAAAGGAGCTGGGTTCAGTTTTCTTAGGGTTTCCTTGAAGTCCACACCAGCTTGAGTCCTTCTGCAGAAATCTGTGGAAAGTCACTAAAATGACGTGCATGTGTAGAATTGAATGTATTTGTCACTGGGTAAGTTAATAGCACCTACCAAACAAAACAAATAGGCCATAAACTTAGTTAACTCATTTGTGAGCAACTTCCTTCTAGGGATACTTCCTGGACCTAATCCTGCAAGTGTTTAATATCCAATCTGTAGACAATAGGATTTGCAGTTGCTGGGCAGTGGGCACTTTTAGCATGGAACCCTCACAGTGACTTGAGTGCTTGGCATAAAGTTGTGCAACTGGGAATTTGGCATAAAGTTATTCAGTTAGTAAGCTAATTGTCTTTGTCTTGTGTGTTTATTTAAGTCCCAGAAAGTTACAAATAGTTTGGATGAAGATGGCAACAATTAAATGGCAACATCCAGAACAGTTCTAACATCTGGGCACTCGTTGTGTGAGTGCTTACAGGGAACTGCACATACAAAGGAATTGACAGAACAACAGATCTTTGTGTCTCAATCACAAGACAGTAATGAATAATGGGGTTTCCCAGAGTATTTTTCCCTCCTTCCATGAGGAGGCAGGTTAGAAGAAACTTGTACTGCTGTGACCTGCATTGCTCCAGCTTTGTTGTGAAACAGAGGCTTAAATCAGGAGTAAAACCACAGAAGTCAGTGAAGATACTTTGGTATAAATCTAATGCAAAGTCAGAATCAGGTCCTCAGTATCCAGAGGGGACATGTAGCACTGTTCACAAGTATTTTAAGGTCTGATTGTACCACCTTCACTCATAATGTGCACTTGTTGTTACACAACTAGTCCAATGGCCTCTAAGGCTGTGTCTACACTGCAAAAATAACTTTGAAGTTGCTTACTTCGAAGTACAACTTTGAAGTAATAGACTTCCAAGAAGAGAGTCTACACACACCCTACTTTGAAGTTTAACTTCAAAATAGGGCACTACTCCATTCCCAGGAATGGATTAAGGACTTTGAAGTTGGGCTCCCTTACTTCAAAGTTAACTTAGAACTAAGGGAAAACATGTGTAGATGCTCTGCAGTCTACTTTGAAGTTAACTTCAAAGTTAGTTCTAGTGTAGATGCACCCTAATGGAGTTCCTCGAGGAGTACAGCACTACTGAAAATAAACCAGGCTAACTGTCTGTAAATGTCTCTATATGCAAAGGACTAGCATTTGACACCACTGTTCACATAGTTAGCTCCTTACAACACAAATATCTCCTTACACTCCAACATTCACTGTGAAGAAGAATATAAGGACAAGCATACTGAATTTGACCAATGGTCTAGTTAACTTAGTATCCTATCTTCCAGCAGTGGCAAAGCCAGGGCGCTTAGGAGAAGTAAACAAAAGAAGGAATCATGAAGTGATGCATCATCTTGTCATTCAGCCCCAATTATTAGCAGTCAGAGGCTAAGGACCCACAGGTGTTGTCCTGATCATTTGGGTAATAGTCATTGACCAACCTGTCCTTTGTGAATGTATCTAATTCTTTTTTGAACCTCAGGGAGGGAGGACTTGGGCTTGTGACTGGGGGAGTCCTATTTTGTTTTTGAGAAATACGGCCAGTCTGCAGCTTTCAGACATCATGGGGTGGGAGGCCTACAGCTTCCATCTGACACAAGCGGAGAGGAAATCCTGAATCCTGTAGGTCCCAGGCACTATGGTGGGGCTGGAAAAACCATGGAGCTGCAGTAGTAAAACTCACATATAAGTCATGTCTTCCATGAATTTTTGTTTATTGCCCATGACCTGTCCATAAATTCTATTAAAAATCCATGACAAAATCTTAGCCTTAACTATCTAATAAAACCAGAAATGATAAGAAACAGAAGACCAAAACAAAAATTACTACTAGTGAGTATTCACAGAAAACTGCAGACATCATGAAACTAGGCAGCAAAACTGAGCAGCCTGATTACAATTCAAAGCATTTGGACTATCGTACATTTAGCTTCAGTTAAATGAGCAATGGAAAATGGCTGAGACACAATACAATGAAAATCTGAACTAGGCTATTTTGCAAAGACTAATTCATTTTACTTATCATCTCTGTAAACAAGGGCTAGCAATTTGTGGGCATAATAAATCAGATGTCTCCATGAATTGGGGCAATTATGTAGAAACCTTAGAATTAATCAGTGAATTTGATCATTTGCTCAACAGAGTTTGGAAACCCGTACTCTTTTTTTTTTCTGGCACATCAGACAGAATTCAAACTTACCTCACTGAAGCAGTAAGTAATATCTAACTTAATCGCAATGCCACACAAACTGAGGAAACACCATTGATTGTTTTTTGCTTGACAAAACCTCAGATATTGTCAATAAGTCTACACTTTGGACTGTACTGAATTACATAACTAAGAATGGTGATGCTGCAGAATAATTTGTTGGCTTTACTGATGTCATTAACAATCAACCTACAGCTGGCCTTTGCCAGCAGGTTGAAATGGTATGCCCGAAGTTTAAATTTGGTGGTAAATTAGAATCCCAGATATATGATAGTAAGAAGAGTAATAGCAGGCACTGTAAATGGCTTTCAGCAACAAGTCATGAAGAGTTCCCTTGAGCACTTTTTGTTTATTTATGAATTCATGTTTTAAATCTTGCCTTCAATTTCACCACAAAAATAATATCTCAGAAGGTCACATTTTCACAAAAAGATTTAGAAGGATAGCTGTGTTTCTCTCTTGATCTCCAAAATGGGCTGAACTTCTTTGTAACCTGACTAACTGGAGACTGCTGCTGCTTCTGGGAGGCGTGCGGAGCTGGGGCAGGAAGGGAGCTTGCCTTAGCCCCACTATGTCTCCAGCCACACTTTTAACGGCCCGGTCAGCAATGCTGACCAGGAGCTTTCAGTTTTTTCACCAGGAGCTTCAGATGAAAACCAATCACTTGGAGCCCAGTCTGAGTAGGAGCAGGCCAGGGAGCCACAGATCTTCCACTTGCTCCTAGTGAGAATCCTGAAAGCTACTCCTCGCCTGTGACCCAAACTCCTATGTCCAATGGAGGGAGCTGTGACTACCACAGTTGCCAGGCAACTCTTAACCCCAACTGAAGCCCTCTGCTTCCAGCCGCTACTCTTTGGCCTTTAGGCCAGAACTAGATTATGGTAAGAGTTGTGCAGGCAACTGTGAGAAACAGACACTCCACCTGCCCTAGGCAGGGTACCCAGGGACCAGGGAAATGGACCAGGGCTGCTCTCAGAGCCCTGTACCTCTGGCAGGTGGAAAGGCAGGACTTCCCAATCCAGCTCCAAGTTCCATCTTGGACAAGGAGCAGGGACTCATGGGAAGATGTAGGGCAAGGGTGGGTCCACAGAAGGGGCAAAGCCTCATGCCCACTACTGTCAAGGAGAATCCCTTCCCATGATTCAGGCACAAGAAAGATGGCTGTGGAGCTGCTCAACAAAGGAGAAGTGCGGGATCTGTGGAGTTAAATATGTTGTTGTACAAAAGAGTGAATAAATGAGACCTCACAAAAATATTACAAGTCATTTGCAAGGAATTAAAAAGCACCAGAGGGCAGGCCACAAGACCAACCTCAGGCCACAAAAGGGCACTCTGGGGTGGCACCCATTCACAATACCCATTTGTGGAGATTATGTGCCCATGCCATCCCTACTCCTCTCCTGCTGTAAGTCAGCATTGTCTTGTAATAAATTTGGCCAATGAGATTTCGATGAAGTTATCACAACAAGGCTGCACATTGTTCAAGGAGCCCAGGATTTTACGTTATGAAAACACTGCACACAGTCAGCATCTGTCAGACAAATGTAAACATCTGAAGCGATTTCATGACTGAAAATATGCCTGAGGTTAAAATTACTTTCCCATTCACACATACGAAAACAGATTATATTTTTTAAAACTACTTAGAAAAAAACCTAAAAAGTATAAATGAAATGTCACACCAGCTGACAACAATTCTGAAACAGCCAAGATATAAAAACCCTAAGCATTGTGGTATTTATAATGAAAATACCCAATCAACAGCTTCCTTGCAAGTAATGTGTGCCTCTTCCTATGGTGTTGATAGGTGTTATCTCTGCAGCTGTTGTGAAATAATAATGCAGCCAAGCTTTGAAAGAAACAGGACCAAAGAATCTGTAATGATAGTATTTTGTGGTTATTACCTACCAATAAAAATAATCACCTGCTCTGCTTGGTATGCGGAGCAGTAAAGCCTCTCTATTGCTTTGCACTGCAAGGTCTAATTGACTGTTGTCCAAACAATGGATATAAAGTGACATCCTACAAACTTGTCTTTTGTCTGTTCACCACAGTCAGCAGGAAGAGCTGTGATGATTTACTGTTCTTGCATATTATTTGTGATTTACTCAGCAGCTATTCAGAAAATGGCAGGACTGAAAATGTTTGGGAAGAGTCTGACAGCCCGAACTCAGTGGGCTAGTCAGCAGAATATTCTGCCTGGTTACAAGACATCCTCAATGGAACAATACTTTGGTTTTATTCAAGTTTTTATTGGCTTAGCCTCCCTGTTCACTGGAAAACAGGTTCATCTTAAGGTTTTGAATTAAATGTTTATGGATTCTCGTTGTCTGTAAATCACACTCTGCGTAAAAGACCTGAATGAGAACCAGAAGCAGCAGTTCAGAATTAAAAAAGGCTATTTTAAAATAATTAATTGAGTCATTTCAGGAATACAGCCATGGCATAAATACACCCTCCCCAACCCCCCTACCAAAAAAAAAGGAACGGTGGATATATGGAGGTATATAAAAAACTTCATGCTTTAGTACTGCTCTTAACAAACATGATTGCCTTTTGGCACAGATTTACAAAATTAGCTGTTGAAGGGAACTCAGTAAAATGTTACCAGGTTGGATTTTAGCAAACATTTGATATCCTTAGCCAGATTGTTGGAAGCTCTGTCTGTGTAGCCGTGTCTACACGTGCACGCTACTTCGAAGTAGCGGCACTAACTTCGAAATAGCGCCCATCACGGCTACACACGTCGGGCGCTATTTCGAAGTTAACTTCAACGTTAGGCGGTGAGACGTCGAAGTCACTAACCCCATGAGGGGAAAGGAATAGCGCCCTACTTCAACGTTCAACGTCAAAGTAGGGACCGTGTAGTCATTGCATGTCCCGCAACGTCGAAATTGCGGGGTCCTCCATGGCGGCCATCAGCTGAGGGGTTGAGAGACGCTCTCTGCAGCCCCTCAGCTCAATGGTGGCCGCGTGGAGTGGCCCCTTAAAGGTCCCCTCCCCCTCCCTTCCTGTGCAGGAAGCTGAGAGCGCGTGCAGGCAGCAGCCCAGACACGCAGCCAGCCTGCACGTCCCTCAGCAGCCACAGGACCCTCAATGGCCGCCCAGCAGCCCCCCCAGAGCCCCCAGGGGACCCACCCCAAAGGGAGCCAGGGCAGCCAGCCCAGCCAGGCGGGCAGCCAGGCTGGCAAGCGGCAGCGGGGCCCCTCCTGGACAGCGGCCGAGCTGAGGGACCTGCTGGGGCTCTGGAGCAAGGAGGAGGTGCTCCAGGTAGTGGGGAGCAAGAGGCGGAACGCGGATGCGTTCGCTCAGCTGGCCTACGGCCTGTCTGCCCGGGGTCACCCTGCCCGCACTCCTGACCACGTTAGGAGTAAGGTGAAGGAGCTGCGGCAGGGTTACTCCCGGGCCCGGGATGCGGCCAGCCGATCTGGGGCCGCCCCCGTCACTTGCCCCTTTTACAGGGAGCTCAGGGACATCCTGGGCCCCCGGCACACCTCCTCCCCTCCGGCCACCCTTGATACTTCGGCCGACGAGCCCCAGCAGGCCCTTCAGCCGGAGTCCGCCCCGGAGGTAAGCCCCACACCCCGGGGGCCCCCCCCCCGGAGCCCACCCCCGGGCCATCGCGGCAGGAGGAGGAGGAGGAGGAGAGGGGCTCCTCCTCTGCAGAATCCGGGCTGCAGATCCTCCTCCTGCCATCCCAGAGCAGCAGCCGGGCCTCCGCCCCCCGGGGATCTCCGGACAGTGGGAGTGGACCGACAGGTATGTACCCCCCTCTGGTGTACACCCCTGGGCTTGAGGGGTGGGGGGTAATAGATATGTGTCCAGGGCCCCCCACATGCTCACATGGCCATGGCCCCAAGGACAGCAGGGCCATGGCCCTCACAGCACTGCATCAGCCCCTGCCTCCCCCCACCCCGCACGACAGTGCCATGCCCCATCCCCGGGGCAGGGGGGAGCGGAACCTCGAGGGGCCGCCGGGAGGAGGGGGTGAGACACCCCGCAGCAGCAGCAGCAGCATGTGATGGAGTGGGGGAAGTGCAAAAGGGAGACTCAGGCTAGATATGAGCAACAAGAGCCGAATAGCTCCCAGGGGCAAAGGATGATCGTGGGGCTACAGCTGGCATGTGACACCTCTGCCCTGAACAAAGAGGAGGGAGGAGCTGAGCTGGCTTTGAATTGGGGGAGAGGGCGGGGGCCACAGGTAGAGGCTAGGGGAAGGGAGAGCTGGAAGGCAGCCAGCCTGAGGAGGGGGAAAGCTGCATCCCAGAGGGGCACCCCTTGGGGTCTTCTCCCCAGGACGGGTTGGAAGGACTGTCTCTTCTGACAGCTGGTGCTGTCACTCCTGGGAGAAACTGGGCATCTGTGGCCTAAGAAACCTCTCCTGTCAGACCCTGCACAGGGCTGGGGGGACAAAGGCCAACGCTCGGGGCCTACACTAACGCCTGTCTCCATTCTTCTTCCCCCTGTCCTCTCCTGTGTCCCGCACCTGCACCATCGAAAGGACCGGAAGAGAGCGCCGGCGAGGCATCAGTGGTCCCAGAGACCGCTCCGGGGCCATCGCTCCAGGCAAGGCCCTCGGCCGAGGACCGACCGGGCCCACGGCGGGCTAGACGGCGGACCCCGCGCCACCACCAGCCGACGGCGACGGACCCCCAGCTGCTGGCCATCCACTGTTGGCAGCTGGAGGTCGCGGAGCAGCACCTCCAGCTGCAGGAGCGGGCGCTGGCCTGGCGCCAAGAGGCATGGGGGGCCTACATGGAGACTTTCAACCGCCTAGTGGACTACCTGGCCCCCCATGCTGCGCTGGCCGCCGCAGTGTCCGCCCTGCCTGCTCCACCCGCTGCACCACCAGCTGCTCCGCACGTCGCTGTCCCGTCCGCCGTCGCCCCGCCACCCACCGCCAAGGGCCGGAGTGCCGAGGGACCCCTGAAGCCAGCTGAGACTTGCCGGGCATATCTTCCGGTCTGCCCCACCGCCAGCCAGCCCAGGACAAGGCTGTGGCCGCGGCGGGGCTCCCGGCCGCCCATGCCCAGTGCCGGACTTTAGGGGCAAGGGGCCCGGGACGTGGCCCCCCCCTTGTATGTAGTTGGGACTTATTAATTTGTGCCCCCCGTTTGCCCCATCCCCCCCATGTAAATAGTTCTCCCCTTTATCATCCCTGGTTTTCTTTTTATTACTGAACAAACTTTTTTATTACTATTGTTTTATTTGTACATATTACTTTGGTTCCACACATGTTGTATATAGTTTGTTCTTGTTTTATTTATAGTTAAAAAAAAAAGTTCTAAAAGAAAAAGCAGTTTAAGTTCAGCCACAAGTGCGTGCTGTCATTTGTCCAGGAAAAGTGGGAGGGGGGTGCGGTTGGGTGCTCCATGGTGTGGGCGTTGGGGCAGGGAGTGTGGTGGAGGAAGGGGTGCGCAGTGGGGGGCCTAGCAGAGTTCACTCCGCGGCCTCATCATCGAAGTGGGCCCGCAGGGCCTCCCGGACCCGGGTCCCTTCGGGGTCCACCTGCCGACTGGGGGCAGCGGGTGGCTGCACGTTGGCCCTGCCGGCCTCCACAGCCCAGCCCTGGAAAAAGGCCTCCCCCCTTGCTCTCCACCAAATTGTGCAGGGCGCAGCAGGCACCCACAATCAGGGGGATGTTGTTGGGGCCCGCATCCAGGTGGGTCAGGAGACATCTCCAGCGTCCCTTCAGGCAGCCAAATGAGCGCTCCACCACCTGGCGCGAGTGGTTCAGGCACTGGTTGAAGTGCTCCTGGCTAGCGGAGAGGTGGCCCGTGTACGGGTGCATGAGCCACGGCCGGAGGGGGTATGCTGCATCTGCGATGACGCAGAGGGGCATGGTGGTGTCCCCCACAGGGATCTCCCGCTGGGGGATGTAGGTCCCTGCCTCCAGCCGGTGGCACAGGCCCGAGTTCCAGAAAACCCGGGCGTCGTGGGTGCTGCCAGGCCAGCCCACATAAATGTCCTGGAAATGGCCCCGGCTGTCCACCAAAGCCTGGAGGACCACAGAATGGTAGCCCTTGCGATTGATGTAGCGTCCTCCACTGTGATGCGGGGCGCGGATGGGGATGTGAGTCCCATCCAGAGCCCTGAAGCAATTGGGGAAGCCCAGGGTGGCAAAGGCCGCGATGGTGGCATCTGGGTCCCCCAGCCTCACGAGCCTGTGCAGGAGCATGGCATTGATGGCACTCACAACCTGCAGGGAAAGCACATGGGACAGCACCAATGAGGGGTGAGCAGGGTGTGCGTGGCCCTGCCCTGCTCTCCCCTCCCCTCCCCTGCCCTGCCCTCCTCTGCCCTCCTCTGCCCTGCCCTCCCCAGCCCTCCCCTCCCCTCCTCTGCCCTGACCTGCCCTCCTCTGCCCGGGCCCCCCTCCCCCGCCCTCCCCTCCCCTCCTCTGCCCTGCCCTCCCCTCCCCTCCCCTGCCCTGCCCTTCCCCCGTGGGTTCTCTTACCTCCATGAGGACAGCCCCGACGGTGGCCTTGCCGATGCCAAACTGCTGTCCCACGGATTGGTAGCTGTCTGGAGTGGCCAGCTTCCAGACAGCGATGCCGACCCGTTTCTCCACAGGGAGAGCACGCCGCATGGCAGTGTCCTGGTGCCTGAGTGTGGGGGTGAGCCACTGGCACAGCTCCATAAATGTCTGCTGGCTCATCCTGAAGTTCCTGAGCCAGCGGTCGTCGTCCCACTCCCCAATCACCAGCCGCTCCCAACAGTCGGTGCTGGTGGGGTAGCTCCACAGCCGCCGGCATGTGAGGCGGGGGTGGGGGCGGGGTGCTGCAGGGTTGGGGGTTCAGCCCTGCTGCCCAGGGGGCAGCTCCTCCTCCGGTGTAGCAAGGAGGTGCTCAGCTGCCTCCCACATGGCATGGATCAGGGCAAGCCCTGCTCCTGCCG
Organism: Carettochelys insculpta; assembly: GCF_033958435.1. Lineage (NCBI taxonomy): Eukaryota > Metazoa > Chordata > Testudines > Carettochelyidae > Carettochelys > Carettochelys insculpta. The sequence goes on along the minus strand of NC_134137.1, from coordinate 111,550,548 downwards.
GGAGGGCCGGGTGGACCTCTGGCTGCTGCTGCTGCTGCTGCTGCTGCTGCTGCTGCTGCTGGGGGTCCATGCCTGCGTCGCCTGGGGTCTGTGTGCCTATGGCTCCTCAGACCACGTGCTGTGCAGGTTGAGTGTGTCTGGGAGGGGCCCTTTAAGGGAGCGGCTAGCTGTTGCCCCGGAAGCGCTAGTCCGCCCTGTGACCCTGTCTGCACCTGTGCCTGGCATCCCTATATCGATGTGTGCTACTTTGACGTGTAGACGTTCCCTCACAGCGCCTATTTCGATGTGGTGCTACGCAACGTCGAAGTTGAACATCGACGTTGCCAGCCCTGGAGGACGTGTAGACGTTATTCATCGAAATAGCCTATTTCGATGTCTCCACATTGAAATAGGCTACTTCGATGTAGGCTTCACGTGTAGACATAGCTCATATGTGGTAGACCAGTGGTTCTCAGAGTGTGGGTCAGGAACCCCAAAAAAGGTCACCATCCCACTTTAAGAGCGTCACCCAAGCTGCCATAAGACTTGATGAGGCCCAGGGTTATAAGCAAAGCCTGAGAACTTCAGCCTTAGGTGATAGGGCTGAAGCTACATGATCCACCCCACTGGGGCTGACGCCCTTCAGTCGTGGCTTTGAAGCCACCTCAACGCAATGGGGCCCAAGTGGGTAGGCTCAGGCTTCAATCTCTGCTACTGGTAGTAATTTTTGCTGTCAGAAGGGTGTCACAGTGCAGTGAAATTTGAGAGCCCTGTAATAGTCCTTACACCCACTCCATCACCATCACTTTTGGGTCAGCCACTGTCAAACCTTTGCTCTCCCTGCATGCAAGTACTGGTCGGGACTAACACTACGAGCAGCACCAGTCTCCCAGAAAGTATGGGGAAGAACCTTCAGACATTGGCAGAGATTACAACTCTTCGCAGCATTCTCATGACAACATGCCCTCTGCCCTGCACAATACAAGTTGTGGTTCAAAGCCACAGACTTGACCTCTGTTTTATTAGCGGAAACAGTAACTATTGGTAATTTAAAAGTGCACAGAGGCCCACCTAGTATCAGGAAACCATAATAGTATGCATTCTACAGTAGGAGTTAGTCACTGATCTAGAGAGTTCACAGTCTTAATAAACTAGTCAAATATAGTATGAGAGGAAGGGAAAGCATATGTAAGCAAAGTGACTAAAGTGATGGATCCAAATGATGTTTAAAATATTTTTGCATGTTTTCCATTCTCTATATGGCAGTGTCAGTAAAGAGGAAAAGGAAGAATGGTTTAGCTGAAAGGAGAATCAAAGGTGAGAAAAGAGGTAGCAAGGTGAGGTCTGTGTTATACATTGGTATAAGTTCATCACTCAGGGTTGTGAAAAATCCACTCTTCTGAGCAAACAGTTGTTGGTCTGGTCTGGTCTGGTGTAGCAGCTGGAAAATCTGTGGGTTTGCTTATGTGTCTTCTGGCTGGCCAGTGGGACTGGCAGGTGTACTTTTGTGGCTGGTTTGATTAGCCTTAGTGATGAGGAAATCCCAGCCTGGGGCTGTAAATGGCCTGGATTTAAGCAAAGACACCTTAGATTGATTTCCTTAGCTGAGCCCAGAAATCCCATCATGTTACACAGACCATAAACAAAAGCTTAATGGTGAAAGAAAATATATCCGCAACAGGGGAGAGGTGGAGTACTGTGTGGAGAGATTATAAATATGGACTGTGTAACATGTCAGTGGAAAGCATTTGAAATACAAATACTCCAACGGGGAAGAACATACTGGCTATGTCTACACTAGCCCCTGCCTTTCGAAAGAGGGATGCTAATGAGACACTTCCGCAGATGCTAATGAGGCGCTGCCATGAATATGCAGCATAATGGCAGCCGTGACTATTTGAAAGTGCCACTTTCAATTTGCATGGCAACCGTGTAGACGGGGACCTTTCGAAAGGACCCCCAGTCTTCGAAAGCCCCTTATTCCTATTCATGGCAGTGCCTCTCTGGCATCTGCCTAAGTTTCTCATTAGCATCCCCTTTTCAAAAGGTGGGGGCTAGTGTAGACATAGCCACTGAGTAGGATTCAGGAAGAAGTAACATTATGGGTAACGAACAATGAAAGGAATGGATTCCAAATTCCAACAAGTTCAGATACCTCTGAACTTCCAACCTATGGTTATTTTACTGCTTCCTACTAATGTGTGTCAGGTAGTTTAAACTATTTTTTATATGCCCTCTATTGAGTTTTATCATAGGTGAGCATACCTCATTACCCTTTATGGTGTGATTTAATAGTCACTTGTTAATTTTTCCATTTTTATGTTATTTTATATATAGGTGCTCACCTATGGAAAGCCAATAGTCCTGGAAGGGCAGAGCTTCATGAATAAGACAGAACATAGATAGGTTTTGGAAAATTCAAATACGAAGTTACCGCCAAGCACTGTCACCTCCATTAACTATCACTCATTTGTCAGCAAAACTAAAACAAGGAGTCCAGTGGTGCCTTAGAGACTAACAATTTTATTCCAGTATAAGCTTTCATAAATTGCAACTATCTTCATGCATCTGGTGAAGTGAGTCACAACTCACAATAGGTTATGCCATAATAAAATTGTTAAACTTTAAGGTGTCACTGGTCTCCTTGCTGTTGTTGCTGAAATAGCTTAATATGGCTACTTCTGAAACCTGTCATCAGGAAAACTAAGGCTGGCTAAAAACTAAATCAGCTACTTAAATTGAAATGAGTAGGGCACTTACTCCCTTGCATCTTATTAGCAACCTGGCTATTAATTGTTATTAGAATTGTTAATGAATAAGATTATCATATATTTCTTTTTGTGGGTTTCTAACTAAACGCTACACACTGAAGATCAGGCGGTGGCCTGAACTGTGTGACCATCTGTTTCTGTACTTTACCAATGGATTTTGTGTGGACTTGGGTAAGAGGAAGGAGAAAGGATGGAGGAGACACAATATTTCTCCCCATCTTTGCCCATATGCTTGGAGCATGGTAAAATAACAGGTGCGCTGCACTTCATTACTCTTCAGAGCCCAAGTGCTTAGTCCTTACTACCCTTAACAGCCATCCAGCTCAGACCACAATCTGGCCTTCAGTATACAACTGTTTGTTACAAATGTGCAAACACAGGACTATATATACTTCTTCTTCAGTACAAATCTCAGCTAAGAGCCAGATTGCTAATAGCCATAAGTGCAAAGGGGTAAGACACTGCCCTCCTGTCCAGTTTGAACTACCTGTACCGCAGATTGCGTGATGAGAGTAGAAGCAAAGCTCTTCCCTCTTCTGTCTGTGAAGATGGGAGAAACAAGGACTGCCTAAAGCAGTCTCCCAGCTCTCCGACCTCTAGATCTGTGCCATACATTGCATCAGATATACACCCAAAATCATTTACGTCTTCCCCGTAACATTAAGGAGATGAGGAGGCAAAATTATGGCTCTTTGAATCCTAATCTGTTTTTCTGGGCTGCCGCTGGAGGAGGGTATAGTTCCTTGTCAGGGTAGACTTTAAAGTGACAATGAAATCCTGAGTTTGTAATTAATGTTGTCTGTGGAACTTAAATATAGGTTCCTCATCTAAAATGTCTGGCTAAATATACCTATTTACAGGCATTTCTATTCTTTTACGTTTCACTTATATGACTTTTTTATTTTGTTAAAATTACATTTGCATAAGAAAGTTATGCTTTCAAAATCGTTATTAATGATCAGCAAGAAAAAAAGAGTAAGTGACAGAATGTTACATTGACAAAAGGTTAGGTGAAGGGACCCCTTCAAATGGGGAATCCCTTTCAGAGCCAAGACCCAGAGTTCAGAAGCAGGAACAATGACTGAAATCCTGGTCCCCTTGAGCTCTCACAGACATCATGGCTACGTCTACACGTGCACCCAACTTCGAAATAGCTTATTTCGATGTTGCGACATCGAAATAGGCTATTTCGATGAATAACGTCTACACGTCCTCCAGGGCTGGCAATGTCGATGTTCAACTTCGACGTTGCTCAGCCCAACATCGAAATAGGCACAGCGAGGGAACGTCTACACGCCAAAGTAGCACACATCGAAATAAGGGAGCCAGGCACAGCTGCAGACAGGGTCACGGGGCGGACTCAACAGCAAGTCGCTCCCTTAAAGGGCCCCTCCCAGACACACTTTCATTAAACAGTGCAAGATACACAGAGCCAACAACTAGTTGCAGACCCTGTATATGCAGCACGGACCCCCAGCTGCAGCGGCAGCAGCCAGAAGCCCTGGGCTAAGGGCTGCTGCCCACGGTGACCACAGAGCCCCGCAAGGGCTGGAGAGAGAGTATCTCTCAACCCCCCAGCTGATGGCCGCCATGGAGGACCCCTCTATTTCGATGTTGCGGGACGCGGATCGTCTACACGTCCCTACTTCGATGTTGAACGTCGAAGTAGGGCGCTATTCCCATCCCCTCATGGGGTTAGCGACTTCGACGTCTCGCCGCCTAACGTCGATTTCAACTTCGAAATAGCGCCCAACACGTGTAGACGTGACGGGCGCTATTTCGAAGTTACTGCCGCTACTTCGAAGTAGCGTGCACGTGTAGACGCAGCTCATGAGAGCAAGTATTTCACCCAGAGTTTATGACCAACTAGCTTTTGTCACCTGAGCTCAGAACGTATAATATCTTATACCACAAGCAGTCTTTTAAGAATCAGTTAGACTGCTTGTGGCTGATGTACAACTCGGTGTGAGTAAAGGTATCACATGCTAACCCAATAGGAATGTAGCATTGGACAAGAATCCCAACACAATTCTTTTGTCATATATTTATGAATGAAGTATAGATTGGAGTATTTTTCAGTGCTATTTTCTTTTTGTGCTATTTTCTTTTCCTTTTCTTTTCTTTTCTTTCTTTTTTTTTTTCATAAAATCCTTCCCTGGTGAATCACACAAAAAGTGGTTTAAGAGCAGATTAATCTCAATCCAGTCAATTCAATTCCAAATGAAAGCTAGTATTCACTTTTTTTCTTTTTACTTACCACAGAAAATACAGATTGCCTTAGCTAAAGCCACCACCACAGAGCTATTGTACTGTATAACAAAGGATATAGCAGCATTTGCAGACTATAGATTTTCTTCAAGAGCTGAAGTCAAGATGATCTATGTTCTTTCCACATAAGTTAGTTATTTTCTATTTTAGAAGACTAAAATAATCACTTCAACTTAATTATCATTTTAAACTGCTATAAAATAAGGTCGTAGCCTTCCAAGAAATCTCCTTCTCACGTCGGTACAGGATGATAATGCTCCTACTAGGCAAATTATTCAAAGCAGGCTAACAAAAGCCCGGATGTTCAATAATCAGTCCAACAGGCTGCATAGCATTAATCTAACATTACAGAATTTGACCTCATCCAGGTACAAATATAAAGATCAAATTCTACCCTCACACTGTCACCTATCTTCATGGTGGCTTCCTCTGTTCCTAATTTCAAGTTTAAACAGACAGTGATCAAATACAGAGGCTACATCTATACTAGAGGGTTTTTTCAACAAAACAGGGGTTTTGTCGACAAAACCTGCAGAGCATCCACACTAAAAATGCATTCAGTCGACATTCTGTCGACAGAATTCCGCACTATGTAGACAGCCTTCTGCCCCTCCTTCATGAGGCAGAACACCTTTCTCAACAGAATCTGTCTACAAAAAAAATGTGGATGGTCTGGGTGGCCCTCTGTCAGCAGACAGGGCTTTCTGGTCACCGGGCAGCCCAGTCTGCTGTGCTTCCCGTAGGCCATTCTGTTGAGAGAGGGCTGGGCAGTGCAGCTACTCTGTCGACAGACTGGATCACTTATTCAATCCACTTTTGTGTGTGGATATGATCTGTTGACAGGTTTTGTCAGAAGATTTCTTCTGACAGTTATTTCTGTCAACAGATTGCTATCGTGTAGACACAGCCAGAATGACAGTCAAGATGCCTGTCACTATGATGGATGAGTAAACAACTTAGAATAGAATAAGGTCCAACGAGAGCATTTGCCCAAAATTCAAACTCAAGAGTACATAATCTAAGGTTCAAAATCTTTAGTTGATTCTTTTTGTCTTTTATTTATTTTCACGTTTCCACACTTCTGTTCCTGAAGTTAGAAGTGCCAGAATGTTACCTTCTTCTCTGTGACACCTACCAAATATTTGACAGCTAAGCTCTTGGGCCACTTCTGCACAGGCCACTTCCTTTGGAAGTGGCATGCTAATACAGGGCGCAAAATATGCTAATGAGGTGCAGATGCAAATTCCCCGCACCTCATTAGCATAACTTCATGTGATATGGAGTCCGGAAGACCGTTCTTCTGGACTCCAAAACGCCATGTAGAAGCGCGGCCACCAGGGGAGCTTCCAGATGGAAGTCCTTCTTCCAGAGGCCCCTTCTTCCTGAACATTTTTGGGAAGAAGGGGCCTCTGGAAGGAGGACTTCCTTCTAGAAGCCGCCCCAGGGCCGCGCTTCTACATAGCATTTTGGAGTCCGAAAGAACGGTCTTCCAGACGCCAAATCACGTGACATTATACTAATGAGGCATGGGGAATTTGCATCTGTGCCTCACTAGCATATTTCACTCCCTGTATTAGCATTCCACTTCCGAAAGAAGTGGCCTGTGTAGAAATGGCCTTGGCGTCCAGAAAACACAGCCATCATGTTGAACAGTCTCATTGTTTACTTGTACTCTTCCATCAGTCTATTCCCACTGGTCTGTTCTTGTTTGGTACCTGGCTTAAGGCCGGGATGGTCTTTTTGTTTTGTACTTGTACAACCACTCGCATAGTGGAATGCTGGTCTCTGACTCCTAGAAACCATGATATATAGATAGATAGATAGATAGATAATATTCAATTATGTATCCACATATTTGGGTGCTGTTCTATGCTGAGTGTTCACATTTCTTGAGTTTGTCTATTACTGCTCACACGGTCCTTTGGCATTTGATGGCATCAGCTACCTGAAAAATAGAATTTTCTTGTGTGCATAAAAGGATCACTCACCATTGTTCAATCATATTTTGTACTTAAAATATCAGCGTTTGATTTAACCCAAGTGTGGAATATAAAAATAGTCCTCCTGCACTACAAACAGCACAAACTCTCTGGCCCTTAGCTGCCATTCTCCAGCTGTCCAGCTCTTAAGGCACCACTGCCACCAGCAGCAGTGCAGAGTGAGGTTGGCAAGGCCCTGGCCAGGCACTGCTGCTCTCTGGGGCTACTTCTACACTACAGAGTTATTTCAAGATAACAGCTGTTATTTCAAAATAAATGTTGCTAGTGTCTAGACTATGCATGAGCTATTTCAACTTAAATTCAAAATGGCACGTTAGCTGATTTCTACCAGTAATAAATAAAGGCTGCATTCACCTGAAGCAGACTTGAAACAAATAAACTATAAAATAGTGAACCATGCTGAGGTTATAATTCTCTAGATCATTGCTATGCAAGTTTTTTTCCAGATGCACCCCACTCCCACCTTACCATTCATGGAATTTGCAAGGCCCCCACTTCTTGCAATTGAAAGTAATTCCTTACTTCTATGCTGCTGCTGATAGTGGCACTGCCTTCTGAGCTGGGCACCCAGGCTACGGCTTCCCTACAGACTTATTTCGAAACAGCTATTTTGAAATATCTTATTTTGAAACAACACAGCTACACACAAAATGCATTTCAACATAGCATTTCTGAACACATATCAACATGTCAATATAGTGCCATTGGGTGCTATTATGGCTTATTTTGAAATAGCTCTATTCCATGCCTTAATAGCAACTAATCAGTAACTCTCATTGCAGGAGGAATAATGCCTATTTTGAAATAGATATTTTGAAATAGTTGCTATTAAGGCATGGAATAGAGCTATTTCAAAATAAGCCATAATAGCACCCAATGGCACTATATTGACATGTTGATATGTGTTCAGAAATGCTATGTTGAAATGCATTTTGTGTGTAGCTGTGTTGTTTCAAAATAAGATATTTCAAAATAGCTGTTTCGAAATAAGTCTGTAGGGAAGCCGTAGCCTGGGTGCCCAGCTCAGAAGGCAGTGCCACTATCAGCAGCAGCATAGAAGTAAGGAATTACTTTCAATTGCAAGAAGTGGGGGCCTTGCAAATTCCATGAATGGTAAGGTGGGAGTGGGGTGCATCTGGAAAAAAACTTGCATAGCAATGATCTAGAGAATTATAACCTCAGCATGGTTCACTATTTTATAGTTTATTTGTTTCAAGTCTGCTTCAGGTGAATGCAGCCTTTATTTATTACTGGTAGAAATCAGCTGGCATGTTTAATTCAACAGGCTAGCCCTTCTGCAGCTCTATTTAAGCTCAAAAGCTTGTATCTGTAACCAACCAAAAAAAAAAAAGAGATATTTCCTCACTCACCTTGTCTTGGGATGAAAACACCTAAGTTGCCGCTGCCTGTCACACTGAGCAGCAAGTCATTAACTCTGCACCTTAGCTCCCCACAGACAAAAAGGTTATAACATTTCCCTGCCACAGAGTAATGTTGTCAGCATAATTTCTTTGGTTTGTGAGATGCTCAGGCACTATAGTGACTGGGTGCTCTGTAAAACACATCAGCATAGGGCTACACATGGTACCTTTCACAGAAGTTCTTTTATTTTATGTTGCAAAGAGAGGGAAAACAGGAATACGAACACAAAACTTGAGATCCCAACCCTGTGAGCCGCTCAGTGCCTCCACTAAGGTACTGAGAGACCAATTAGTTTAGGGAGCTCAGCAGGACATATCCAGTATCTGCCAAGATCAGATACCCAGTTTGACTGTCACCTACATAAATTATTTTATATCCATAAAAATACTAAATTAAGAAACAGGAAGATCAGAAACAAACCAGAGGTACTGCATCCTTCTCTTCAAAGTATATCTGCTCCTTTAGGATTTTTAAAACTAAGTGTTGTGCAATAAAGAGTTTCTTCTGCAATAATCTATTAATGCATTGCTAAGTACTTTATGATCACAGAAACCGAATTTAGTAAAACACAGTTTAAAAAGAGATCTAGCTGATTCCAAATTGTTTCATAACCTAAGATTTTTCAACAGCTTGGCATGGCAGTACAGATCTTATTTGCAGAGGTCTGTGGTTCCATCAAAAATAAAGTTTCGCCTGCATATAATGATAATTTAAAATGATGCTGCCCAAATTGAGATTTTCTTTCAGGTTTCTGCTGGCAACAATGGTCACAAAATATTCATAAAGACATTGTTCAAAACAACATAATATTCATTGTAAACTGAGGAGCCTATTTTTAACTGATTTGTAGTCTGACAGCTGTTTGGAAGCTCAATTTGCACCTCAGTTTTTGTCCTCATAAAGTGAATTGTAGGATGCAAATCTGAATAATTGCATTCCCATCTACCCAACCTGCACCTGGAGTCAGAAGGACATAAGCTCAGCTGCTTGAAATAGATTGAAGGTAACAAAATATGGTTTCAACATACACTTTCCTTCCGAAAACCTATCTCCACATATCAGACCAAGGATCATTTCAGTTAGCTTACATTTTATTTCACATATTCCCACACTAGGACACTAATGCTGAACATGCCTCATGATAAACTAAAATGTCAACTTTATAGGTGACGTAACATACATCAACATGAATGTATCTGTAGAATGCATTGGTAATGGTGAAATTATGTACCTGATGTGTTAATGATAGATTTCAATTAGTTTGAAGCAAAATGTGAGCAAACTTTCATTTGTTAGTATAAAGCATACTACAGCTTTGATTCATAAATTATTTCCAGAAGGAAGCAGTAAAATAACTTAGTTCAGCTTCCCAGATATCACAAGCCACAGAATTTCACAGTAATTGCTACAGTACAGAGAATGATCATTCCCTGTCATATCAGGAAGACACTAGGGAGCCCAACAACTTCTGCTCGAACTAAAGCATATCTTTCAAAGTATTGCTGACTGCAAGTATTCAAAATTCATGAGTCAAACAACTAAAAATCATGGGTCACATTTTCAAGCTCTTTCCCATTGGTGGTGTTAAATGCATGTTTATAGAATCACGCGTTTTCATAGGAATCTGAGAAAAACACCAAATATCATCACACATGAATAAACCACAAGAACTGACAATACTGGTTTAGAGAAAAAAAAACCAGGTATCTGAATTTTAATCAAACTGCACATGAGAATTAATTAATTCCTTCCCTTTGTAATCTGGTCCAATGATTAATTACCCTTACAGTTAAAAAGTTGTGTTTATTTCCAATATGATTTTTTAAACTCAACTACCAGCCTCAGGGGACCCACAGGTGGCAGGAATCCTCTCTGCAGGAAGACTAACCCACTGGTCCCTTTCTGTTCATCACTGCCCAGCACATTTGCCCCACTGGCCTCAGGCCACTGGCCAGTCTGACCCTCATGCCAAGCCACGTGGTGAGCCCTGTGTCTGCCTGGCCCAAGCTCCAGGCAGCTCCTGTCAGCTTCAGAGAAGAGGAGAAGGAAGGTGGAGCCTCAAGACTTAGCCTGCCATGGTCTTTGATACCTGCCGCCTATATTGCTATGCTTTTTCTGCCAATGAAAAAGCCCTATGGCTATGTCTACATGAGAGGCTTTTCCCAGAAAAACGGGGCTTTTGTCAGGAAAAAACAAGGAGCATCTACACACAAAATGCACTTTGTCGACAGTTTGTTGACAAAACCGGGCACGTCCACCAGCAGCGGTATATTTCTCCCCGCCCAAGTATAAAATATTTCTCAACAGTTTCCTGCCAACGAAACAGCCGTGTAGATGCTCCAGAGCCCCTCTGGTGACAGACAGGGCTTCTGGTTCACTGGGCAGCCCTGTTTGCGGAGCTTCTGGTTAGCTGTTCTGTCAAGAGAAGGCTGGGCAGTCGGGGCTCTTTCAATCTGCTTTTATGTGTAGACACAATCTATCAACAGAAATTTTGCTGGGAACTCCCTTCCAATAGTGACTTCTGTCTACAGAGGCTTTTCATGTAGACATAGCCTATAAGAGTAAGAGGACATGTAGTGCTATTTACTGTTCAAAGGAAAATAAGGCTTAAAACTGTTCTTCTGTTTTTGTAGCCTCTCTATTTTCTTCCTTCCATCCCACAAAGCAAACTGAAGCTCAGAAAATACTCTCGTCACACCTCGGGGAAGTTTTGCACTTTCTTCATTAATCAAAAAGATATGGTGCATAAACAAGTTTTTCCTTGGTTCCACTGGCTCACCCTGTGTGTGTGAACCTCTTTTTCCTTTACATGTTACTGCTATTTTCATTATTTCAAAAGGCAGACCAAAAGGTACCATTGTCTAGGTATAGTGTAGATCTAAAATGCCTGGTTAGTCAAGGATGAGCTCATGGCACCACCTGTAATTCTTTCCCACCCTATTCACACAGGTATTTTAACGTCTTTTCTAAGACCTGTCTACTCAAGGAAACTAGATACAAGTACATCACTCAGACATGAGCGTGAAAAATCCACACCTCCGAGTGTCACAGTTAAATTGACAGCAGACTAACACGGCTACCCCTCCAATAGTTAAATTGGCCTAACCCTCAGTGTAGACAAAACTAGGTTGAATGGAGAATTCTCCTGTCAATCTGTCTGCTGCCTTTTGTGGAGTTGGAGTACCTACACCAGGGCAAGAACTCCTCCCATTAGCACGTATAGTGTTTTCACTGTAGTGCTACAGCACTGCATCTGTGCCACTGTACAGGTTTACATGCATGTAGTCAGAGACCTGGTCTATAAATGGGGCACCACTGATGTACTTCAGCTACACTATTTTGTATTGTTCTCATTTTGGTGGAGTTCCATTGTCGATGGGAGAAAACTCAGAGATTTCTTTATTATGTCTACATCTGGTACAATAAATGGACAGCTTGTGGATCCATTGTGGCGGCATCAGTCCCTGGCTTAGTGTTGACATAACCTCGCGTCCCTAATGTTTGTTATTACTTTTACATGTACGTTGCTCCATTAGCATTTCAGGCTTTTTAGCTGCAGAAGCTTGTCCTCCATACTGAGAGAGCTCTGTGTTGGATATCAAGCTTCTCCATTCACATCTGCAGCCTAAAACCTTGCCCCCAGTAAAAAAGCACAGGGAATTTCATTCTTCTGGGACAAGAAATATAAGTCAAAACCCCATATGACTGTCCTATGAGCCTAACTGCGGTAAACTGACAGAACCATAGAAGAAGCTTCTACCACTTCCACCTGCAGCATTCTTTGGTCTAAACGGTGCTATAAATATGTCATTTTTGTACCAAAAACAAAAAAAAGTCATTCTGTATACAAAAATAAACAAACAGCTGAAATTAAAAAAAAAAACAAGATGGTATCAGTGGGTGTCCAAATGCATCTTATTGGCTACGTCTACACGTACAGCCAACATCGAAATAGGCTATTTCGATGAATAACGTCTACACATCCTCCAGGGCCGGCAACGTCGATGTTCAACTTCGACGTTGCTCAGCCCAACATCGAAATAGGCGCAGCGAGGGAACGTCTACACGTCAAAGTAGCACACATCGAAATAGGGATGCCAGGCACAGCTGCAGACAGGGTCACAGGGCGGACTCAACAGCAAGCCGCTCCCTTAAAGGGCCCCTCCCAGACACAGTTGCACTAAACAACACAAGATACACAGAGCTGACAACTGGTTGCAGACCCTGTGCCTGCAGCATAGATCCCCAGCTGCCGCAGAAGCAGCCAGAAGCCCTGGGCTAAGGGCTGCTGCCCACGGTGACCATAGAGCCCCGCAGGGGCTGGAGAGAGAGCATCTCTCAACCCCCCAGCTGATGGCCGCCATGGAGGACCCAGCAATTTCGACGTTGCGGGACGCGGATCGTCTACACGGTCCCTACTTCGACGTTGAACGTCGAAGTAGGGTGCTATTTCTATCTCCTCATGAGGTTAGCGACTTCGACGTCTCGCCGCCTAACGTCGAAGTTAACTTCGAAATAGCGCCCGACGCGTGTAGACGCGACGGGAGCTATTTCGAAGTTGGTGCCGCTACTTCGAAGTAGCGTGCACGTGTAGACGCAGCTATTGTGTTACACTAGAGTTCTTCAATTTGTTTGGCAGCTGTCTTCATGAGCATCCTGTGAAGAATACAGGCCCCAGCATGTCAGGTCCCTCTTATATTAAGAAGGATCTGTTCAATTTAGGATGGAATCTGGGACTTCCTCAGGTCACATCTCTGTATGAAGTGAAGGCAGCCTCAATATGCTCCATTTTATGCAAATGAAGTATGCCCTTCAGTCTTCTAGAAAGGCACCAGTACATCCTCCAGCTGGGCAAAATGCAGGTGTCTCAGTTTCAGTGGCTGTGTCCAGCCATGTCTAAAACTAAAACTTGCCAAATTTTTTACATGTCTGCAACATTCTAATGCAATTTAGTGCAATTATTTCCAGGTAGTTGAGTGGGTAGGGGATGGAATGGAGACTCACAAACAAAAAAAATGCCCTTGCTCCAACCAAATATTTGAGTGATTATATTTTAGGCTGTAGGGCTACATATAAAAATAATGCTTTCCAGTTTTGGTTTGTTTCAGTACATAGTAACAGGGTCAGAGGATTTTCTGTCTTTTGTAGGGCTTCTCTACTACCTCAAACACCTTCTTCAAGAGTTAGAAGATATCCTGTGGCATTGTGTGCAACATTTTGTTGCATGGTGATTCCTTTCTCAAGGCTTCAAAACATGTCAGCTTTTCACTCTGAGCTAGTTGAAAAGAAAAAGTATAAGGAAACTACATGAAAAGGCATCCAACCACAGTTTTTTACTGAGGCATGATGCTTCACCTTTAAATAAAGGCAGAATACTAAAGATAAATGCCACAGTTTGTTTATTTGAAGAATAACTGTTCTATACCTATTGTCTAATATGTTCACAGCATGCAAAGTAAGGATATAATGTGTACATTTGAAAACATTCGAAACAAAAAAGCAGTAAAATAGCACTTTTAAAGACTAACAAAATAATATATTAGGTGAGCTTTCGTGGGACAGACCCACTTCTTCAGACCATAGCAATACCAGAACAGACTCAATATTTAAGGCACAGAGAACCAAAAACAGTAATCAAGGTTGACAAATCAGAAAAAAATGATCAAAGTGAGCAAATTAGAGAGCAGAGGGGCGCGGGGGGGGGATCAAGAATTAGATTAAGCCAAGTATGCAAAAGAGCCCCTACAGTGTCCCAGAAAATTTGCATCCCAGTTCAAACCACGTGTTAATGTGTCAAATTTGAATATGAAAGAGAGTTCATCAGCCTCTCTTTCCAAAGCAGTGAAAATTCTTCTTCAATACGACACAGACTCTTAAGTCATTAACAGAACAGCCCACTCCATTAAAATGTAGACTAGCTAGTGTGTGGATCAAGAGTGTTTTGATGTCAGTTTTGTGCCCATTTTGTGCCCTTTGTCTGAGAGAGTTTGAAGACTGTCCAATATATAAAGCATCTGGGCATTGTTGGCACATGATGGCATATATGATGTTAGTTGAGGAACATGAGAATGTGCCTGTGATTCTGGTTAAGTCCAGTAATGGCACCTCCAGAATGGACAAAGCTGGCAGCGGGCTTTGTTGCAAGGAAAAGTCCCAGGACTGGTGTTCCTCCGGTATAGACTGTGGCTGTTGGTGAGAATCCTCGTAAGGTTGGGGGGTTGTCTGTAGGAGAGAACAGGCCTGTCACCTAGGGTCTTCTGGAGTGTGGCATCCTGATTAAGGATAGGTTGTAGGTCTTTAATAATGCGTTGCAGTAGCTTGAGTTGGGGGCTGTAGGTAATGACCAGTGGTGTTCTGTTCTTGGCTTTTTTGGGCCTATCTTGGAGTAGCTGGTCTCTGGGTATTCGTCTGGCCCTGTCGATTTGTGTTTTTATTTCTCCTGGTTGGTAATTCAGGTTTATGAATATTTGGTAAAGATCTTGTAGTTTTTGGTCTCTTGTTTTGCTAATTAACTCTTTACATAATGTGATCCTCAAAACTCAAAGAACTGTGATGCTTACATCTCAGGAATATAACTGTGTTAAAGCAAAATACAAGCATTCCAATGTGTGTGATCTAATATAGGACAAAGAGAAGGAGTCTGCTGTTCCACATATATACAATAATGCATTGTATAATCATTACTTGCAATTTGCTAGTTTTGAAACAACAATTATCTACAGGTTGAATCACTGTAGTCTGACACCCTCGCGACCTGACCAGTGACATATGAGAGAATTTGCTGAACCATGGGAGGTCAATATCGTCTAGCAACATTACCAACATTTCCACTACTCACGGGGCTCTTGTAACACATTTAGGGGTAAATTAACGCTAAATAAAAGCACAACAAACTGAGAGCCAGGACTGGTGACTGTAAACAAACTTTATGAAACCACGAGAAACTTGGATACACCCATGATAAGTGAACATCCACCTAACCAAAATAATGCTGAACAGCGGATGTTGCAAGATGAGAGAGTGTCAGATTAGAGATGTTCAACCTACATCACGAATTAAACAGGAATTAGAAAACTGGCATGCGGTTCCTACCACAACCATGCCAAGAATATGAAAAGTGAAACTCAGCAAATACTTTCAGCTGAATAGTAATATTTTCAAAAATATATACATGCAAATAATGCTCCTGATGTCTCTTTTCTCCCTTCCCCCACCTCCTGCATGTGATACATTCATATCCAATTTATGGCAGATAAGATCTCTGCTTCTGTTTCTATTTAATTAGGTGGGAGATCTACTAGAGCTATGACTCTTACATCTCTTCTAGAACTCACAAGAAGAAGTCATCACAAAGAAACAAATGAATATTCTAAATCAATAAAATCTGCAAAACTAAATTTCTGTCATCTTGAATGTTATGTATAACAAATGCTTATGTTTCATGAAACAAGCTAATCTTTTTCTCTGCTTCCTGATCTAGATTATCTGTCTATTCAGAAGCCTACTTGTGTAGGTTAAGCTATTTAAGGTGTATGGTTTAGATTCAAGAGCCAGTTCCGTTTTTAAAAGTGGGACCTATTGGCACCAGGTCTAAGTACAGCTAATTGAATGAATCAGGAAATACTGGATGCAGAAGATATCATTAAAGCAAAAATAATTTCAAGGAGCAGCACAACAGTTAAGAATAGGCAAGCTATTCAATGTGTCCAATTTCAGTTTTCTTTACCACAGGCCACCTCACATTCGTCTCTAATTATAAGAACATTATTATGGCAGGTTTAAATCCCATCTGATTTGGCAGCGATGATGTGTATTTACTGTGACACCAGTTCAGAACATTGTCATTAAATCTACAAAAGGCTGACAATACAAGAAGACATTCCAAAATATGTTGTTTCCTCATTGCAGTGACCCTTTCAAGCCTTTCAAAAAAACACTGACTGAATTCTAGGAGTAAGTATATAAGAGTGACTGCACAAAAAACACAAACCATTTTTTCCTTCAGCTACTTCTTCAATAGCTTCCCCACTCCACAAAACTGTTGCTAAGAAAATGCACTGTGTAAGAGTGAAATTCACATGAAAGCCTGACATCTTTAGATTTCAGAAAGGGGTAAGTCTTGGGGTTTTGTCATGCATTTTAACCTTTTGCATGATTTAAGGGAAAATAGTTCCAAATCAAGTGCTTATTGAGTTATCATTTAACATTTTTCTCTCAGAATGTAACAGCTGAAAGAACATTATAACCTGTGTAATCTGGCATTCATGTTTATCTGTCTTTCTTAGCTTCACCTTTTCTGGACTTTGAGCAAACACTCTAGTGAGCTTGAAGTGGTGGGATTTATACTGGCTGCGTACAATATTAATAGTTCTCTGCATTCATACATTGGAGAGGGTTTGTTTGCTCTTCTTCCTGTAGATTTTGAAGAGTCTCTGAAAGCTCAATTAATGCCATTTTTGAAAGGTTTGTTCTCCATCTGTATTAAAGAGTTGCAAGAAGGACACATTGATTGCTTAACTGCAATATTATGTGAGCAGGAAAATGGTCCACAGTGGAGGTGGGGGCAGGGAAGGGGCAGGACTGAAACTCACCTACTAACTTGTATAGGGAAGGCTCATTGTAATCATGGGTGATGTGTAATCTAGGCTGGAGGAGGCCATACCTCCCCAGTGAGTCTGGTGTGGCCTAGCCCATGCTTCATCCCAGGCCCCTTCCTGCCTCCCCTTGACCATATCCCAGGAAAGCTTCTCATCCTCCAGCTGGAAGAAGTGCTGGGGCTGGGGGCTATGGTGGCTGCAGCAGACCCCACCACACACACCTCCTGCGGCAGCCTGACTATCCTCCGCATAAGCACTGCTGTGCGGTCCTCCCTACTTTCCTCCTTCATAGGCAGCTGAGGAAATTCTTGTGGAAAGTTCTTCAATGCAGCCGGGCTTCTGCTGTTCCCTTCCTCTAGCCCTCATCACTGTAGGGTTTTTTCTTTAGTTAGCACATATTTTATTTGCATTCAGTGCTTCTGCTGCACAGCCAGAAAAATGAATGTGTTCAAAATTAGGTTTGCATCAGTGGGATTCTGAGCTGAAAGTGTTATTGAAGCTGGTTCGGAAAATCAACTCTGGTTGCTGTGCTCTTTTAGTGCATATAAATTCCCTTCATCCAGATTGACAATACAGAGGATAGAAGAACGGTACACAGCAGAAGATTTAAAAAAAAAAAAAAAAAAAAAACTTTGGAAAGGAGAATAGCATCAGTCCCCGTTTCAGCCCAAGGACTGAGTTCACGTGGTAGCTTTATATATTTATTTTTAAAAACAGCATTTAAAAACACAAAGCAGCATTAAAGGAAATCTTCACTTTAGAAATTCATCGTTCCTGTAGATATAACTCAAACACTCCTGAATCCAGGAGACACAGGAGATAAATTTAAATTTCAATAAGGAGCCAATAGTCCTAGTTTCCTCATTGTAGGACTCTGGGTTCCATGGAAAAGCAAAGCTATTGCAGTATGTTTCTAAAAAGCATATGTATTCTGACAAGCACTATTTTAGCTCACTATGGCTATGTCTACACTAGCCCCAAACTTCAAAATGGCCATGTGAATGGCCATTATGAAGTTTACTAATGAAGCGCTGAAATACATATTCAGCACCTCATTGGCATGCGGGCGGCCATGGCGCTTCAAAATTGACATGGCTCACCGCTGCTCAGCTCGTCCCGATGGGGCTCCTTTTTGAAAGGACCCCACCTACTTCAAAGTCCCCTTATTCCTGTGAGCAGATGGGAATAAGGGGACTTCGAAGTAGGTGCGGTCCTTTTGAAAAGGAGCCTCGTCGGGACGAGCCGCGCAGCGGCGAGCCGCATCAATTTTGAAGTGCCGTGGCTGCCCGCATGCTAATGAGGTGCTGAATGTGTATTTCAGAGCTCCATTAGTAAACTTCAAAATGGCCATTTACACGGCCATTTCGAAGTTTGGGGCTAGTGTAGACACGGCCTATATTACTCTGTTCACTATCGTTCTGAAAATGTTCAACAGTGAGCAGCGATGCTTCATAACATCTGAAGAGCTCAAGCAAAGACTAGCCTATTCAGTTGAAAACTACAAGTGTGTACTTCAGGAGACAATGTGTACTTACCCAGACTGGAAATAGTATAAAAATAAGAGCAACTCTTAAAATTGCCCACTAGTGAGAAAGTAAAATTGCTGAGCCTACTTTAAAGGACTTATGCATGGGATGAGATTTCTGATAATAAATGGCCCTTTAATTCATCAGAAAAAAATGAACAACAAGAAAAGCAACTTCATTCATTTAAAAAAGACCACAGAGATATTTATAGAAAAAGTGTGGACAATTTCAACACTGTTCAAATTGGAACTGACATATTATAAACCTGTAGAATGAGGGTCATTATATTCTAGAGTTCTCAAAGGTATGATTTGTCACCCATGTGAAATTTTAGTATTTTTCTTACAAATGTGCTCATCTTCTCTCAAGCTGTGATATTGTGCCCCATGCATTCCATCCACCATGCTAATGACTTACTGGTAGAATACACTTAGCTTTACTAATTCAAATGCGGTAAGAGAAAAAGATGAGACAACTTAGGAGAAAATATTCAACATCTATTAGTGGCCAAGCCCTACTCCCCAACCATTTTAAGAAATGACCAGTGTTATAATGGGTAGGTAAAAGTGACTAAACAATTCAGGAATTTACATGTCATTTTTAAGTGCATTCGGGATACTGAGTCCCATAGAAAATAAACTGAATTTCACTCAAGTGACGTTTGAAAATAGAACAATAATTTAGAAACAATAATAAACCATGTGGCGTGTGGTTGGGCAGGTTGTCAGAGAGTTATTGCCAAGGTCCTTTTCATACAATGGAACTTCTTGGAGTATACTGTTCAGTTAAGGTTTTACAAAACCCCTGGAAAATGGAACTGTTTTTGCTGCTCTCAGAAATTCCAGACAAATCATCTCGGCCAGGGCTTTTACAAGCTGAGCTTTAAAAACCTCTCAGGATAAACACTCCACCACCACCCTAGGTAACCCATGCCAGTGCTTCACCACCCTCTCAGTGAAACAGATTTTCCTCATATCCAGCCTAGACGTCACCCACTGCCACTTGAGGTCATTGCTACGCTTTCTGCCATCCACCACCACTGAGAGTAGACCCCCGCAGCTGAATTGCTGTGATGTCAGGGAAGAAGGCAGGTGTCACCACCAGGCAGCCAAGCTTTCTCTAAGACACTGGACAAACACCTAAGCAAACCAGAATCCTACTGACAAAAGAGAAAGAGGATCCCAAGGAGCCACTCAAGTCGCTGCTATGTGCCTGTGGCTTGGTCTACACTAGACCTTAAAGTCGATTTCAGATGCACAATTCTACCCGTGGCAATGGCACAGCTAGAATTGATATTATCAGAAATTGATATTTGTGATGGTCCTTGCTGAGGGAGGACAATGGGAGCATTTCTCCCGTCAACCTCCCTTACTCTTCATCGTATTGAGGAGTACAAGGGTCAACTGCCAACCTCAGACTGGTCAATTTAGCGCTTCTGTACCAGACACATGAAATCAAACTTTGGAAGTTCAACTCTGACAGGATTGATCTTCCCAGAAATGTAGACATGCCCTTGTAGATACAAAACAGAGCCTTTGCCCAATGGAGCAACTACTAAGCAGGTAGGACGTAGCCTGGTAGAACCAGACGTCAATCCATTTGTGCTGCTGCATCTTTTATTTTTTCTGTCAGCACAGGGAAGGGGCCACCTGCCACTAATGGGACTCTAGTTTGGGACCTAGTAGAGTAGGGTATGCCCAAGTCCCCCTATTCTGTTGCCACTCCCCACACCTGAAGTTTGGCAGCTGCAGACCACAACTTCTCAAACTGGGGGCCAGGGATGGATTGTAATCTTGGAGGTCATGAGAAGTTGTAGGGGAAGATAAACAAAACTTACTGCAGGCATTGTATCCACAGCACTGGATCATTGGCAAGACACCAGGAGGCTCTAGGCCAGCAGTTCTCAACCTATTTACTACGGTGACTCCATATGCAGCTCTTTATGCAATGAGTGAGTCACATCCACACAACATTATAGATGCTATTAGTATGGCCCTGAGGATGTCACATGGGTAGCAGCTGAATAGTGATTGGGCCATAAGTGGCTGTCAGGCCATGGATTGAGAATCATTATTCTACACTAAAGACTGCTTATTGCTTTACTCTGCCCAGGTGGCTATAGCCTTAGATTGTTGATTGCTGTCTGCTTTATCTGGGAGGCTGTAGGCCAGGGGTTCCTGAACTTTACTGCACCATGACATCCCTTCTGACAACAAAAATTGCTACATAACTCCAGGAGGGGGAAACCAAAGGCTGAGCTTGCCCGAGCCACACCTTTCCAGGTACAGGGGCCAAAGCTGAAGCTCACGGGGCTCAGCCCCTGGCAGAAAGCCTATAACTTGAACCCTGTTAGCCCCTGATGATGGGGCTCAGATGTTGGGTTTTGGGCTTTGGCTGTGGCCTCAAGACTCCAGCAAGTCTGATGGCAACTCCACTAGAGCAGGCTCTCTATGCGCTTTGGGGTCCTGCCCCACAGTTTGAGAACGGCTGCTCTAGGTTAAAAACTGGTTGGCCTAGAGTGCCAGAGCTCTAGACTGTGATTGCTGTCAGCCCTATCCAGGAGGCTGCAAACTATAGATTGCTTGTTGTTCAGCCCAAGCCATTAGAGCCCAAGTCCATCTACTGTTTCCTAATGTGGTGAGGTGGAGTGGCTTCCCTCCCCACTCAAGAGTGATGGGCCTCTACACATGTACACTTTAGAAGAAACACAACACCAATATGCTACCATGCCATCAAAATGTAATACTTTACTTTTTAAAGTTGTAGTTCATAAAAAGGTAGTTTTCTGCTTTTAGCACTTCATTTTCATTTCCTTCCAGCTAAGGACAGTAATAACTGGTGTTTCAGCAACATATTATCCATTAAATGCTCATTTAAAACACCTTTTCTACTGTATGTTTTGGACTATAGAAAGTGGTTTTGATACTTCAAGCCTTTTTATAGTACTTTTTTTTTCAAATATAATGATAGCTTAGGTTCTTCCATTTGAAACCAGGTATTTTTAACATATTTTATTTTATTTGTCAAATTTCCAGATTTAGATTTTAGTTAAAGTGTCTGATGGAAAGCAAAAAAATATTGCACTGAAATCCAACCAGAGTTGGGGGTGGGAGATATTCTAATAAAACAAGGCTAATAGATGTAATATTTGAGTACAGTTTTATTAGACACGCTGGGTCTGCCAGAAAAAAATGTTGATTTTAAGTTGTAATCCATATCCTCTGTAAACTTCTACAGAAGCACCTGGTACAAGATCAATCCACTCTTTTTTACTCAATATTTACCTTTTCCCACTTTGCTAATATGTTTTAAGAATGACGCCAAGGCTTTTGCACTCCCTCAAGTTTCTGATGCTCATGATTACTTATAACATTGATTTGGATTTTTTATTTGTAACATGTTTAATGGGAGTTAATTTTTTATATCATTTCTTCAATGATATCAGCCCTGGAGATGGATGGGAAATGTCTATTTATGCCTGAAAGTGGCACAGAAAGGACCACAGCAGTGCAAACTTCCTCATCCTTATTGATTTGTATTAACAGTAAACTCCCTGTAGGTGGGAAGAAGATAGTTAACCCTCAATGCTGCTTCAGGACTGAGCTTTTTCCTAAAACAAACCATCAAGAATGTTACTTTGCACAAATTTTCATCATATTCCCAGAGGCTTACCGGGAACTGGGCTGACATCACTAGGCAATCATCAGATACCACTAATATTTGGTGACCACTGACCTTGTCAGTATTCAAACAATTGACGCAGAGATAAAAGAGGATTATGGCACTCGAACTGTTGAGTCCCTGTGTATTCGTATTTAGGCTCCCATTTCATTAAAAGTTATTATATAAGAGGCAATTCATGGGAGGGGTGCATGGGAAGAGGTAGGGTGGGAGGCTCTTCCAGGGCATCTGTGCCCCCCTGCCCAGCTTCAGCTTTGGGAGATAGTGATGGAATGAACTGCATCCCCCTTCCCACCCCTCCAGCATGCTCAGAATTGGCTACTGTCCCCAAGAAATCCAGTTTTGGCAGGGAGTGGGCTGCCATTGCTGCAGCTCCCTGCCCAGGGGATTGTAGCCAATACTGAGCATGCTGCAGGGAGGCAGGAGGACTCTCTCCCAGAAGCCACACCTGGGCATGAGGCAGCCTGCTACCACCACAGCCAGGCACTCACCCAGGAAGTTGCTATGCTGAATAGCAGTATCTGTGACTGGCTCCAGGGCCTGGTTGCTAAAGAGTGCATCCAAACTTGCTGGGTGTGGTGGCAGGAGAGAGCCAGTGAAGCAAGAGGACACAGTCCCCGCAATCAGGTTATGTGGACTGCCAAAGAGATAGGGAGAGCATAAGGGCCCCAGGCTGGGAGCAAGGCAAAGTCACATGGGGAGATAAAGTGGGGAGGTCACATGTCCTCCCCTTAGCTGGTGTCCGTCTCAGCACCAGTCATCTAATTGTCACAGTTCAGTTCACATGCATGTGCCTCCACCCCATACCCCTCTGCCACCACCCCTCCTGGTCCCTCAAGGGCACCTACTCTTAAGCTTCCAGATCTCAGCTTTTGCCTCTCATGGGAGGACAAATGAGTCTCACTATATTCTGTCCTTGGTATGTCTTGCCCGCAAAGCTGCCTGCCTTTGGCAGCCATTTCTGAGCAGCCTCAACAGGACCTACTTGCTTTCTCTTCAGAGTGTGATTGCCTCAGACAGAAGTTACCACAGAGTTCTTTCTAAGTAAGCCTACTTGAATCTTAAGATAACAAAAATATTACTTGCAGATAAAATAGATTAAAAGTGATAAAAGAACCTACACACCTCAAATCAACTTATGGGGTCTCATTAGGCCAAGTCTTTCCAACCTTCCCCAAAGGAGTGAGGCCTTTCATGGACCAGGTTTCTAACCCATTTACTCAATAAGGAAGAAGGCCTTTAATCAGTGTAAAACCCAGAGTATCTCCACAGGTGGGTAGTTTCAAAAACTGGTAACAGACAAAGTTTATTAGCACCCCTATTCTGACTACAAATGGCACATACAGTGCTACAACACAACACAGACAATTGCATTTTTAATACAGTGTAGCCCAAAGGTGTTAACCTTACATGACTGCTTTTTTGTTTTGTCTACTTTGAACGGTTTAGTTTAATGCAGGGCACATCTAAATTCTTCAGCTTTTAGCAAAAAGGCACAGTCAGCTTATATGAAAGCTGTTTGTCGAAACTTTTGCAGGCAAAATATTTCCACCCGTTACAAGGGGAGCTTCCTTTGTCATCCAAAGACTTCTGCCAAAAAAAGCAATGTTCACACTTTCACTTGCCACAGCAAATCTTTGTCATTCATGGGTTTTTTTAAGAACCTGTGACTGACAAAAGTTCTGTCAATCAAAGTACCAGTGTAGACATTCCCTCAGTAAGGTTTGAATAAGGTTATTAAATTTAATTCAACAGGCTTACTATATTTGACCTTTCAGAAAAGAGGTCATCCCCATGAGAGAATGTAACTGTATCAGTATCTACCAACTCATGGGCTACGTCTACACTTACGTAAAACTTCAAAATGACCATGATAATGGCCAAATCGAAGAATATTAATGCAGCACTGAAATGAATATTCAGCACCTTATTAGAATGCCGCCAGCTGCTGCACTTTGAAAGTGCCATGTTTTGCTCAAGCACAGCTCGTCTACACGGGGGTCCTTTTCCAAAGGACCCTGCAAACATCAAAATTCCATTATTCCTATTGTAGAAAAACCTGATCACTTTCTATAGAATCATAGAAGAGTAGGACAGGAAGGGACCTCGAGAGGCTATCGAGTCCAGCCCCCTGCCCTCGGGGCAGGACCAAGCACTTTCTAGACCATCCCTGAAAGCCATCTATCTAACCTCTTCTTAAATAGCTCCAGTGATGGAAATCCTACCACCTCCCTTGGCAATTCGTTCCAGTGTTTGATCACCCTTTTAGGAACTTTTTCCTAATGTCCAACCTGAACCTCCCCTGCTGCAATTTAAGTCCACTGCCTCTTGTTCTATCCTCAGAGGCAAGGAAGAACAAGTTCCCTCCCTCTGCCTTATGACACCCTTTTAGATACATGAAAACTGCTATCATGTCCCCCCCTTCAATCTTCTCTTTTCCAAACTGAACAAGCCCAATTCTTTCAGCCTTTCTTCATAGGTTATGTTCTCTAGACCTTTGATCATTCTCGTTGCTCTCCTCTGGACCCTCTCCAATTTCTCCACATCCTTCCTGAACTGCGGTGCCCAGAACTGGACACAATACTCCAGCTGAGGCCTAATCTGCACAGAGTAGAGCGGGAGAATGACTTCTCGTGTCTTGTTCACAACACATCTGTTAATACATCCTAGAATCATGTTTGCTTTTTTTGCAACAGCATCACACTGTTGACTCGTATTTAGCTTGTGGTCCACTATAACCCCTAGATCCCTTTCTGCTGTACTCATTCCTAGGCAGTCCTTTCCCATTCTGTATGTGTGACACTGATTGTTCCTTCCTAAGTGGAGCACTTTGCATTTGTCCTTATTAAACTTCGTCCTGTTTACCTCAGCCCATTTCTCCAGTTTATCCAGATCCTTTTGAATTATGACCCTATCCTCCAAAGAAGTTGCAACCCCTCCCAGCTTGGTATCATCTGCAAAAAAACTTAATAAGTGTACTTGCTATGTCAATATCTAAATCGTTAATGAAGATATTGAACAGAACCGGTCCTAAAACAGACCCCTGTGGAACCCCACTAGTTATACTTTTCCAGCAGGATTGAAAACCATTAATAACTACTTTCTGGGTACGGTTATCCAGCCAGTTGTTCACCCACCTCATAGTAGCCCCATCTAAGTTGATTTGCAGTTTGCCATAAACAGAACAGATTATTTAACTTTGGAAACATCCTGCCAGAGCAAGGCCCACTGAGTATATATTGCGTCTGCCTAGGCTCCAGGGGTGTTGCCCACTAGAAATAATAGACTACTAATAGAAGCGGACCTTAAACAGTAGTGAACTGACATTTTCAAATTACTTGCGGCATATTGCCAATCCCAAATGTTCAAGAGTCATGAACCAGGCTTACCAAAAATCATGATGTTGGCTTTAAAATCATGAGACTATGTAAAAAGCACAGATGCAGTGCTCTTTTTATGAGTCTTCTGCTTTTTGAGTCTTTAAGGTGCACTGGGGTCATATTTTGAAGCTTTCTGCACAGCTACTTGGACTAGAAACTTTATTTGTATTGAAGAAAGTAGGTTGAAATTATTACAAATCCACTTGACTCCAGGAGCTGGTCTTAAGGAAAACGATAATTATCATGAGACTCATGACAAAATTATGAGACTTGGCAACACTGTTTATACTGCTATTTAAAGGCTAATTACTTTCCTGAAGGCTTTTAAATACAATACAATTGGAGTGACTGAGTTGTAGTTCTCACAGAAGAATATTTAACTCCACATACTAAAAAAATTCAACATTTTCAGGCTGAGGGAAAGATTTGAGACTTCTGAGGTATCTCAGGGCCACTGAAGGCAGGAAAGGAGAACAGACACAGGAGTTCTTGAAAGAAAATTTGGAAGGTCAAACTTCCAGTCCTAATCAGGTAAAACTGAACTGCCATCAGCGCCTCCACTCTTAGGCTGTCCAGACTGTGAGGAACTATTTGTGTATCTTTTGCCAACAGTTCTGTTGGGAGAGGCTTTCTGATGCTTGGCAAACCCACAAGGGGCCAAATGGTGGGAAAAAACACCTCTGTCAAGACATCCCTTCTTCCTCATGGCATGATGTTTACAGGGATGTCAACAGAACACTGTCGAAGTGGCAGACCTCTTCCAAAAGATCTGCAATCCGGACATAAGCTAGATCAACCAAACGTCTGTTGACAGAAAGTTTGTTGACAGAAGCCTGCGCTCCAGACATAACCTTAGGTATTAACACATGCTCAGTAACTATACACGACTAACTTAAATATCTGTCATTTTATTCATGCCTACACATTTTAAACATATTGACCCAGGGAACACAATTTCTGGCATATTCTGATGGGTGCCTGGTGAGTAATACAAATCATGATAATAACCATCAACTGTATGAACTCTATGGATGCAATCTCTGTTCTTTGTTCTGGAATTGGACTGGATGCAGCTGAAACCTTAAGAATTTGAGGCAAGAACACATTTGATACTCATAGGCCACTTTCTAATTTCTTCCCTTTCTCAAATTTGCAGCAAGAAACTAAAGTTAAAATGTAAAACAGCACAGCAGTGATTGGTTTACAATGCAGCAGAGGGCAGAATCTGCCAATGTTTGGGATAGCGCAGTCACATCTCATCTGACTCTCTTTCTTTCTCTTTCACAATCTTCATCTGTGCTGCTTTTCATGTTTTCAGCTATGACATCCATCCCGGTCAGGATGAGACCCATTGCAGGAGACTCAGAGTACAGGCCTCCTTCATTTAGCTCCCTGGATAGGGAGCCGCCCCCTGAGAAACCTGGGTTCTACTCCCTGAATGTATGACTTCAAAACCTTTGAGGCACCCAAAGATGTAGCTGGGAATCTAATGTTGTTTACAAAGCACCTAGCCTTCTAGGTGCTTTTCATAATCTAAGTAGGTGCCTAAATGCATTTAAAACCCTTGCCTTTAGTCTCTTTGTGCTTCAGTGCCCTAGCTGTGCAATGGTGAAAACGGCTCAGCTCTACCTCACAGAGGGGCTATGAGCAGAAACAGGTTAGGCGTTGGAAGACAGTCTATAGCTATGTCTACACGTGCCCCAAACTTCGAAATGGCCATGCAAATGGCCATTTCAAAGTTTACTAATGAAGCGCTGAAATGCATATTCAGCGCTTCATTAGCATGCGGGCGGCAGCAGCGCTTCGAAATTGACGCGCCTTGCCGCCGCGCAGCGCATCCAGACGGGGCTCCTTTTCGAAAGGGCCCCGCCTACTTCGAAGTCCCCTTATTCCCATGAGCTCATGGGAATAAGGGGACTTCGAAGAAGGTGGCGTCCTTTCGAAAAGGAGCCCCATCTGGAAGCGCCGCGCGGCGGCAAGGCGCATCAATTTCGAAGCGTCGCTGCCGCCCGCATGCTAATGAAGCGCTGAATATGCATTTCAGCGCTTCATTAGTAAACTTCGAAATGGCCATTTGCATGGCCATTTCAAAGTTTGGGGCACGTGTAGACACGGCCTATATCTACATGGCCAAGGTACCTCAAAATAACAGTTGTTATTTCAAAATAACTTTGACAGGGTCTAAAAGATGCCCACACTATTTCAAAATAAATTCAAAATAATGGGTGCATTGTTTTGATTGTGGTAAACCTCATTCCCTGAGGAATAACGCCTATTTTGAAATAGGCCGTAGTGCACTCCAATGGCCCTATTTCGAAATAGCGCTATAGAACATAAATGCTATTTCAAAATAGCCAAGTGTTATTTCAAAATGCATTTTGTGTTTGGCTGTGTTATTCTAAAATAAGAGATTTTGAAATACCCTTATTTCAAAATAGGGCTGTCATGCTGACGTATGCTCAGAGACCATGTTGATGGACATGGGGCTACATAAGTACCACAGTTAAAGTGGGAACTTCTCTGTATCCACTAACCATCCCCTCTCCTGGTTTTGGTCACTTCTTTTCACCCATGCCCTCCTAAATCACGCCCCCCTCTTTTTGAACATAACCATGGCCACAGGCCCCACACCACTGGCCCTGCTGCCATCAGCTGCACTCACCCCCAGCCTGGCTGGGTAACTGGCTCCAAGACAGCCAGCCCCAGTCAGTCAGCTGGCCCACGGCATTCTGGTTAACTCAGTGTGACAGTTTTCTGGGTGCTGGATAAAGGAGCTTTTACCATAAATAGATATGCCCATTGTCAGCAATTTCAGCCCTCTTCAGTCTGCTGCATATTTGGCAAGTAGACTTGATAGCTGGAGTTGTTAGATTACATACACAGACATTAGCCAAATGTGAGGAGATCTGAACAGGGTTGAAAATAACTTAAATTTCTTACAGGCACTCTCCTATCCCAATCTGCCTACCCTATAGTGGGGTGGGGAGGCTCAGGACAGGGGGTGGGAGGTTGAGATACAACAGCACCTTTAAAAAATTGGTGGGGGGTGGGCATAGGAGAGGAGACAGAGCAGGGGACTGGATGTGCAGGGGGGTTCAGGGCCCACCTCTGGGGCCGTGTGGGATGGAGTGCAGGACTCCAAGCAGGAGGCGGGAAGGGGGTGTCTGCGTAGGTTAGAATGTGAGATGGAGGCTCGAGGCTGGCACAGTCCCCATTGGTGACCCTGCCCTGCACTACTCCTGTTCCCAGCCAAATGGGAGCTGGGGAGGCAGCATAATTGAGGCATGGGAGGCATGGGGAGGGAACTAAGGGTGGGCGGGGTGCTGCAACTCCCCCAGGATCCTGTGACTAGCTAGATCCTGTGAAGTGTTCTGGGGCAAAAGGCGCTGTAAAACGTCAGAAAACCAGCTGCCTCCCCACTCTTCTGCAAAAACCTCAGATCACTTCTCACTGCTGCCCTGATGGGTTGTGTTACCAGGAGCCAGCACCCAGGATCCTGGCTGCTAGTACTGCATACCCTGGACTCTCCAGCCAGCCCCACGCACCCAAGGCTCTCCTGGGAGGCTCATGCACCTGGAGCTCTCCTGGCTGCCAAACTCAACTTTGCGTGGGTGGGGGTGGACAGGATTCAGGCTTTACCACCAGCCAGCCACTTTCTTACTAGTACACCTCACCGGAGTGCACCAGCTTACTTTCACCTCCAGATCTTCAATCACTGCCAGTCAGCTTATATATATATATATGCTGAGGGAAGTATCTAAGGGTGCAGCATACAATCAATTAAAAGAAGGTTTCCTGGTTTCTAACTGATGTCATTTTAACTCATTAAAACGGGTCAGTAAACCACTGCACTATGATAGGCATAACAGATGCAAATTTGTTCCCGGTAACACTTGTTGCTGGTGATTGAAAAGCTCAGTACAGTGACTAACGTTAATGAATTCTGCATATCATAAACACTGAATTACCCTTGTAAGTACAAATACCACAAAGGCAAATTGTGATAGAAAAGAGCATCAAATGCCAACAATTAGAATTTCCAGCACAATGAGGTTTTACAATAGGCTATTCATATAGACCTATTAGTCACGTTCTCAACTAGCACTTGTAAATGTATTGAATGGCACCGTCCTGTCCTTTCGACATACACAATACAATGAATGTGTATGCGCTGTATTCAAGTATTTTTAGCATTACTTGACTCATTCCTGCATGGCGCAGAGTGTCTGTTTACATGTACTCATTCTTAAGATGATGGGATTCAGTCACAAACCAGATGATCTGAGATGGAAATGTATGATTCAAGTTTTCTTAATAACATGCAACAACATAGTGAAGTAAATCCCTCTGGTGTATGGGACAGATCAACATCCAAGCACTCAAAGACATCACAAATATTCCTAGGTCCACACACACCAAGTCCACGTGTACCACGTAACAGCATTCCTGGACCAAAACGAGCCAGTGTCCAGTGCACATTGTTATCTACCAGCTAATTTTGAAGTGTGATGTTACTGATTTCACAAGCGTGTTTCTTTTGGGGACTGAAGGGATCTTTTTAGATTTGTCCACAATATTGAATTTAGAACATTTTAGGTTTAGGTAGGTGGTTGACCACCAACGTGTATCTCATATGGCCAGGGTAACTTTTTTCAAAAATGTGTAAATTAATTAATTTAAAAATAAATGACCAGAAGTACAGGAATTTTCAAAGGAAAATTAAATGTCCAATGCTCATTGAAAGAAACTGCAATGGGAGCCATGTGCCTAACTCCCTTAGGCTCCTTTGAAAATCCCAACCAAATAATAATGTCCTTAAGTAAGACTCTCCAGGAGTTAGATATGAAATCACAAGATCAGAGGAGAGTGTTCAGGCTCTGGATCCCAATATACAGATAGTTTTTACTTGCAATTTTGAGATCCAACTTCGTCTGATCTCAAACTCCCACATCTCGGAATTCAGAATTCAGGCCATCTCTCCCAGAAACCACACGGTGAGTTCTCTGATCCATAAGTATCCATGGCAGGTACAAACGTCTACTGAACACAGTTTAATACACAAAGCAAATAGCCCTGAGAGACATAGTGAAGGAAGCTACTAAGAATCAGTGAAAAATAATATGGGAAGATCCATAAAAAAAGCATCACAAAACATTCCAATTAATTTTAATTGGATGCAAAGGGCATTTATACTGCCACCATCGTGCCATCCTCTCAGACAAGTGCTGGCATTGTAACAAACAGCTGGGGAATAACAATGTTTTTATGGTGTGAGTATTTACAAAAAAATGGGAGACCATATGGCACACACCACTGGGAATGCTGCAGAAAAAAAGCGTACTATGTACACCCACTTCATGCATCTGTTGGAACTTGAACAAAAAGCAAACACAAAAACAGACTGTCTGGGTAAAGCAGCCACCAAAATGGTAAGCCAGGAATTGCATTCATGGAGACCATATGTAATCATGGACTGGAAAATGGCAGGACAACTGTCACTCTACAGATGGTTTTCAGAGGGTTTTTTGATGCTGTGGTTATGGGACACAAAGTGGATAATTATGAGAGCAAACTACTGAATGCTTCTGCAAAGAATGCGAGATCTGATCAATATCTTATGCAAGAATATAACAACTAAGAGGAGAGTTGTCTGAGTTGGGAAACTATCTCACCCAGATTAGCATTGTACTGAAGACTGTTTTTTTACCCTGACTTATTTATCTTACTTATTTTGGCAATTCTACCCCTCAGTTCCCCTCTGAGGTCAATCAGCCTCCAATCAGTGCAAATTTTCTGGATTTATGTAACATTCAGTAACAGCAGAACTTGGTTTACTGTTTGTAGATGTGACTAACTTCTGGAAGAATACAGGGGTTTATAATGTAGCATAACAAATTGCACTTTTTCCGGGTGTCTCTGTGCATGTTGTTGAAAACTGGATGTTTGGTAGCTTGCTGTATGTACTGGATGTACTGCAAACTCAGAGGCAAGTATAGGAAGAGAACTGATTGTCACTCAAAACATCTGTCAATGAAAAATGGCTTTTTCATCAACACTGAAATGTCCATTGAGTTTTTGATGAAGAAATAAGAACTCAAAAGCCAGCATTTCCAGTCAAAACCTTATTTTTCAAACAAAATAGTTTGCTTTTGGCACCAAACTTTCTTGGTAGTTTGACAAGTTTGAAAAAATTGGAAGTTTGTACGTAATGAAAATGTTTAGATTTATCACAATTTTT
Source organism: Carettochelys insculpta (assembly GCF_033958435.1). Taxonomy (NCBI): domain Eukaryota; kingdom Metazoa; phylum Chordata; order Testudines; family Carettochelyidae; genus Carettochelys; species Carettochelys insculpta. Next base: position 111,518,686 of record NC_134137.1, on the reverse strand, counting down.
CAGGGGAACAAAATATTTTTCCTAACTATTTCCAGTTGTAGGTGCTCCAGGCAGCAGCCTTTTCAGTTCTGACCTCTTGGTGGGTTCCTGTGAACACTCACACTTCAGCTAGCTGGGATGTCTCTGACGGGGCATATCTGCCCTGCACTGGCCCCAGAGTGGTTAGCCAGGTATTACTGGCTGACGAAACCACAGGCCTCCATCCCTGCCGGTCATGCTGAGCCTGGAGACAAGGCATAAAGCAAAGCAGTCCATCTCAGTTGGATGAGACTGCTAAGGAGGACAGGCATATATTTCAAGTACCTCCATAGAGCTGTAGTAGCCCCAGCTTATAGAGGCAAGGCAGACTGAAATCCAGGTGCACACAGGCCGGAGGAGACCTGGGAAAGAACCAAGTCACCACCAACCTAACCAGCATATGGCCAAACAGTGGGTAAGAGTAGCCCCTAGCAACAAGGTCTGCCTCTACGTAAATTTCAACTGCTGCATCTCAGGTCCCAGGCAGCTGCCTCCAGCCTCCCACTCCTGTTCTCATGCAGCACCATCCCTCTCCAGCCCATATCCCTGTCAACCTTAGTTTGTAGTTCCCTTCCTGCTATGGAGCCCTACTTGTGTCAGGAATCTCTGGCAGCATGCTGCATCCTATGCCCATTCCCCTGACTTTCCCACAATAAGGGTAAAGAAGGATATGTCAGGGAAAGGAAGAGCACATAAGTGGCAGAAGTTGGAGTAGGTCCTCTTCCCGATCTAACCAGCAATCTGTGTGACAGGGTAACTGAGCCCAAAGGACTCCACATTCATGGTTGTCCCTGGTAGAAAATCACGGCCCTGATATTCAGACTTGAGAAAAATCTGATGTATTGCAAGTCAGCAGACTATTGTGGTTCAGATGGATTCCTGTCTGAAAAAAATCTGTCTTGGAAGAGACACTATAAAAGCCTGATTAAAAGTGTAGTGTGACATAATGAAAAACTAGTTTCTCTTAACAATCTAAAGGAAAGTGACTCAGATGATACACGCTGTAGAGAGTAAATACTGCAAATGAAGTACCAGAGTATTGTTCTCAAAAGGATATTTTTTTCTGACCAAAACTACACTTTACAGATATTGGAAAAAATGAGCAGAACACAAGCCTAACAAATCTTTATCCAAGCTTTGCTCTTTATTTCTAGTGTAAACAAACCAAAAAAGGATGCGACACCATATAAAGAAGAAAAACCACATGGATCTGAAGATAAGAGTTTGAGCTTTTAAACAGGACATATCTGATATGAACATCATGGAAAGTGAATAAGAAACAAACAATCAAGTTGTCAACTTTACATAAGAGCTTCTTTTGATCACAGCTACATAGTTAATTATATTTTTAACGTCAGTTTTACTTTATAAGCTAAATAGATTCGATTTCATCTATATAACTGGCCTCTGTTTTTAGAGACTGAAACCAAAACTGAACAGTACATGTGGAAGCTATTGACTTGTGTGGCATAATCATAAATAACAATCTCACTGAGGAACAATACTGACTTTATGACAGATGACATACTGCTTCCTCCTAAATGTATACTGTATTGCTTCAGTGTGATTGGCAATACTTTAAACAAAATGCAGCTAACTATTTTCCAAAATGGTGTATTTTCTACTAATATAAACTTTAACCCTCTCTTATAGCAATGTACCTGCATGAAACATGTCTTTTATTAAATATAAAAATTTCAGTGCATTTGGAATCACTTCTGTTCCACTCAAGATACACTCATCGCTGTTATACCTGAGAATAATATTGTTTTCATTAATTTTCCAGGATTTGCTTCCACTGGAATCAGTAACTAAATTTTCAGTAATTTCAGGGAGAATAAGGTACAGCCCTTAGCTCTCTCACGCATAAAAATCCATCCGAGCTAGCAAAATTAGGAAACCAAGGGGAAAAATATTAATTCTTCTACTCACCTACTCAGATGAGTTTTATTTGAGACAAACTATTAATGGCAAGCAAATGTACCACGGATAGATAAAGCAACCTGGGGTTGAATATTAATGCTGGGTTTGCATAACAGAAATCCTGTGGCATATACAAAATATATAAGCTGTTGTTTCCGATCCTGCAGTCCACCAGAAAATGCCAATGCAAAGGCTTTGCATATTGACGTAGGAAAAGAGGACAGTGACCCTCAGAACAGCCAATTGTGCTGGGCTCTCCTTGAATCAGAGTGGGGCGCCTAAGTCCCCATCTTCTAAATCCCAGCTAAGTGCCCTGACCTTCAGGGTACTGGCTACTCTGACCTGCGTCTGTGTTCCAGTTGGTTTGAAAAGATGCCATGCATGTCTTTCACACTCATGTCTCTAAGCTCAAATTGGAGTGTGAGCATTTATTTTTCATAGTGCTGATAAGGCACACTGGTCCAGGTGGCAGCCTTGGTGGTCTCTCATCCTCTATTACTTTGTCTTTCCTATGAAAGTTGCTGAATAGTTAAAGACTGCATTTGAAAGCCATTATGATGTAAAGGAGGTATGATTTTTAGCTTTCATGTTCCTTCCTCAGGCTATCGGGTTTAACTTTTTAACTGTGGCTGCTAAGGAAAGAGCAAACAGAACCAGTGTCATCAGTTATACTTTCTTGCCCCCTGCTGGAAAAATCCATCAACTGAATGTGCAGAAAACAAAACAAAATATATTTTCTGCAAAGAATGTTAACATAATTTATTTTTAAATATAACAAAAAGTCTGAAACATGGTAATGGCTTTCCTTTCTAACTAAGATAACAGGAGAAATTATTTGCAAAACTGCAATGAAAACAAGATGGGACTTCAGTTGCAAATGCTAATTTTTCACTTGTAGCTTAAAGAGACTAGCTTTGCCTCGCTCAGACATTAATTTAAAGCAATGCAGTGCTACCAAGTTCAAAGCAGTTAATATAGACTTACAAAAGTATAAAAGATTTCAGAAGGAGGACCAAGTAGTCTCATGTCTAAAATATATATATATCATGTCTGGCATTATGATGTTGCCAGTAAATAAGTGGGTGATAAGCATTTCACTGTCAGCAAAAAGTACATATATTTTTCTCTTTATCTGCATAGTAACTTTCTACATAACACTCATGCATCATTGTATCATTATGGGAACATATTTTGTAGCTTTTGAAATTGCTGGAGAAGTATTTCGTCGGAGTGTTGGACAATCTTCACAGTCCCATGCCTCCAATGTTCTTTAAATAAACACAGCTCTTTGTGGCTAGCAGTCACCCTTTAGAAAGGCAGTGAGGTCTATTAGCCCTATCATCAGCATTCTCCTTTCCATCTAAGTCCAGCTATGGTGGATTAAATAAGTGTAACTGTGTCACAAAGAAGGAAGGATAGTCCTTTGTTAAGTATGCTGCTGGGAAGAGTCCCTCTGACTTTTTATGCCTCTCTAGGCTTTTCAGACAACTAGCAGTTCCCTCCTGTGAGTCATGAACCTTTGCAGAAAGCTTTTCTGTCATAAGTAACCTTCTGATTTCTGTTTAGTGACCTTAATCTTCAGAATGACAGGATACCTCTGTGGTGTGGAGATTTTTTCCTTTTACACCCCATCCAATGTGGAGTGACTCACATGAATAAGCGTATCATATTTAGAAAAATGGATATTTTCATTCAACCATGCTTTTTAATGAACACTTTCAAAGACCAGGTCTTAGCTTGATACTGAGATGAGTGGTCGTCTCTGATGTGATAAAACAGATGGAATGTAGATGTGAGCAGAACAGAATCATACTTCATTCTGCATTTTTCATTGCAGAGAGATTCATGTCCAGACTGTTCATTTTAAAGGCCTCGGTGATCCCTGACATTTATCTTACCTTTATTAGTCAACAATCCAAATCAGGCACTCTCAGCTTGTTGATAGTGCAGACTAGCTATCAGAAGGATATTTTCAACTTCCTTTTGCAAGTATTCAGGGCATCTTCAACTCTCACTAACGTTTGCCTATCACCCCTGTGGCAAGGACAGCCATTGCCTATGCACAGCACAGTAAAGTACTTTTAGCTCTTTAATGCAATGTAACCCCTGGAAACACAAAAGACAGCCAGCACAATTCAGCCAGCAAGCTCTCTGCAGACCACCTGCAGTTCACAGACTACAGTGTGAAAGCAATTGATCTAAGTGATGTGTGTGACACATACCACATGCACACAGACACACACAAACACAATATCCATGACACAGTCTTCTGTGAATGTCAGTCTCTGAAATGCTGTTGTGAATACCCACTCAGACACAAGTTTCTCTCTGCCTAAAGTTGTTTCTCAACAGGAAAATAAATCAAAGATGAATTAGCAGGACTGTATGGCTTGGGGGAGTTGCTAATGTCATGCAGAGACTTTCACATCTAGGATACAAGTTGTAACAAGCCAAAGAAATGTCTGTATATAGTGACTCTTTAAGTGACCTGTTAGAAATGAGTTTGTGTTCCAAGCCTGTGGAAAATGTGTTCGCATCACTAAAACTACCTGAACAGCTATCAACCTTGTTAGTGGCTTCAGTAGGATTAATTGTGAATAAGATTGGCAACCATCCACTCTTAGAGGTGATACCCTCTACCACTAGAATACAGGAACAAGAGCAGGGCACTGGCTGCTATGCACAGTATCAGTGGATGGGTTCTGATGGGTTATTTCTTCTACAATGGGCACTCTGCCTCAGAGCCATGAGTGATGATGAGAGAAAGGCAAAACAAGGTGCTGTATAAGATCATAGACTCAAGGTTCATAGCCAGCCAAGCAGGGTACAAGTGGAAGGGGTTGTATTCTATCTCAGCATTCCGTGTCAAAGCAAGTTCTCCTGTTGCTCACAAGGTAACACAGCAAAATGATGCTGATCAACCATGGCAATGCAATGGGGAGGGGTGATATGCACATCTTCAGCCCTGTGTTCTTGTATATGAAAGTCAGATTCAGTAATGTTTACACTGACAAAAGGTTTCTGCCTGAGGTCAAGGTCAGAAGACTGGTGCAGCTACCCTGCAGCACCTGTATGTATGCAAAATTATGTATATATTTCATTTCTGCAGTCTTCCAATGATTTTCATTTGCCTATTTCTGCTGCTACTTGCTATGCACTTGTATTCATCCCTGGTGTAACCTGCATCAAGTTACTGTAAATAGACAGAGTTATTGTATGCATGGCCTGTGCTGTATAACACTCCCTGCCTGTCATAATACAAAAGAGCAGCAGAACCTTTAAGGTGGATCTCTACTCTGAAATGTCAGTGCCTAAAACAACCTGTGTGAGGTGCCACATTATTGTCTCTTATTAATTTCGTAGTACAATTGGTCAGTTTACCTGCAAAAAGAAACCTTCAGACTCAGTCTCAGTATCTGCATGTCTAACTATATTTTTCTGGCTCTGGCATCACAAAAAGCAATTGTGATCCTTTACCTGGAACTTCTTGTTAATGCACAAGCCAAAAAAGTTTTGCTACACTGCTGTGCTGAAACATTGTGTTGTTATTTACACCAGTGAAAGCTGAATGTAAAATGATGCAAAATCAAAAGGGAACATTTTATACCCACTTTGCACAAATGTAATTGGCTGCACAAGACCCAAGACATTAGGGCTGCATCTACACTAGCATGTTCTTTCAAAAGATTTTTTGAAAGAAGGGAGCTCTTTCGAAAGATCCCATGGAGCGTCTACACACAGAAAGTGTTCTTTCAAAAGTGAATTGAAAGAATAGCTCACTCTTTTCGAAATTGCTCTTTCTCCCCACTTCAGGCAGCACACCTTCTTTCGAAGCTTCTTTTGAAAGGAAATGTTGAGATGCTCCTCAGGGCCCTCATTTCAAAAGAGCAGTCCTCATGGGGCTTGATTTTTCGAGCCCTGGACCATTCTTTCGAAAGAGCAGATCACTCTTTTGATCTGCTTTTCTGTGTGTGGACACAATCTTTCAAAATAAGTTCTTTTGGAAGACATCTTCCTGAAGAGCTTCTTTCAAAATGTCTCTGTAGCGTAGACATAGCCTAGAAGACATACTTTTGAAACTAGAGGGGTTCATCTTTTACATTACAAACCCAACCATTTAGATTAAAGATACTTCATAATAAAACAGGCCCAGAAAAGTTTTTCTTTTGGATTTCCAAATACAAGTCTCATTGCAAAACTACCTTGTCCATGACCCCCATGCGGGCTCTTTCTATGTTTTGACTCCTATCTAGAGTAGGGTGAGGCTAAACTTCCTGTGCTTGTCTCCTTCTGTTTGCACACTGATACATCACAATTGAAGTCCTACAAGTGTGTGATTTTTAACTCTCACACGAGTTGTTCCTTTGCTGAGTCTAGCAGTTATTTGGGGGCCCCCAAAGGTCAGTTTCCCACCTGGAGCAGAAATCAGCGATTATAGAGTCATGTATTTTCTTAGTGAAAATGCACATAAATCTTGTTCCTTCAAAGAGAAATGGAAACAAACACATTCTCCCTGGCAAAACCTTTCAAGCACTTTTGTCCCCAAAAG